>NW_024543323.1:0-333094 GCF_018167655.1 Microtus oregoni
CTCAGTACTCAGGGTGCTGGGTGCTCAGTGCTCGGGGTGCTCGGTGCTCAGTACGCTGGGTGCTCAGTACTCAGGGTGCTGGGTGCTCAGTACTCAGGGTGCTGGCTGCTTAGTACTCAGGGTGCTGGGTGCTCAGTGCTCAGGGTGCTCGGTGCTCAGTGCTCGGGGTGCTGGGTGCTCAGTACTCAGGGTGCTCAGTGCTCAGTACTCAGGGTGCTCAGTGCTCAGTACTCAGGGTGCTCAGGCTCAGTGCTCAGGGTGCAGGGTGCTCAGTGCTCGGGGTGCTGGGTGCTCAGTGCTCGGGGTGCTGGGTGTCTCAGTGCTCAGGGTGCTGGGTGCTCAGTGCTCAGAGTGCTGGGTGCTCAGTACTCATGGTGCTCAGTGCTCAGTACTCAGGGTGCAGGGTGCTCAGTGCTCAGGGTGCTCAGTGCTCAGTACTCAGGGTGCTCGGTGCTCAGTGCTCAGGGTGCTCAGTGCTCAGTACTCAGGGTGCTCAGTGCTCAGTGCTCTGGGTGCTGGGTGCTCAGTGCTCGGGGTGCTGGGTGCTCAGTGCTCAGGGTGCTGGGTGCTCAGTACTCAGGGTGCTCAGTGCTCAGGGTGCTGGGTGCTCAGTGCTCGGGGTGCTGTGTACTCAGTGCTCAGTACACAGGGTGCTGTGTGCTCAGTGCTCGGGGTGCTGGGTGCTCAGTGCTCGGGGTGATGGGTGCTCAGTGCTCGGGGGTGCTGGGTGCTCAGTGCTCGGGGTGCTCGGTGCTCAGTGCTCGGGGTGCTGGGCGCTCAGTGCTCAGTACTCAGGGTGCTGGGTGCTCAGTGCTCGGGGTGCTGGGTGCTCAGTGCTCGGGGTGCTGGGTGCTCAGTGCTCGGGGTGCTGAGTGCTCAGTGCTCGGGGTGCTGGGTGCTCAGGCTCGGGGTGCTGGGTGCTCAGTGCTCAGGGTGCTGGGTGCTCAGTGCTCAGGGTGCTGGGTGCACAGTGCTCGGGGTGCTGGGTGCTCAGTGCTTGGGGTGCTCGTTGCTCAGTGCTCGGGGTGCTGGGTGCTCATTGCTCAGTACTCAGGGTGCTGTGTGCTCAGTGCTCGGGGTGCTGGGTGCTCAGTGCTCAGTACTCAGGGTGCAGGGTGCTCAGTGCTCAGGGTGCTGGGTGCTCATTCCTCAATGTGCTGGGTGCTCAGTGCTCAGGGTGCTGGGTACTCAGTGCTCAGGGTGCTGGGTACTCAGTGCTCGGGGTGCTGTGTGCTCAGTACTCAGGGTGCTGGGTGCTCAGTACTCAGGGTGCTCAGTGCTCAGTACTCAGGGTGCTCAGTGCTCAGGGTGCTGTGTGCTCAGTGCTCGGGGTGCTGGGTGCTCTGTCCTCAGGGTGCTGGGTGCTCAGTGCTCAGGGTGCTCGGTGCTCAGTGCTCAGGGTGCTGGGTGCTCAGTGCTCGAGGTGCTGGGTGCTCATTACTCAGGGTGCTGGGTGCTCAGTATTCAGGGTGCTCAGTGCTTGTGGTGCTGGGTGCTCAGTACTCAGGGTGCTCAGTGCTTGGGGTGTTGGGTGCTTAGTACTCAGGGTGCTGGGTGCTCAGTGCTCAGGGTGCTGGGTGCTCAGTACTGAGGGTGCTGGGTGCTCAGTACTCAGGGTGCTGGGTGCTCAGTGCTCGGGGTGCTGGGTGCTCAGTGCTCGGGGTGCTGGGTGCTCAGTGCTCAGGGTGCTGGGTGCTCAGTGCTCAGGGTGCTGGGTGATCAGTGCTCGGGGTGCTGGGTGCTCAGTGCTCGGGGCGCTGGGTGCTCAGTGCTCGGGGTGCTCGGTGCTCAGTGCTCGGGGTGCTGGGTGCTCAGTACTCAGGGTGCTCAGTGCTCAGTACTCAGGGTGCTGGGTGCTCAGTGCTCAGTGTGCTGGGTGCTCAGTGCTCGGGGTGCTGGCTGCTCGGTTCTCAGGTTGCTGGGTGCTCAGTACTCGGGGTGCTGGGTGCTCAGTACTCAGGGTGCTGGGTGCTCATTGCTCGGGGTGCTGGGTGCTCAGTGCTCGGGGTGCTGGGTGCTCAGTGCTCGGGGTGCTGGGTGCTCAAGTACTCGGGGTGCTGGGTGCTCAGTGCTCAGGGTGCTGGGTCTCAGTGCTCGGGGTACTGGGTACTCAGTGCTCAGTACACAGGGTGCTGGGTGCTCATTGCTCGGGGTGCTGTGTTCTCAGTGCTCAGTACTCAGGGTGCTGGGTGCTCAGTGCTCGGGGGTGCTGGGTGCTCAGTACTCAGGGTACTTGGTGCTCAGTACTCAGGGTGCTGGGTGATCAGTGCTCAGGGTGCTGGGTGCTCAGTACTCAGGGTGCTCGGTGCTCAGTACTCAGGGTGCTGGGTGCTCAGTGCTCAGGGTGCTGGGTCCTCAGTGCTCTGGGTGCTGTGTGCTTAGTGCTCGGGGTGCTGGGTGCTCAGTGCTCGGGGTGCTGGGTGCTCAGTGCTCAGTACTCAGGGTGCTGGGTGCTCAGTGCTCGGGGTGCTGGGTGCTCAGTGCTCAGGGTGCTTGGTGCTCAGTGCTCAGTGTGCTGGGTGCTCAGTGCTCAGGGTGCTGGGTACTCAGTGCTCGGGGTGCTGGGTGCTCAGTACTCAGGGTGCTGGGTGCTCAGTACTCAGGGTGCTGGGTGCTCAGTGCTCGGGGTGCTGGGTGCTCAGTGCTCAGTGTGCTCGGTGCTCAGTACTCAGGGTGCTGGGTTCTCAGTGCTAGGGGTTTTCTGTACTCAGGGTGCTGTGTGTTCAGTGCTCAGGGTGCTGGGTGCTCAGTACTCAGGGTGCTCGGTGCTCGGGGTTGTGGGTGCTCAGTGCTCAGGGTGCTCGGAGCTCAGTACTCGGGGTGCTCAGTGCTCAGTACTCAGGGTGCTCGGTGCTTAGTACTCAGGGTGCTGGGTGCTCAGTACTCCGGGTGCTGGTTGCTCAGTGCTCAGTGTGCTCGGTGCTCAGTGCTCAAGGTGCTGGGTGCTCAGTACTCAGGGTGATCATTGCTCAGGGGAGCTGGGTGCTCAGTAATCAGGGTGCTGGGTGCTCAGTACTCAGGGTGCTCAGTGCTCAGTACTCAGGGTGCTCAGTGCTCAGTACTAAGGTTGCTCAGTGCTCAGGGTGCTGGGTGCTCAGTGCTCGGGGTGCTCGGTGCTCAGTACTCAGGGTGCTGGGTGCTCAGTGCTCAGGGTGCAGGGTGCTCAGTGCTCAGGGTGCTGGGTGCTCAGTACACAGGGTGCTCGGTGCTCGGGGTGCTGGGTGCTCAGTGCTCGGTGTGCTCGGTGCTCAGTACTCGGGGAGCTCAGTGCTCAGTACTCAGGGTGCTGGGTGCTCAGTGCTCAGGGTGCTGGGTGCTCAGTACTCAGGGTGCTGGGTGCTCGGTGCTCAGTACGCTGGGTGCTCAGTACTCAGGGTGCTGGGTGCTCAGTACTCAGGGTGCTGGGTGCTCAGTACTCAGGGTGCTCGGTGCTCAGTACTCAGGGTGCTGGGTGCTCAGTGCTCAGGGTGCTGGGTGCTCATTGCTCAATGTGCTTGGTGCTCAGTGCTCAGGGTGCTGGGTACTCAGTGCTCAGGGTGCTGGGTACTCAGTGCTCGGGGTGCTGTGTGCTCAGTACTCAGGGTGCTGGGTGCTCAGTACTCAGGGTGCTCAGTGCTCAGTACTCAGGGTGCTCAGTGCTCAGGGTGCTGTGTGCTCAGTGCTCGGGGTGCTGGGTGCTCTGTCCTCAGGGTGCTGGGTGCTCAGTGCTCAGGGTGCTCGGTGCTCAGTGCTCAGGGTGCTGGGTGCTCAGTGCTCGAGGTGCTGGGTGCTCATTACTCAGGGTGCTGGGTGCTCAGTATTCAGGGTGCTCAGTGCTTGTGGTGCTGGGTGCTCAGTACTCAGGGTGCTCAGTGCTTGGGGTGTTGGGTGCTTAGTACTCAGGGTGCTGGGTGCTCAGTGCTCAGGGTGCTGGGTGCTCAGTACTCAGGGTGCTGGGTGCTCAGTACTCAGGGTGCTGGGTGCTCAGTGCTCGGGGTGCTGGGTGCTCAGTGCTCGGGGTGCTGGGTGCTCAGTGCTCAGGGCGCTGGGTGCTCAGTGCTCAGGGTGCTGGGTGATCAGTGCTCGGGGTGCTGGGTGCTCAGTGCTCGGGGCGCTGGGTGCTCAGTGCTCATGGTGCTCGGTGCTCAGTGCTCAGGGTGCTGGGTGCTCAGTACTCAGGGTGCTCAGTGCTCAGTACTCAGGGTGCTGGGTGCTCAGTGCTCAGTGTGCTGGGTGCTCAGTGCTCGGGGTGCTGGCTGCTCGGTTCTCAGGTTGCTGGGTGGTCAGTACTCGGGGTGCTGGGTGCTCAGTACTCAGGGTGCTGGGTGCTCATTGCTCGGGGTGCTGGGTGCTCAGTGCTCGGGGTGCTGGGTGCTCAGTGCTCGGGGTGCTGGGTGCTCAGTTCTCGGGGTGCTGGGTGCTCAGTGCTCAGGGTGCTGGGTCTCAGTGCTCGGGGTACTGGGTACTCAGTGCTCAGTACACAGGGTGCTGGGTGCTCATTGCTCGGGGTGCTGTGTTCTCAGTGCTCAGTACTCAGGGTGCTGGGTGCTCAGTGCTCGGGGTGCTGGGTGCTCAGTACTCAGGGTACTTGGTGCTCAGTACTCAGGGTGCTGGGTGATCAGTGCTCAGGGTGCTGGGTGCTCAGTACTCAGGGTGCTCGGTGCTCAGTACTCAGGGTGCTGGGTGCTCAGTGCTCAGGGTGCTGGGTCCTCAGTGCTCTGGGTGCTGTGTGCTTAGTGCTCGGGGTGCTGGGTGCTCAGTACTCAGGGTGCTGGGTGCTAAGTACTCGGGGTGCTGGGTGCTCAGTACTCAGGGAGCTGGGTGCTCAGTACTCACGGTGCTGGGTGCTCAGTAATCGGGTGTTGGGTGCTCAGTGCTCAGGGTGCTGGGTGCTCAGTGCTCGGGGTGCTGGGTGCTCAGTGCTCAGTACTCAGTGTGCTGGGTGCTCAGTGCTCGGGGTGCTGGGTGCTCAGTGCTCAGAACTCAGGGTGCTGGGTGCTCAGTGCTCAGGGTGCTTGGTGCTCAGTGCTCAGTGTGCTGGGTGCTCAGTGCTCAGGGTGCTGGGTACTCAGTGCTCGGGGTGCTGGGTGCTCAGTACTCAGGGTGCTGGGTGCTCAGTACTCAGGGTGCTGGGTGCTCAGTGCTCGGGGTGCTGGGTGCTCAGTGCTCAGTGTGCTCGGTGCTCAGTACTCAGGGTGCTGGATTCTCAGTGCTAGGGGTTTTCTGTACTCAGGGTGCTGTGTGTTCAGTGCTCAGGGTGCTGGGTGCTCAGTACTCAGGGTGCTCGGTGCTCGGGGTTCTGGGTGCTCAGTGCTCGGGGTGCTCGGTGCTCAGTACTCGGGGTGCTCAGTGCTCAGTACTCAGGGTGCTTGGTGCTTAGTTCTCAGGGTGCTGGGTGCTCAGTACTCCGGGTGCTGGTTGCTCAGTGCTCAGTGTGCTCGGTGCTCAGTGCTCAAGGTGCTGGGTGCTCAGTACTCAGTGTGATCATTGCTCAGGGAGCTGGGTCCTCAGTACTCAGGGTGCTGGGTGCTCAGTACTCAGGGTGCTCAGTGCTCAGTACTCAGGGTGCTCAGTGCTCAGTACTAAGGTTGCTCAGTGCTCAGGGTGCTGGGTGCTCAGTGCTCGGGGTGCTCGGTGCTCAGTATTCAGGGTGCTGGGTGCTCAGTGCTCAGGGTGCTGGGTGCTCAGTGCTCAGGGTGCTGGGTGCTCAGTACACAGGGTGCTCGGTGCTCTGGGTGCTGGGTGCTCAGTGCTCGGTGTGCTCGGTGCTCAGTACTCGGGGTGCTCAGTGCTCAGTACTCAGGGTGCTGGGTGCTCAGTGCTCAGGGTGCTGGGTGCTCAGTACTCAGGGTGCTGGGTGCTCGGTGCTCAGTACGCTGGGTGCTCAGTACTCAGGGTGCTGGGTGCTCAGTACTCAGGGTGCTGGGTGCTCAGTACTCAGGGTGCTCGGTGCTAAGTACTCAGGGTGCTGGGTGCTCAGTGCTCAGGGTGCTGGGTGCTCAGTACTCAGGGTGCTGGGTGCTCAGTGCTCAGGGTGCTGGGTGCTCAGTACGCTGGGTGCTCAGTACTCAGGGTGCTGGGTGCTCAGTACTCAGGGTGCTGGGTGCTTAGTACTCAGGGTGCTGGGTGCTCAGTGCTCAGGGTGCTCGGTGCTCAGTGCTCGGGGTGCTGGGTGCTCAGTACTCAGGGTGCTCAGTGCTCAGTACTCAGGGTGCTCAGTGCTCAGTATTCAGGGTGCTCAGGCTCAGTGCTCAGGGTGCAGGGTGCTCAGTGCTCGGGGTGCTGGGTGCTCAGTGCTCGGGGTGCTGGGTGTCTCAGTGCTCAGGGTGCTGGGTGCTCAGTGCTCAGAGTGCTGGGTGCTCAGTACTCATGGTGCTCGGTGCTCAGTACTCAGGGTGCAGGGTGCTCAGTGCTCAGGGTGCTCAGTGCTCAGTACTCAGGGTGCTCGGTGCTCCGTGCTCAGGGTGCTGGGTCGCAGTGCTCGGGGTACTGGTTACTCAGTGCTCAGTACACAGGGTGCTGGGTGCTCAGTGCTCGGGGTGCTGTGTGCTCAGTGCTCAGTACTCAGGGTGCTGGGTGCTCAGTGCTCGGGGTGCAGGGTGCTCAGTACTCAGGGAGCTGGGTGCTCAGTACTCAGGGTGCTGGGTGCTCATTACTCAGGGTGCTGGGTGCTCAGTACTCAGGGTGCTCAGTGCTTGGGGTGCTGGGTGCTCAGTGCTCAGGGTGCTCAGTGCTTGGGGTGTTGGGTGCTCAGTGCTCAGTACTCAGGGTGCTCGGTGCTCAGTGCTCAGGGTGCTCAGTGCTCAGTACTCAGGGTGCTCAGTGCTCAGTGCTCTGGGTGCTGGGTGCTCAGTGCTCGGGGTGCTGGGTGCTCAGTGCTCAGGGTGCTGGGTGCTCAGTTCTCAGGGTGCTCGGTGCTCAGGGTGCTGGGTGCTCAGTGCTCGGGGTGCTGGGTACTCAGTGCTCAGTACACAGGGTGCTGGGTGCTCAGTGCTCGGGGTGCTGGGTGCTCAGTGCTCAGTACTCAGGGTGCTGGGTGCTCAGTGCTCGGGGTGCTGGTTGCTCAGTACTCAGGGTGCTGGGTGCTCAGTGCTCAGGGTGCTGGGTGCTCAGTACTCAGGGTGCTGGGTGCTCAGTACGCAGTATGCTGGGTGCTCAGTGCTCAGGGTGCTGGGTGCTCAGTGCTCGGGGTGCTGGGTGCTCAGTACTCAGGGTGCTCGGTGCTCAGTACTCAGGGTGCTGGGTGCTCAGTGCTCAGGGTGCTGTGTGCTCAGTACTCAGGGTGCTGGGTGCTCGGTGCTCAGTATGCTGGGTGCTCAGTACTCAGGGTGCTGGCAGCTCAGTACTCAGGGTGCTCGGTGCTCAGTACTCAGGGTGCTGGCTGCTCAGTGCTCGGGGTGCTCAGTGCTTGGGGTGCTGGGTGCTCAGTACTCAGGGTGCTCAGTGCTTGGGGTGTTGGGTGCTTAGTACTCAGGGTGCTGGGTGCTCAGTGCTCAGGGTGCTGGGTGCTCAGTACTCAGGGTGCTGGGTGCTCAGTACTCAGGGTGCTGGGTGCTCAGTGCTCGGGGTGCTGGGTGCTCAGTACTCGGGGTGCTCAGTGCTCAGTACTCAGGTTGCTGGGTGCTCAGTACTCGGGGTGCTGGGTGCTCAGTGCTCGGGGTGCTGGGTGTCTCAGTGCTCAGGGTGCTGGGTGCTCAGTGCTCAGAGTGCTGGGTGCTCAGTACTCAGGGTGCTCGGTGCTCAGTACTCAGGGTGCTGGGTGCTCAGCGCTCAGGGTGCTCAGTGCTCAGTTCTCAGCGTGCTGGGTGCTCAGTGCTCAGGGTGCTCGGTGCTCAGTACTCAGGGTGCTCAGTGCTCAGTACTCAGCGTTCTGGGTGCTCAGTGCTCAGGGTGCTGTTTTCTCAGTACTCAGGGTGCTGGGTGCTTAGTACTCAGGGTGCTCGGTCCTCAGTGCTCAGGGTGCTGGGTGCTCAGTACTCAGGGTGCATGGTGCTCAGTGCTCAGGGTGCTCAGTGCTCAGTACTCAGGGAGCTCAGTGCTCAGTGCTCTGGGTGCTGGGAGCTCAGTACTCAGGGTGCTGGGTGCTCAGTGTGCTGGGTGCTCAGTGCTCGGGGTGCTCAGTACTCAGGGTGCTGTGTGTTCAGTGCTCAGGGTATTGGGTGCTCAGTACTCAGGGTGCTTGCTGCTTAGTACTCAGGGTGCTGGGTGCTCAGTACTCCGGGTGCTGGGTGCTCAGTGCTCTAGGTGCTCTGTGCTCAGTGCTCAGGGCTCAGGGTGCTTGGTGCTCAGTACTCTGGGTGCTCATTGCTCAGGGTGCTGGGTGCTCAGTACTCAGGGTGCTCAGTGCTCAGTTCTCAGGGTGCTCAGTGCTCAGGACTCAGGTTGCTCAGGGCTCAGGGTGCTGGGTTCTCACTGCTCGGGGAGCTGGGTGCTCAGTGCTCAGGGTGCTGTGTGCTCAGTGCTCGGGGTGCTGGGTGCTCAGTACTCAGGGTGCTGGGTGCTCAGTGCTAAGGGTGCTGGGTGCTCAGTGCTCAGGGTGCTCGGTGCTTAGTACTCAGGGTGCTCGGTGCTCGGGGTGCTGTGTGCGCAGTGCTCGGGGTGCTGGGTGCTCAGTGCTCGGGGTGCTGGGTGCTCAGTGCTCGGGGTGCTGAGTGCTCAGTGCTCGGGGTGCTGGGTGCTCAGTACTCGGGGTGCTCGGTGCTCAGTACTCAGGGTGCTGCGTGCTCAGTGCTCAGGGTGCTGGGTGCTCAGTACTCAGGGTGCTGGGTGCTCGGTTCTCAGTACGCTGGGTGCTCAGTACTCAGGGTGCTGGCTGCTCAGTACTCAGGTTGCTCGGTGCTTAGTACTCAGGGTGCTGGGTGCTCAGAGCTCGGGGTGCTGGGTGCTCATTACTCAGGGTGCTGGGTGCTCAGTACTCAGGGTGCTCAGTGCTTGGGGTGCTGGGTGCTCAGTGCTCAGGGTACTCAGTGCTTGGGGTGTTGGGTGCTCAGTGCTCAGTACTCAGGGTGCTCGGTGCTCAGTGCTCAGGGTGCTCAGTGCTCAGTACTCAGGGTGCTCAGTGCTCAGTCCTCTGTGTGCTGGGTGCTCAGTGCTCGGGGTGCTGGGTGCTCAGTGCTCAGGGTGCTGGGTGCTCAGTACTCAGGGTGCTCAGTGCTCAGGGTGCTGGGTGCTCAGTGCTCGGGGTGCTGGGTACTCAGTGCTCAGTACACAGGGTGCTGGGTGCTCAGTGCTCGGGGTGCTCTGTGCTCAGTGCTCAGTACTCAGGGTGCTGGGTGCTCAGTGCTCGGGGTGCTGGATGCTCAGTACTCAGGGTGCTGGGTGCTCAGTGCTCAGGGTGCTGGGTGCTCAGTGCTCAGGGTGCTGGGTGCTCAGTACTCAGTATGCTGGGTGCTCAGTGCTCAGGGAGCTGGGTGCTCAGTGCTCAGGGTGCTGGGTGCTCAGTACTCAGGGTGCTCGGTGCTCAGTACTCAGGGTGCTGGGTGCTCAGTGCTCAGGGTGCTGTGTGCTCAGTACTCAGGGTGCTGGGTGCTCGGTGCTCAGTACGCTGGGTGCTCAGTTCTCAGGGTGCTGGCTGCTCAGTACTCAGGGTGCTCGGTGCGCAGTACTCAGGGTACTGGCTGCTCAGTGCTCGGGGTGCTCAGTGCTTGGGGTGTTGGGTGCTTAGTACTCAGGGTGCTGGGTGCTCAGTGCTCAGGGTGCTGGGTGCTCAGTACTCAGGGTGCTGGGTGCTCAGTACTCAGGGTGCTGGGTGCTCAGTGCTCGGGGTGCTGGGTGCTCAGTACTCGGGGTGCTCAGTGCTCAGTACTCAGGGTGCTGGGTGCTCAGTGCTCAGGGTGCTGGGTGCTCAGCTCTCTGGGTGCTGGCTGCTCGGTTCTCAGGTTGCTGGGTGCTCAGTACTCGGGGTGCTGGGTGCTCAGTACTCAGGGTGCTGGGTGCTCATTGCTGGGGGTGCTGGGTGCTCAGTACTCAGGGTGCTGGGTGCTCATTGCTGGGGGTGCTGGCTGCTCGGTTCTCAGGTTGCTGGGTGCTCAGTACTCGGGGTGCTGGGTGCTCAGTACTCAGGGTGCTGGGTCCTCATTGCTGGGGGTGCTGGGTGCTCAGTGTTCAGGTTGCTGGGTGCTCAGTACTCGGGGTGCTCGGTGCTCAGTACTCAGGGTGCTGGGTGCTCATTGCTCGGGGTGCTGGGTGCTCAGTGCTCAGGGTGCTGGGTGCCCCATGCTCGGGGTGCTGGGTGCTCAGTACTCGGGGTGCTGGGTGCTCAGTGCTCAGGGTGCTGGGTCGCAGTGCTTGGGGTACTGGGTACTCAGTGCTCAGTACACTGGGTGCTGGGTGCTCAGTGCTCGGGGTGCTGTGTGCTCAGTGATCAGTACTCAGGGTGCTGGGTGCTCAGTGCTCGGGGTGCTGGGTGCTCAGTACTCAGGGAGCTGGGTGCTCAGTACTCAGGGTGCTGGGTGCTCATTACTCAGGGTGCTGGGTGCTCAGTACTCAGGGTGCTCAGTGCTTGGGGTGCTGGGTGCTCAGTGCTCAGGGTGCTCAGTGCTTTGGGTGTTGGGTGCTCAGTGCTCAGTACTCAGGGTGCTCGGTGCTCAGTGCTCTGGGTGCTCAGTGCTCAGTACTCAGGGTGCTCAGTGCTCAGTGCTCTGGGTGCTGGGTGCTCAGTGCTCGGGGTGCTGGGTGTTCAGTGCTCAGGGTGCTGGGTGCTCAGTACTCAGGGTGCTCAGTGCTCAGGGTGCTGGGTGCTCAGTGCTCGGGGTGCTGGGTACTCAGTGCTCAGTACACACGGTGCTGGGTGCTCAGTGCTCGGGGTGCTGGGTGCTCAGTGCTCAGTACTCAGGGTGCTGGGTACTCAGTGCTCGGGGTGCTGGATGCTCAGTACTCAGGGTGCTGGGTGCTCAGTGCTCAGGGTGCTGGGTGCTCAGTGCGCAGGGTGCTGGGTGCTCAGTACTCAGTATGCTGGGTGCTCAGTGCTCAGGGTGCTGGGTGCTCAGTGCTCGGGGTGCTGGGTGCTCAGTAATCAGGGTGCTCGGTGCTCAGTACTCAGGGTGCTGGGTGCTCAGTGCTCAGGGTGCTGTGTACTCAGTACTCAGGGTGCTGGGTGCTCGGTGCTCAGTATGCTGGGTGCTCAGTTCTCAGGGTGCTGGCTGCTCAGTACTCAGGGTGCTCGGTGCTCAGTACTCAGGGTACTGGCTGCTCAGTGCTCGGGGTGCTCAGTGCTTGGGGTGCTGAGTGCTCAGTTCTCAGGGTGCTCAGTGCTTGGGGTGTTGGGTGCTTAGTACTCAGGGTGCTGGGTGCTCAGTGCTCAGGGTGCTGGGTGCTCAGTACTCAGGGTGCTGGGTGCTCAGTACTCAGGGTGCTGGGTGCTCAGTGCTCGGGATGCTGGGTGCTCAGTACTCGGGGTGCTCAGTGCTCAGTACTCAGGGTGCTGGGTGCTCAGTGCTCAGGGTGCTGGGTGCTCAGCGCTCGGGGTGCTGGCTGCTCGGTTCTCAGGTTGTTGGGTGCTCAGTACTCGGGGTGCTGGGTTCTCAGTACTCAGGGTGCTGGGTGCTCATTGCTGGGGGTGCTGGGTGCTCAGTACTCAGGGTGCTGGGTGCTCATTGCTGGGGGTGCTGGCTGCTCGGTTCTCAGGTTGCTGGGTGCTCAGTACTCGGGGTGCTGGGTGCTCAGTACTCAGGGTGCTGGGTGCTCATTGCTGGGGGTGCTGGGTGCTCAGTGCTCAGGTTGCTGGGTGCTCAGTACTCGGGGTGCTCGGTGCTCAGTACTCAGGGTGCTGGGTGCTCATTGCTCGGGGTGCTGTGTGCTCAGTACTCAGGGTGCTGGGTGCCCCATGCTCAGGGTGCTGGTTGCTCAGTACTCGGGGTGCTGGGTGCCCAATGCTCAGGGTGCTGGGTCGCAGTGCTCGGGGTACTGGGTACTCAGTGCTCAGTACACAGGGTGCTGGGTGCTCAGTGCTCGGGGTGCTGTGTGCTCAGTGCTCAGTACTCAGGGTGCTGGGTGCTCAGTACTCGGGGTGCTGGGTGCTCAGTACTCAGGGTGCTGGGTGCTCAGTGCTCGGGGTGCTGGGTGCTCAGTACTCAGGGAGCTGGGTGCTCAGTACTCAGGGTGCTGGGTGCTCATTACTCAGGGTGCTGGGTGCTCAGTACTCAGGGTGCTCAGTGCTTGGGGTGCTGGGTGCTCAGTGCTCAGGGTGCTCAGTGCTTGGGGTGTTGGGTGCTCAGTGCTCAGTACTCAGGGTGCTCGGTGCTCAGTGCTCAGGGTGCTCAGTGCTCAGTACTCAGGGTGCTCAGTGCTCAGTGCTCTGGGTGCTGGGTGCTCAGTGCTTGGGTTGCTGGGTGCTCAGTGCTCAGGGTGCTGGGTGCTCAGTACTCAGGGTGCTCAGTGCTCAGGGTGCTGGGTGCTCAGTGCTCGGGGTGCTGGGTACTCAGTGCTCAGTACACAGGGTGCTGGGTGCTCAGTGCTCGGGGTGCTGGGTGCTCAGTGCTCAGTACTCAGGGTGCTGGGTGCTCAGTGCTCGGGGTGCTGGATGCTCAGTACTCAGGGTGCAGGGTGCTCAGTGCTCAGGGTGCTGGGTGCTCAGTACTCAGGGTGCTGGGTGCTCAGTACGCAGTATGCTGGGTGCTCAGTGCTCAGGGTGCTGGGTGCTCAGTGCACGGGGTGCTGGGTGCTCAGTACTCAGGGTGCTCGGTGCTCAGTACACAGGGTGCTGGGTGCTCAGTGCTCAGGGTGCTGTGTGCTCAGTACTCAGGGTGCTGGGTGCTCGGTGCTCAGTATGCTGTGTGCTCAGTACTCAGGGTGCTGGCTGCTCAGTACTCAGGGTGCTCGGTGCTCAGTACTCAGGGTGCTGGCTGCTCAGTGCTCGGGGTGCTCAGTGCTTGGGGTGCTCGGTGCTCAGTACTCAGGGTGCTCAGTGCTTGGGGTGTTGGGTGCTTAGTACTCAGGGTGCTGGGTGCTCAGTGCTCAGGGTGCTGGGTGCTCAGTACTCAGGGTGCTGGGTGCTCAGTACTCAGGGTGCTGGGTGCTCAGTGCTCGGGGTGCTGGGTGCTCTGTACTCGGGGTGCTCAGTGCTCAGTACTCAGGGTGCTGGGTGCTTAGTGCTCAGGGTGCTGGGTGCTCAGCGCTCGGGGTGCTGGCTGCTCGGTTCTCAGGTTGCTGGGTGCTCAGTACTCGGGATGCTGGGTGCTCAGTACTCAGGGTGCTGGGTGCTCATTGCTGGGGGTGCTGGGTGCTCAGTACTCAGGGTGCTGGGTGCTCATTGCTGGGGGTGCTGGCTGCTCGGTTCTCAGGTTGCTGGGTGCTCAGTACTCGGGGTGCTGGGTGCTCAGTACTCAGTGTGCTGGGTGCTCATTGCTGGGGGTGCTGGGTGCTCAGTGCTCAGGTTGCTGGATGCTCAGTACTCGGGGTGCTCGGTGCTCAGTAGTCAGGGTGCTGGGTGCTCATTGCTCGGGGTGCTGGGTGCTCAGTGCTCAGGGTGCTGGGTGCCCCATGCTCGGGGTGCTGGGTGCTCAGTACTCGGGGTGCTGGGTGCTCAGTGCTCAGGGTGCTGGGTCGCAGTGCTCGGGGTACTGGGTACTCAGTGCTCAGTACACTGGGTGCTGGCTGCTCAGTGCTCGCGGTGCTGTGTGCTCAGTGCTCAGTACTCAGGGTGCTGGGTGCTCAGTGCTCGGGGTGCTGGGTGCTCAGTACTCAGGGAGCTGGGTGCTCAGTACTCATTGTGCTGGGTGCTCATTACTCAGGGTGCTGGGTGCTCAGTACTCAGGGTGCTCAGTGCTTGGGGTGCTGGGTGCTCAGTGCTCAGGGTGCTCAGTGCTTGGGGTGTTGGGTGCTCAGTGCTCAGTACTCAGGGTGCTCGGTGCTCAGTGCTCAGGGTGCTCAGTGCTCAGTACTCAGGGTGCTCAGTGCTCAGTGCTCTGGGTGCTGGGTGCTCAGTGCTCGGGGTGCTGTGTGCTCCGTGCTCAAGGTGCTGGGTGCTCAGTACTCAGGGTGCTCAGTGCTCAGGGTGCTGGGTGCTCAGTACTCAGGGTGCTGGGTCCTCATTGCTGGGGGTGCTGGGTGCTCAGTGTTCAGGTTGCTGGGTGCTCAGTACTCGGGGTGCTCGGTGCTCAGTACTCAGGGTGCTGGGTGCTCATTGCTCGGGGTGCTGGGTGCTCAGTGCTCAGGGTGCTGGGTGCCCCATGCTCGGGGTGCTGGGTGCTCAGTACTCGGGGTGCTGGGTGCTCAGTGCTCAGGGTGCTGGGTCGCAGTGCTTGGGGTACTGGGTACTCAGTGCTCAGTACACTGGGTGCTGGGTGCTCAGTGCTCGGGGTGCTGTGTGCTCAGTGATCAGTACTCAGGGTGCTGGGTGCTCAGTGCTCGGGGTGCTGGGTGCTCAGTACTCAGGGAGCTGGGTGCTCAGTACTCAGGGTGCTGGGTGCTCATTACTCAGGGTGCTGGGTGCTCAGTACTCAGGGTGCTCAGTGCTTGGGGTGCTGGGTGCTCAGTGCTCAGGGTGCTCAGTGCTTTGGGTGTTGGGTGCTCAGTGCTCAGTACTCAGGGTGCTCGGTGCTCAGTGCTCTGGGTGCTCAGTGCTCAGTACTCAGGGTGCTCAGTGCTCAGTGCTCTGGGTGCTGGGTGCTCAGTGCTCGGGGTGCTGGGTGTTCAGTGCTCAGGGTGCTGGGTGCTCAGTACTCAGGGTGCTCAGTGCTCAGGGTGCTGGGTGCTCAGTGCTCGGGGTGCTGGGTACTCAGTGCTCAGTACACACGGTGCTGGGTGCTCAGTGCTCGGGGTGCTGGGTGCTCAGTGCTCAGTACTCAGGGTGCTGGGTACTCAGTGCTCGGGGTGCTGGATGCTCAGTACTCAGGGTGCTGGGTGCTCAGTGCTCAGGGTGCTGGGTGCTCAGTGCGCAGGGTGCTGGGTGCTCAGTACTCAGTATGCTGGGTGCTCAGTGCTCAGGGTGCTGGGTGCTCAGTGCTCGGGGTGCTGGGTGCTCAGTAATCAGGGTGCTCGGTGCTCAGTACTCAGGGTGCTGGGTGCTCAGTGCTCAGGGTGCTGTGTACTCAGTACTCAGGGTGCTGGGTGCTCGGTGCTCAGTATGCTGGGTGCTCAGTTCTCAGGGTGCTGGCTGCTCAGTACTCAGGGTGCTCGGTGCTCAGTACTCAGGGTACTGGCTGCTCAGTGCTCGGAGTGCTCAGTGCTTGGGGTGCTGGGTGCTCAGTTCTCAGGGTGCTCAGTGCTTGGGGTGTTGGGTGCTTAGTACTCAGGGTGCTGGGTGCTCAGTGCTCAGGGTGCTGGGTGCTCAGTACTCAGGGTGCTGGGTGCTCAGTACTCAGGGTGCTGGGTGCTCAGTGCTCGGGATGCTGGGTGCTCAGTACTCGGGGTGCTCAGTGCTCAGTACTCAGGGTGCTGGGTGCTCAGTGCTCAGGGTGCTGGGTGCTCAGCGCTCGGGGTGCTGGCTGCTCGGTTCTCAGGTTGTTGGGTGCTCAGTACTCGGGGTGCTGGGTTCTCAGTACTCAGGGTGCTGGGTGCTCATTGCTGGGGGTGCTGGGTGCTCAGTACTCAGGGTGCTGGGTGCTCATTGCTGGGGGTGCTGGCTGCTCGGTTCTCAGGTTGCTGGGTGCTCAGTACTCGGGGTGCTGGGTGCTCAGTACTCAGGGTGCTGGGTGCTCATTGCTGGGGGTGCTGGGTGCTCAGTGCTCAGGTTGCTGGGTGCTCAGTACTCGGGGTGCTCGGTGCTCAGTACTCAGGGTGCTGGGTGCTCATTGCTCGGGGTGCTGGGTGCTCAGTACTCAGGGTGCTGGGTGCCCCATGCTCAGGGTGCTGGGTGCTCAGTACTCGGGGTGCTGGGTGCCCAATGCTCAGGGTGCTGGGTCGCAGTGCTCGGGGTACTGGGTACTCAGTGCTCAGTACACAGGGTGCTGGGTGCTCAGTGCTCGGGGTGCTGTGTGCTCAGTGCTCAGTACTCAGGGTGCTGGGTGCTCAGTACTCGGGGTGCTGGGTGCTCAGTACTCAGGGTGCTGGGTGCTCAGTGCTCGGGGTGCTGGGTGCTCAGTACTCAGGGAGCTGGGTGCTCAGTACTCAGGGTGCTGGGTGCTCATTACTCAGGGTGCTGGGTGCTCAGTACTCAGGGTGCTCAGTGCTTGGGGTGCTGGGTGCTCAGTGCTCAGGGTGCTCAGTGCTTGGGGTGTTGGGTGCTCAGTGCTCAGTACTCAGGGTGCTCGGTGCTCAGTGCTCAGGGTGCTCAGTGCTCAGTACTCAGGGTGCTCAGTGCTCAGTGCTCTGGGTGCTGGGTGCTCAGTGCTTGGGTTGCTGGGTGCTCAGTGCTCAGGGTGCTGGGTGCTCAGTACTCAGGGTGCTCAGTGCTCAGGGTGCTGGGTGCTCAGTGCTCGGGGTGCTGGGTACTCAGTGCTCAGTACACAGGGTGCTGGGTGCTCAGTGCTCGGGGTGCTGGGTGCTCAGTGCTCAGTACTCAGGGTGCTGGGTGCTCAGTGCTCGGGGTGCTGGATGCTCAGTACTCAGGGTGCAGGGTGCTCAGTGCTCAGGGTGCTGGGTGCTCAGTACTCAGGGTGCTGGGTGCTCAGTACGCAGTATGCTGGGTGCTCAGTGCTCAGGGTGCTGGGTGCTCAGTGCACGGGGTGCTGGGTGCTCAGTACTCAGGGTGCTCGGTGCTCAGTACTCAGGGTGCTGGGTGCTCAGTGCTCAGGGTGCTGTGTGCTCAGTACTCAGGGTGCTGGGTGCTCGGTGCTCAGTATGCTGTGTGCTCAGTACTCAGGGTGCTGGCTGCTCAGTACTCAGGGTGCTCGGTGCTCAGTACTCAGGGTGCTGGCTGCTCAGTGCTCGGGGTGCTCAGTGCTTGGGGTGCTCGGTGCTCAGTACTCAGGGTGCTCAGTGCTTGGGGTGTTGGGTGCTTAGTACTCAGGGTGCTGGGTGCTCAGTGCTCAGGGTGCTGGGTGCTCAGTACTCAGGGTGCTGGGTGCTCAGTACTCAGGGTGCTGGGTGCTCAGTGCTCGGGGTGCTGGGTGCTCTGTACTCGGGGTGCTCAGTGCTCAGTACTCAGGGTGCTGGGTGCTTAGTGCTCAGGGTGCTGGGTGCTCAGCGCTCGGGGTGCTGGCTGCTCGGTTCTCAGGTTGCTGGGTGCTCAGTACTCGGGATGCTGGGTGCTCAGTACTCAGGGTGCTGGGTGCTCATTGCTGGGGGTGCTGGGTGCTCAGTACTCAGGGTGCTGGGTGCTCATTGCTGGGGGTGCTGGCTGCTCGGTTCTCAGGTTGCTGGGTGCTCAGTACTCGGGGTGCTGGGTGCTCAGTACTCAGGGTGCTGGGTGCTCATTGCTGGGGGTGCTGGGTGCTCAGTGCTCAGGTTGCTGGATGCTCAGTACTCGGGGTGCTCGGTGCTCAGTAGTCAGGGTGCTGGGTGCTCATTGCTCGGGGTGCTGGGTGCTCAGTGCTCAGGGTGCTGGGTGCCCCATGCTCAGGGTGCTGGGTGCTCAGTACTCGGGGTGCTGGGTGCTCAGTGCTCAGGGTGCTGGGTCGCAGTGCTCGGGGTACTGGGTACTCAGTGCTCAGTACACTGGGTGCTGGGTGCTCAGTGCTCGGGGTGCTGTGTGCTCAGTGCTCAGTACTCAGGGTGCTGGGTGCTCAGTGCTCGGGGTGCTGGGTGCTCAGTACTCAGGGAGCTGGGTGCTCAGTACTCATTGTGCTGGGTGCTCATTACTCAGGGTGCTGGGTGCTCAGTACTCAGGGTGCTCAGTGCTTGGGGTGCTGGGTGCTCAGTGCTCAGGGTGCTCAGTGCTTGGGGTGTTGGGTGCTCAGTGCTCAGTACTCAGGGTGCTCGGTGCTCAGTGCTCAGGGTGCTCAGTGCTCAGTACTCAGGGTGCTCAGTGCTCAGTGCTCTGGGTGCTGGGTGCTCAGTGCTCGGGGTGCTGTGTGCTCCGTGCTCAAGGTGCTGGGTGCTCAGTACTCAGGGTGCTCAGTGCTCAGGGTGCTGGGTGCTCAGTGCTCGGGGTGCTGGGTACTCAGTGCTCAGTACACAGGGTGCTGGGTGCTCAGTGCTCGGGGTGCTGGGTGCTCAGTGCTCAGTACTCAGGGTGCTGGGTGCTCAGTGCTCGGGGTGCTGGATGCTCAGTACTCAGGGTGCTGGGTGCTCAGTGCTCAGGGTGCTGGGTGCTCAGTACTCAGGGTGCTGGGTGCTCAATACGCAGTATGCTGGGTTCTCAGTGCTCAGGGTGCTGGGTGCTCAGTGCTCGGGGTGCTGGGTGCTCAATACTCAGGGTGCTCGGTGCTCAGTACTCAGGGTGCTGTGTGCTCAGTACTAAGGGTGCTGGGTTCTCGGTGCTCAGTATGCTGGGTGCTCAGTACTCAGGGTGCTGGCTGCTCAGTACTCAGGGTGCTCGGTGCTCAGTACTCAGGGTGCTGGCTGTTCAGTGCTTGGGGTGCTCAGTGCTTGGGGTGCTGGGTGCTCAGTACTCAGGGTGCTCAGTGCTTGGGGTGTTGGGTGCTTAGTACTCAGGGTGCTGGGTGCTCAGTGCTCAGGGTGCTGGGTGCTCAGTACTCAGGGTGCTGGGTGCTCAGTACTCAGGGTGCTGGGTGCTCAGTGCTCGGGGTGCTGGGTGCTCAGTACTCGGGGTGCTCAGTGCTCAGTACTCAGGGTGCTGGGTGCTCAGTTCTCAGGGTGCTGGGTGCTCAGCGCTCGGGGTGCTCAGTGCTCAGTACTCAGGGTGCTGGGTGCTTAGTGCTCAGGGTGCTGGGTGCTCAGCGCTCGGGGTGCTGGCTGCTCGGTTCTCAGGTTGCTGGGTGCTCAGTACTCGGGATGCTGGGTGCTCAGTACTCAGGGTGCTGGGTGCTCATTGCTGGGGGTGCTGGGTGCTCAGTACTCAGGGTGCTGGGTGCTCATTGCTGGGGGTGCTGGCTGCTCGGTTCTCAGGTTGCTGGGTGCTCAGTACTCGGGGTGCTGGGTGCTCAGTACTCAGGGTGCTGGGTGCTCATTGCTGGGGGTGCTGGGTGCTCAGTGCTCAGGTTGCTGGATGCTCAGTACTCGGGGTGCTCGGTGCTCAGTAGTCAGGGTGCTGGGTGCTCATTGCTCGGGGTGCTGGGTGCTCAGTGCTCAGGGTGCTGGGTGCCCCATGCTCGGGGTGCTAGGTGCTCAGTACTCGGGGTGCTGGGTGCTCAGTGCTCAGGGTGCTGGGTCGCAGTGCTCGGGGTACTGGGTACTCAGTGCTCAGTACACTGGGTGCTGGGTGCTCAGTGCTCGGGGTGCTGTGTGCTCAGTGCTCAGTACTCAGGGTGCTGGGTGCTCAGTGCTCGGGGTGCTGGGTGCTCAGTACTCAGGGAGCTGGGTGCTCAGTACTCATTGTGCTGGGTGCTCATTACTCAGGGTGCTGGGTGCTCAGTACTCAGGGTGCTCAGTGCTTGGGGTGCTGGGTGCTCAGTGCTCAGGGTGCTCAGTGCTTGGGGTGTTGGGTGCTCAGTGCTCAGTACTCAGGGTGCTCGGTGCTCAGTGCTCAGGGTGCTCAGTGCTCAGTACTCAGGGTGCTCAGTGCTCAGTGCTCTGGGTGCTGGGTGCTCAGTGCTCGGGGTGCTGTGTGCTCCGTGCTCAAGGTGCTGGGTGCTCAGTACTCAGGGTGCTCAGTGCTCAGGGTGCTGGGTGCTCAGTGCTCGGGGTGCTGGGTACTCAGTGCTCAGTACACAGGGTGCTGGGTGCTCAGTGCTCGGGGTGCTGGGTGCTCAGTGCTCAGTACTCAGGGTGCTGGGTGCTCAGTGCTCGGGGTGCTGGATGCTCAGTACTCAGGGTGCTGGGTGCTCAGTTCTCAGGGTGCTGGGTGCTCAGTACTCAGGGTGCTGGGTGCTCAATACGCAGTATGCTGGGTTCTCAGTGCTCAGGGTGCTGGGTGCTCAGTGCTCGGGGTGCTGGGTGCTCAATACTCAGGGTGCTCGGTGCTCAGTACTCAGGGTGCTGGGTGCTCAGTGCTCAGGGTGCTGTGTGCTCAGTACTAAGGGTGCTGGGTGCTCGGTGCTCAGTATGCTGGGTGCTCAGTACTCAGGGTGCTGGCTGCTCAGTACTCAGGGTGCTCGGTGCTCAGTACTCAGGGTGCTGGCTGTTCAGTGCTCGGGGTGCTCAGTGCTTGGGGTGCTGGGTGCTCAGTACTCAGGGTGCTCAGTGCTTGGGGTGTTGGGTGCTTAGTACTCAGGGTGCTGGGTGCTCAGTGCTCAGGGTGCTGGGTGCTCAGTACTCAGGGTGCTGGGTGCTCAGTACTCAGGGTGCTGGGTGCTCAGTGCTCGGGGTGCTGGGTGCTCAGTACTCGTGGTGCTCAGTGCTCAGTACTCAGGGTGCTGGGTGCTCAGTTCTCAGGGTGCTGGGTGCTCAGCGCTCGGGGTGCTGGCTGCTCGGTTCTCAGGGTGCTGGGTGCTCAGTACTCGGGATGCTGGGTGCTCAGTACTCAGGGTGCTGGGTGCTCATTGCTGGGGGTGCTGGTTGCTCAGTACTCAGGGTGCTGGGTGCTCATTGCTGGGGGTGCTGGCTGCTCGGTTCTCAGGTTGCTGGGTGCTCAGTACTCGGGGTGCTGGGTGCTCAGTACTCAGGGTGCTGGGTGCTCATTGCTGGGGGTGCTGGGTGCTCAGTGCTCAGGTTGCTGGATGCTCAGTACTCGGGGTGCTCGGTGCTCAGTACTCAGGGTGCTGGGTGCTCATTGCTCGGGGTGCTGGGTGCTCAGTGCTCAGGGTGCTGGGTGCCCCATGCTCGGGGTGCTGGGTGCTCAGTACTCGGGGTGCTGGGTGCTCAGTGCTCAGGGTGCTGGGTCGCAGTGCTCAAGGTACTGGGTACTCTGTGCTCAGTACACAGGGTGCTGGGTGCTCAGTGCTCGGGGTGCTGTGTGCTCAGTGCTCAGTACTCAGGGAGCTGGGTGCTCAGTGTTCGGGGTGCTGGGTGCTCAGTACTCAGGGAGCTGGGTGCTCAGTACTCAGGGTGCTGGGTGCTCATTACTCAGGGTGCTGGGTGCTCAGTACTCAGGGTGCTCAGTGCTTGGGGTGCTGGGTGCTCAGTGCTCAGGGTGCTCAGTGCTTGGGGTGTTGGGTGCTCAGTGCTCAGTACTCAGGGTGCTCGGTGCTCAGTGCTCAGGCTGCTCAGTGCTCAGTACTCAGGGTGCTCAGTGCTCAGTGCTCTGGGTGCTGGGTGCTCAGTGCTCGGGGTGCTGGGTGCTCAGTGCTCAGGGTGCTGGGTGCTCAGTACTCAGGGTGCTCAGTGCTCAGGGTGCTGGGTGCTCAGTGCTCGGGGTGCTGGGTACTCAGTGCTCAGTACACAGGGTGCTGGGTGCTCAATGCTCGGGGTGCTGGGTGCTCAGTGCTCAGTACTCAGGGTGCTGGGTGCTCAGTGCTCGGGGTGCTGGATGCTCAGTACTCAGGGTGCTGGGTGATCAGTGCTCAGGGTGCTGGGTGCTCAGTACTCAGGGTGCTGGGTGCTCAATACGCAGTATGCTGGGTTCTCAGTGCTCAGGGTGCTGGGTGCTCAGTGCTCGGGGTGCTGGGTGCTCAGTACTCAGGGTGCTCGGTGCTCAGTACTCAGGGTGCTGGGTGCTCAGTGCTCAGGGTGCTGTGTGCTCAGTACTCAGGGTGCTGGGTGCTCGGTGCTCAGTATGCTGGGTGCTCAGTACTCAGGGTGCTGGCTTCTCAGTACTCAGGGTGCTCGGTGCTCAGTACTCAGGGTGCTGGCTGTTCAGTGCTCGGGGTGCTCAGTGCTTGGGGTGCTGGGTGCTCAGTACTCAGGGTGCTCAGTGCTTGGGGTGTTGGTTGCTTAGTACTCAGGGTGCTGGGTGCTCAGTGCTCAGGGTGCTGGGTGCTCAGTACTCAGGGTGCTGGGTGCTCAGTACTCAGGGTTCTGGGTGCTCATTTCTCGGGGTGCTGGGTGCTCAGTACTCGGGGTGCTCAGTGCTCAGTACTCAGGGTGCAGGGTGCTCAGTGCTCAGGGTGCTGGGTGCTCAGCGCTCGGGGTGCTGGCTGCTCGGTTCTCAGGTTGCTGGGTTCTCAGTACTCGGGGTGCTGGGTGCTCAGTACTCAGGGTGCTGGGTGCTCATTGCTGGGGGTGCTGGGTGCTCAGTACTCAGGATGCTGGGTGCTCATTGCTGGGGGTGCTGGCTGCTCGGTTCTCAGGTTGCTGGGTGCTCAGTACTCGGGGTGCTGGGTGCTCAGTACTCAGGGTGCTGGGTGCTCATTGCTGGGGGTGCTGGGTGCTCAGTGCTCAGGTTGCTGGGTGCTCAGTACTCGGGGTGCTCGGTGCTCAGTACTCAGGGTGCTGGGTGCTCATTGCTCAGGGTGCTGGGTGCTCAGTGCTCAGGGTGCTGGGTGCTCAGTGCTCGGGGTGCTTTGTGCTCAGTACTCGGGGTGCTTGGTGCTCAGTGCTCAGGGTTCTGGGTCGCAGTGCTCGGGGTACTGGGTACTCAGTGCTCAGTACACAGGGTGCTGGGTGCTCAGTGCTCGGGGTGCTGTGTGCTCAGTGCTCAGTACTCAGGGTGCTGGGTGCTCAGTGCTCGGGGTGCTGGGTGCTCAGTACTCAGGGTACTTGGTGCTCAGTACTCAGGGTGCTGGGTGATCAGTGCTCAGGGTGCTGGGTGCTCAGTACTCAGGGTGCTCGGTGCTCAGTACTCAGGGTGCTGGGTGCTCAGTGCTCAGGATGCTGGGTCCTCAGTGCTCTGGGTGCTGTGTGCTTAGTGCTCGGTGAGCTGGGTGCTCAGTACTCAGGATGCTGGGTGCTCAGTACTCGGGGTGCTGGATGCTCAGTACTCAGGGAGCTGGGTGCTCAGTACTCAGGGTGCTGGGTGCTCAGGACTCAGGTGCTGGGTGCTCAGTGCTCAGGGTGCTGGGTGCTCAGTGCTCGGGGTGCTGGGTGCTCAGTGCTCAGTACTCAGGGTGCTGTGTGCTCAGTGCTCGGGGTGCTGGGTGCTCAGTGCTCAGTACTCAGGGTGCTGGGTGCTCAGTGCTCAGGGTGCTGGGTGCTCAGTGCTCAGGGTGCTGGGTGCTCAGTGCTCAGGGTGCTGGTTACTCAGTGCTCGGGGTGCTGGTTGCTCAGTACTCAGGGTGCTGGGTGCTCAGTACTCAGGGTGCTGGGTGCTCAGTGCTCGGGGTGCTGGGTGCTCAGTGCTCAGTGTGCTCGGTGCTCAGTACTCAGAGTGCTGGGTGCTCAGTTCTCGGGGTTTACTGTACTCAGGGTGCTGTGTGTTCAGTGCTCAGGGTATTGGGTGCTCAGTACTCAGGGTGCTCGGTGCTCGGGGTTCTGGGTGCTCAGTGCTCGGGGTGCTCAGTGCTCAGTACTCAGGGTGCTCGGTGCTTAGTATTCAGGGTGCTGGGTGCTCAGTACTCCGGGTGCTGGTTGCTCAGTGCTCAGGGTGCTCGGTGCTCAGTGCTCAGGGTGCTGGGTGCTCAGTACTCAGGGTGATCATTGCTCAGGGTGCTGGGTGCTCAGTACTCAGGGTGCTGGGTGCTCAGTACTCAGGGTGCTCAGTGCTCAGTACTCAGGGTGCTCAGTGCTCAGTACTAAGGTTGCTCAGTGCTCAGGGTGCTGGGTGCTCAGTACTCAGGGTGCTGGGTGCTCAGTGCTCAGGGTGCTGGGTGCTCAGTGCTCAGGGTGCTGGGTGCTCAGTGCTCAGGGTGCTGGGTGCTCAGTACACAGGGTGCTCTGTGCTCGGGGTGCTGGGTGCTCAGTGCTCGGTGTGCTCGGTGCTCAGTACTCGGGGTGCTCAGTGCTCAGTACTCAGGGTGCTGGGTGCTCAGTGCTCAGGGTGCTGGGTGCTCAGTACTCAGGGTGCTGGGTGCTCGGTGCTCAGTACGCTGGGTGCTCAGTACTCAGGGTGCTGGGTGCTCAGTACTCAGGGTGCTGGGTGCTCAGTACTCAGGGTGCTGGGTGCTAAGTACTCAGGGTGCTCGGTCCTCAGTGCTCAGGGTGCTGGGTGCTCAGTACTCAGGGTACAGGGTGCTCAGTGCTCAGGGTGCTCAGTGCTCAGTACTCAGGGTGCTCGGTGCTCAGTGCTCAGGGTGCTCAGTGCTCAGTACTCAGGGTGCTCAGTTCTCAGTGCTCTGGGTGCTGGGTGCTCAGTGCTCGGGGTGCTGGGTGCTCAGTGCTCAGGGTGCTGGGTGCTCAGTACTCAGGGTGCTCAGTGCTCAGGGTGCTCAGTGCTCGGGGTGCTGGGTGCTCAGTGCTCAGTACTCAGGGTGCTGGGTGCTCAGTGCTCGGGGTGCTGGATGCTCAGTACTCAGGGTGCTGGGTGCTCAGTGCTCAGGGTGCTGGGTGCTCAGTACTCAGGGTGCTGGGTGCTCAGTGCTCAGGGTGCTGGGTGCTCAGTACTCAGGGTGCTGGGTGCTCAGTGCTCAGGGTGCTGGGTGCTCAGTGCTCGAGGTGCTGGGTGCTCAGTACTCAGGGTGCTCGGTGCTCAGTACTCAGGGTGCTGGGTGCTCAGTGCTTGGGGTGCTGGGTGCTCAGTGCTCAGGGTGCTCAGTGCTTGTTGTGTTGGGTGCTCAGTGCTCAGTACTCAGGGTGCTCGGTGCTCAGTGCTCAGGGTGCTCAGTGCTCAGTACTCAGGGTGCTCGGTGCTCAGTACTCAGGGTGCTGGGTGCTCAGTGCTCAGGGTGCTGGGTGCTCAGTACTCAGGGTGCTGGGTGCTCGGTGCTCAGGGTGCTCGGTGCTCAGTACTCATGGTGCTGGGTGCTCAGTGCTCAGGGTGCTGGGTGCTCAGCGCTCAGGGTGCTGGGTGCTCAGTAATCGGGGTGCTCAGTGCTCAGTACTCAGCGTGCTGGGTGCTCAGTGCTCAGCGTGCTGGGTGCTCAGTACTCAGTCCTCAGGATGCTGGGTGCTCAGTGCTCAGGGTTCTGGGTGCTCAGTGCTCAGGGTGCTCAGTGCTCAGTGCTCAGGGTGATGGGTGCTCGGTGCTCAGTATGCTGGGTGCTCAGTACTCAGGGTGCTGGCTGCTCAGTACTCAGGGTGCTCGGTGCTCAGTACTCAGGGTGCTGGCTGCTCAGTGCTCGGGGTGCTCAGTGCTTGGGGTGCTGGGTGCTCAGTACTCAGGGTGCTCAGTGCTTGGGGTGTTGGGTGCTTAGTACTCAGGGTGCTGGGTGCTCAGTGCTCAGGGTGCTGGGTGCTCAGTACTCAGGGTGCTGGGTGCTCAGTACTCAGGGTGCTGGGTGCTCAGTGCTCGGGGTGCTGGGTGCTCAGTACTCGGGGTGCTCAGTGCTCAGTACTCAGGGTGCTGTGTGCTCAGTGCTCAGGGTGCTGGGTGCTCAGCGCTCGGGGTGCTGGCTGCTCGGTTCTCAGGTTGCTGGGTGCTCAGTACACGGGATGCTGGGTGCTCAGTACTCAGGGTGCTGGGTGCTCATTCCTGGGGGTGCTGGGTCGCAGTGCTCGGGGTACTGGGTACTCAGTGCTCAGTACAGAGGGTGCTGGGTGCTCAGTGCTCGGGGTGCTGTGTGCTCAGTGCTCAGTACTCAGGGTGCTGGGTGCTCAGTGCTCGGGGTGCTGGGTGCTCAGTACTCAGGGAGCTGGGTGCTCAGTACTCAGGGTGCTGGGTGCTCATTACTCAGGGTGCTGGGTGCTCAGTACTCAGGGTGCTCAGTGCTTGGGGAGCTGGGTGCTCAGTGCTCAGGGTGCTCAGTGCTTGGGGTGTTGGGTGCTCAGTGCTCAGTACTCAGGGTGCTCGGTGCTCAGTGCTCAGGGTGCTCAGTGCTCAGTACTCAGGGTGCTCGGTGCTCAGTACTCAGGGTGCTGGGTGCTCAGTGCTCAGGGTGCTGGGTGCTCAGTACTCATGGTGCTGGGTCCTCGGTGCTCAGGGTGCTCGGTGCTCAGTACTCATGGTGCTGGGTGCTCAGTGCTCAGGGTGCTGGGTGCTCAGCGCTCAGGGTGCTGGGTGCTCAGTAATCGGGGTGCTCAGTGCTCAGTGCTCAGTGCTCAGGGTGCTGGGTGCTCAGTGCTCGGGGTGCTGGGTGCTCAGTGCTCGGGGTGCTGGGTGCTCAGTGCTCGGGGTGCTGGGTGCTCATTGCTGGGGGTGCTGGGTGCTCAGTGCTCAGGTTGCTGGGTGCTCAGTACTCGGGGTGCTCGGTGCTCAGTACTCAGGGTGCTGGGTGCTCATTGCTCAGGGTGCTGGGTGCTCAGTGCTCAGGGTGCTGGGTGCCCCATGCTCGGGGTGCTGGGTGCTCAGTACTCGGGGTGCTGGGTGCTCAATGCTCAGGGTGCTGGGTCGCAGTGCTCGGGGTACTGGGTACTCAGTGCTCAGTACAGAGGGTGCTGGGTGCTCAGTGCTCGGGGTGCTGTGTGCTCAGTGCTCAGTACTCAGGGTGCTGGGTGCTCAGTGCTCTGGGTGCTGGGTGCTCAGTACTCAGGGTGCTGGGTGCTCTGTGCTCTGGGTGCTGGGTGCTCAGTGCTCAGGGTGCTGGGTACTCACTGCTCAGTACACAGGGTGCTGGGTGCTCAGTGCTCGGGGTGCTGGGTGCTCAGTGCTCAGTACTCAGGGTGCTGGGTGCTCACTGCTCGGGGTGCTGGATGCTCAGTACTCAGGGCGCTGGGTGCTCAGTGCTCAGGGTGCTGGGTGCTCAGTACTCAGGGTGCTGGGTGCTCAGTACGCAGTATGCTGGGTGCTCAGTGCTCAGGGTGCTGGGTGCTCAGTGCTCGGGGTGCTGGGTGCTCAGTACTCAGGGTGCTCGGTGCTCAGTACTCAGGGTGCTGGGTGCTCAGTGCTCAGGGTGCTGTGTGCTCAGTACTCAGGGTGCTGGGTGCTCGGTGCTCAGTATGCTGGGTGCTCAGTACTCAGGGTGCTGGCTGCACAGTACTCAGGGTGCTCGGTGCTCAGTGCTCGGGGTGCTCAGTGCTTGTGGTGCTGGGTGCTCAGTACTCAGGGTGCTCAGTGCTTGGGGTGTTGGGTGCTTAGTACTCAGGGTGCTTGGTGCTCAGTGCTCAGGGTGCTGGGTGCTCAGTACTCAGGGTGCTGGGTGCTCAGTACTCAGGGTGCTGGGTGCTCAGTGCTCGGGGTGCTGGGTGCTCAGTACTCGGGGTGCTCAGTGCTCAGTACTCAGGGTGCTGGGTGCTCAGTGCTCAGGGTGCTGGGTGCTCAGCGCTAGGGGTGCTGGGTGCTCAGTACTCAGGGTGCTGGGTGCTCATTGCTGGGGGTGCTGGGTGCTCAGTACTCAGGGTGCTGGGTGCTCAGTGCTCAGGTTGCTGGGTGCTCAGTACTCGGGATGCTGGGTGCTCAGTACTCAGGGTGCTGGGTGCTCATTGCTGGGGGTGCTGGGTGCTCAGTACTCAGGGTGCTGGGTGCTCATTGCTGGGGGTGCTGGCTGCTCGGTTCTCAGGTTGCTGGGTGCTCAGTACTCGGGGTGCTGGGTGCTCAGTACTCAGGGTGCTGGGTGCTCATTGCTGGGGGTGCTGGGTGCTCAGTACTCGGGGTGCTCGGTGCTCAGTACTCATTGTGCTGGGTGCTCATTGCTCGGGGTGCTGGGTGCTCAGTGCTCAGGGTGCTGGGTGCCCCATTCTCGGGGTGCTGGGTGCTCAGTACTCGGGGTGCTGGGTGCTCAGTGCTCAGGGTGCTGGGTCGCAGTGCTCGGGGTACTGGGTACTCAGTGCTCAGTACACAGGGTGCTGGGTGCTCAGTGCTCGGGGTGCTGTGTGCTCAGTGCTCAGTACTCAGGGTGCTGGGTGCTCAGTGCTCGGGGTGCTGGGTGCTCAGTACTCAGGGAGCTGGGTGCTCAGTACTCAGGGTGCTGGGTGCTCATTACTCAGGGTGCTGGGTGCTCAGTACTCAGGGTGCTCAGTGCTTGGGGTGCTGGGTGCTCAGTGCTCAGGGTGCTCAGTGCTTGGGGTGTTGGGTGCTCAGTGCTCGGTACTCAGGGTGCTCGGTGCTCAGTGCTCAGGGTGCTCAGTGCTCAGTACTCAGGGTGCTCAGTGCTCAGTGCTCTGGGTGCTGGGTGCTCAGTGCTCGGGGTGCTGGGTGCTCAGTGCTCAGGGTGCTGGGTGCTCAGTACTCAGGGTGCTCAGTGCTCAGGGTGCTGGGTGCTCAGTGCTCGGGGTGCTGGGTACTCAGTGCTCAGTACACAGGGTGCTGGGTGCTCAGTGCTCGGGGTGCTGGGTGCTCAGTGCTCAGTACTCAGGGTGCTGGGTGCTCAGTGCTCGGGGTGCTGGATGCTCAGTACTCAGGGTGCTGGGTGCTCAGTGCTCAGGGTGCTGGGTGCTCAGTACTCAGGGTGCTGGGTGCTCAGTACGCAGTATGCTGGGTGCTCAGTGCTCAGGGTGCTGGGTGCTCAGTGCTCGGGGTGCTGGGTGCTCAGTACTCAGGGTGCTCGGTGCTCAGTACTCAGGGTGCTGGGTGCTCAGTGCTCAGGGTTCTGGGTGCTCATTGCTCGGGGTGCTGGGTGCTCAGTACTCGGGGTGCTCAGTGCTCAGTACTCAGGGTGCAGGGTGCTCAGTGCTCAGGGTGCTGGGTGCTCAGCGCTCGGGGTGCTGGCTGCTAGGTTCTCAGGTTGCTGGGTTCTCAGTACTCGGGGTGCTGGGTGCTCAGTACTCAGGGTGCTGGGTGCTCATTGCTGGGGGTGCTGGGTGCTCAGTACTCAGGATGCTGGGTGCTCATTGCTGGGGGTGCTGGCTGCTCGGTTCTCAGGTTGCTGGGTGCTCAGTACTCGGGGTGCTGGGTGCTCAGTACTCAGGGTGCTGGGTGCTCATTGCTGGGGGTGCTGGGTGCTCAGTGCTCAGGTTGCTGGGTGCTCAGTACTCGGGGTGCTGGGTGCTCAGTACTCAGGGTGCTGGGTGCTCATTGCTCAGGGTGCTGGGTGCTCAGTGCTCAGGGTGCTGGGTGCTCAGTGCTCGGGGTGCTTTGTGCTCAGTACTCGGGGTGCTGGGTGCTCAGTGCTCAGGGTGCTGGGTCGCAGTGCTCGGGGTACTGGGTACTCAGTGCTCAGTACACAGGGTGCTGGGTGCTCAGTGCTCGGGGTGCTGTGTGCTCAGTGCTCAGTACTCAGGGTGCTGGGTGCTCAGTGCTCGGGGTGCTGGGTGCTCAGTACTCAGGGTACTTGGTGCTCAGTACTCAGGGTGCTGGGTGATCAGTGCTCAGGGTGCTGGGTGCTCAGTACTCAGGGTGCTCGGTGCTCAGTACTCAGGGTGCTGGGTGCTCAGTGCTCAGGATGCTGGGTCCTCAGTGCTCTGGGTGCTGTGTGCTTAGTGCTCGGTGAGCTGGGTGCTCAGTACTCAGGATGCTGGGTGCTCAGTACTCGGGGTGCTGGATGCTCAGTACTCAGGGAGCTGGGTGCTCAGTACTCAGGGTGCTGGGTGCTCAGGACTCAGGTGCTGGGTGCTCAGTGCTCAGGGTGCTGGGTGCTCAGTGCTCGGGGTGCTGGGTGCTCAGTGCTCAGTACTCAGGGTGCTGTGTGCTCAGTGCTCGGGGTGCTGGGTGCTCAGTGCTCAGTACTCAGGGTGCTGGGTGCTCAGTGCTCAGGGTGCTGGGTGCTCAGTGCTCAGGGTGCTGGGTGCTCAGTGCTCAGGGTGCTGGTTACTCAGTGCTCGGGGTGCTGGTTGCTCAGTACTCAGGGTGCTGGGTGCTCAGTACTCAGGGTGCTGGGTGCTCAGTGCTCGGGGTGCTGGGTGCTCAGTGCTCAGTGTGCTCGGTGCTCAGTACTCAGAGTGCTGGGTGCTCAGTGCTCGGGGTTTACTGTACTCAGGGTGCTGTGTGTTCAGTGCTCAGGGTATTGGGTGCTCAGTACTCAGGGTGCTCGGTGCTCGGGGTTCTGGGTGCTCAGTGCTCGGGGTGCTCAGTGCTCAGTACTCAGGGTGCTTGGTGCTTAGTATTCAGGGTGCTGGGTGCTCAGTACTCCGGGTGCTGGTTGCTCAGTGCTCAGGGTGCTCGGTGCTCAGTGCTCAGGGTGCTGGGTGCTCAGTACTCAGGGTGATCATTGCTCAGGGTGCTGGGTGCTCAGTACTCAGGGTGCTGGGTGCTCAGTACTCAGGGTGCTCAGTGCTCAGTACTCAGGGTGCTCAGTGCTCAGTACTAAGGTTGCTCAGTGCTCAGGGTGCTGGGTGCTCAGTACTCAGGGTGCTGGGTGCTCAATGCTCGGGGTGCTCGGTGCTCAGTGCTCAGGGTCCTGGGTACTCAGTACTCAGGGTGCTGGGTGCTTAGTACTCAGGGTGCTCAGTGCTAAGTACACAGGGTGCTGGGTGCTCAGTGCTCAGTACTCAGGGTGCTGGGTACTCAGTGCTCGGGGTGCTGGGTGCTCAGTGCTCAGGGTGCTGGGTGATCAGTGCTCAGGGTGCTGGGTGCTCAGTGATCGGGGTGCTGGGTGCTCAGTACTCAGGGTGCTCAGTGCTCGGGGAGCTCGGTGCTCATTACTCAGGGTGCTGGGTGCTCAGTACTCAGTGCTCGGGGTCCTGGGTGCTCCGTGCTCGGGGTGCTGGGTGCTCAGTGCTCAGTACTCAGGGTGCTGGGTGCTCAGTACTCAGGGTGCTGGGTGCTCATTCTCGGGGTGCTGGGTGCTCAGTGCTCGGGGTGTTGGGTGCTCAGTACTCAGGGTGCTGGTGGCTCAGTACTCAGGGTGCTGCGTGCTCAGTAATCAGGGTGCTCGGTTCTCAGTATTCAGGGTGCTGGGTGCTCATTCTCGGGGTGCTGGGTGCTCAGTGCTCAGGGTGCTGGGTGCTCAGTACTCTTGGTGCTGGGGGCTCAGTACTCAGGGTGCTGGGTGCTAAGTACTCAGGGTGATCTGTTCTCAGTACTCAGGTTGCTGGGTGGTCAGTGCTCGGGGTGATGGGTGCTCAGTACTCGGGGTGCTCAGTGCTCAGTACTCAGGGTGCTGGGTGCTCAGTACTCAGTGTGCTGGGTGCTCAGTGCTCGGGGTGCTCGGTGCTCAGTGCTCGGGGTGCTGGGTGCTCAGTACTCGGGGTGCTGGGTGCTCAGTGCTCAGGGTGCTGGGTGCTCAGTGCTCGGGGTGCTGGGTGCTCAGTACTGAGGGTGGTGCTGGGTGCTCAGTACACAGGGTGCTGGGTGCTCAGTGCTCAGGGTGCTGGGTTCTCAGTACTAAGGGTGCTGGGTGCTAAGTACTCAGGGTGCTCGGTGCTCAGTACTCAGGGTGCTGGGTGCTCAGTGCTCAGGGTGCTGGGTACTCAGTACTCAGGGTGCTGGGTGCTCAGTACTCAGGGTGCTGGGTGCTCAGTGCTCAGGGTGCTTGGTGCTCAGTGCTCCTGGTGCTGGGTGCTCAGTACTCAGGGTGCTGGGTGCTCAGTGCTCAGGGTGATCGGTGCTCAGTACTCAGGGTGCTCAGTACTCAGGGTGCTGGCTGCTCAGTGCTCGGGGTGCTGGGTGCTCAGTACTCGGGGTGCTGGGTGCTCTGTACTCAGGGTGCTGGTTGCTCAGTTCTCGGGGTCCTGGGTGCTCAGTGCTCAGGGTGATCGGTGCTCAGTACTCAGGGTGCTGGGTGCTCAGTGCTCAGGGTGCTGGGTACTCAGTCCTCAGGGTGCTCAGTGCTCAGGGTGCTGGGTGCTCAGTGCTCGGGGTGCTCGGTGCTCAGTACTCAGGGTGCTGAGTGCTCAGTACTCTGGGTGCTGGGTGGTCAGTACTCATGGTGCTGGGTGCTCAGTACTCAGGGGGCTGGGTGCTCAGTGCTCAGGGTGCTGGGTGCTCAGTGCTCAGGGTGCTGGGTGCTCAGTGCTCGGGGTGCTGTGTGCTCAGTGTTCAGTGCTCAGGGTGTTGGGTGCTCAGTGCTCAGTGCTCAGGGTGCTGGGTGCTCAGTACTCAGGGTGCTGGGTGATCAGTGCTCAGGGTGCTGGGTGCTCAGTGATCGGGGTGCTGGGTGCTCAGTACTCAGGGTGCTCAGTGCTCGGGGAGCTCGGTGCTCAGTACTCAGGGTGCTGGGTGCTCAGTACTCAGTGCTCGGGGTCCTGGGTGCTCCGTGCTCGGGGTGCTGGGTGCTCAGTGCTCAGTACTCAGGGTGCTGGGTGCTCAGTACTCAGGGTGCTGGGTGCTCATTCTCGGGGTGCTGGGTGCTCAGTGCTCGGGGTGCTGGGTGCTCAGTACTCAGGGTGCTGGGGGCTCAGTACTCAGGGTGCTGCGTGCTCAGTAATCAGGGTGCTCGGTTCTCAGTATTCAGGGTGCTGGGTGCTCATTCTCGGGGTGCTGGGTGCTCAGTGCTCAGGGTGCTGGGTGCTCAGTGCTGGAGGTGCTCGGTGCTCAGTACCCAAGGTGCTGGGTGCTCAGTGCTCAGGGTGCTGGGTGCTCAGTCCTCGGGGTGCTCCGTGCTCAGGGTGCTGGGTGCTCAGTGCTCAGTACTCAGGGTGCTCAGTACTCAGGGTGCTGGGTGCTCAGTGCTCGGGGTGCTGGGTGCTCAGTACTCAGGGTGCTGGGTGCTCAGTACTCGGGGTGCTGGGTGCTCATGACTCAGGGTGCTGGGTGCTCAGTGCTCGGGGTGCTGGGTGCTCAGTGCTCAGGGTGATCGGTGCTCAGTGCCCAGGGTGCTGGGTGCTCAGTCCTCCGGGTGCTCAGTGCTCAGGGTGCTGGGTGCTCAGTGCTCGGGGTGCTCGGTGCTCAGTACTCAGGGTGCTGAGTGCTCAGTACTCAGGGTGCTGGGTGATCAGTACTCAGGGTGCTGGGTGCTCAGTACTGAGGGTGCTGGGTGCTCAATGCGCATGGTGCTGGGTGCTCAGTGCTCAGGGTGCTGGGTGCTCAGTGCTCGGGGTGCTGGGTGCTCAGGGCTGTGGTGCTGGGTGCTCAGTGCTCAGTGCTCAGGGTGCTGGGTTCTCAGTGCTCAGTGCTCAGGGTGCTGGTTGCTCAGTACTCAGGGTGCTGGGTGCTCAGTACTCAGGGTGCTGGGTGCTCAGTGCTCAGGGTGCTGGGTGCTCAGTACTCAGGGTGCTGGGTGCTCAGTGCTCAGGGTGCTCTGTGCTCAGTACTCAGAATGCTGGGTGCTCAGTGCTCAGGGTGCTGGGTGCTCAGTGCTCAGGGTGCTGGGTGCTCAGTACTCAGGGTGCTGGGTGCTCAGTGCTCGGGGTGCTCGGTGCTCAGTACTCAAGGTGCTGGGTGCTCAGTGCTCAGGGTGCTGGGTGCTCAGTCCTCGGGGTGCTCCGTGCTCAGTGATCAGGGTGCTGGGTGCTCAGTACTCAGGGTACTCGGTGCTCAGTACTCAGGGTTCTCAGTGCTCAGTACTCAGGGTGCTGGGTGCTCAGTGCTCAGGGTGCTCAGTGCTCAGTGCTTGGGGTGCTGGGTGCTCAGTGCTCGGGGCGCTTTGTGCTCAGTGCTCGGGGTGCTGGGTGCTCAGTGCTCGGGGTGCTGGGTGCTCAGTGCTCGGGGCGCTGGGTGCTCAGTGCTCGGGGTGCTGGGTGCTCAGTACTCGGGGTGCTGGGTGCTCAGTGCTCAGGGTGCTCAGTGCTCAGTACTCAGTGCTCAGGGTGCTCAGTGCTCAGTGCTCAGGGTGCTGGGTGTTCAGTACTCAGGGTGCTGGGTGCTCAGTACTCAGGGTGCTGGGGGCTCAGTGCTCAGGGTGCTGGGTGCTCAGTACTCTGGGTGTTGGGTGCTCAGTACACAGAGTGCTGGGTGCTCCGTGCTCGGGGTGCTGGGTGCTCATTGCTCAGGGTGCTGGGTGCTCAGTGCTCAGGGTGCTGGGTGCTCAGTACTCAGGGTGCTGGGTGCTCAGTACTCAGGGTGCTGGGTGCTCAGTGATCGTGGTGATGGGTGCTCAGTACTCAGGGTGCTCAGTGCTCGGGGAGCTGTGAGCTCAGTACTCAGGGTGCTGGGGGCTCAGTACTCAGGGTGCTGGGTGCTCAGTAATCAGGGTGCTTGGTGCTCAGTGCTCCTGGTGCTGGGTGCTCAGTACTCAGGGTGCTGGGTGCTCAGTGCTCAGGGTGATCGGTGCTCAGTACTCAGGGTGCTCACTACTCAGGGTGCTGGCTGCTCAGTGCTCGGGGTGCTGGGTGCTCAGTACTCGGGGTGCTGGGTGCTCTGTACTCAGGGTGCTGGGTGCTCAGTTATCGGGGTCCTGGGTGCTCAGTGCTCAGGGTGATCGGTGCTCAGTACTCAGGGTGCTGGGTGCTCAGTGCTCACGATGCTGGGTACTCAGTCCTCAGGGTGCTCAGTGCTCAGGGTGCTGGGTGCTCAGTGCTCGGGGTGCTCGGTGCTCAGTACTCAGGGTGCTCAGTACTCAGGGTGCTGGCTGCTCAGTGCTCGGGGTGCTGGGTGCTCAGTACTCGGGGTGCTGGGTGCTCTGTACTCAGGGTGCTGGTTGCTCAGTTCTCGGGGTCCTGGGTGCTCAGTGCTCAGGGTGATCGGTGCTCAGTACTCAGGGTGCTGGGTGCTCAGTGCTCAGGGTGCTGGGTACTCAGTCCTCAGGGTGCTCAGTGCTCAGGGTGCTGGGTGCTCAGTGCTCGGGGTGCTCGGTGCTCAGTACTCAGGGTGCTGAGTGCTCAGTACTCAGGGTGCTGGGTGGTCAGTACTCATGGTGCTGGGTGCTCAGTACTCAGGGGGCTGGGTGCTCAGTGCTCAGGGTGCTGGGTGCTCAGTGCTCAGGGTGCTGGGTGCTCAGTGCTCGGGGTGCTGGGTGCTCAGTGCTCGGGGTGCTGTGTGCTCAGTGTTCAGTGCTCAGGGTGTTGGGTGCTCAGTGCTCAGTGCTCAGGGTGCTGGGTGCTCAGTACTCAGGGTGCTGGGTGATCAGTGCTCAGGGTGCTGGGTGCTCAGTGATCGGGGTGCTGGGTGCTCAGTACTCAGGGTGCTCAGTGCTCGGGGAGCTCGGTGCTCAGTACTCAGGGTGCTGGGTGCTCAGTACTCTGTGCTCGGGGTCCTGGGTACTCCGTGCTCGGGGTGCTGGGTGCTCAGTGCTCAGTACTCAGGGTGCTGGGTGCTCAGTACTCAGGGTGCTGGGTGCTCATTCTCGGGGTGCTGGGTGCTCAGTGCTCGGGGTGCTGGGTGCTCAGTACTCAGGGTGCTGGGGGCTCAGTACTCAGGGTGCTGCGTGCTCAGTAATCAGGGTGCTCGGTTCTCAGTATTCAGGGTGCTGGGTGCTCATTCTCGGGGTGCTGGGTGCTCAGTGCTCAGGGTGCTGGGTGCTCAGTGCTGGAGGTGCTCGGTGCTCAGTACCCAAGGTGCTGGGTGCTCAGTGCTCAGGGTGCTGGGTGCTCAGTCCTCGGGGTGCTCCGTGCTCAGGGTGCTGGGTGCTCAGTGCTCAGTACTCAGGGTGCTCAGTACTCAGGGTGCTGGGTGCTCAGTGCTCGGGGTGCTGGGTGCTCAGTACTCAGGGTGCTGGGTGCTCAGTACTCGGGGTGCTGGGTGCTCATGACTCAGGGTGCTGGGTGCTCAGTGCTCGGGGTGCTGGGTGCTCAGTGCTCAGGGTGATCGGTGCTCAGTGCCCAGGGTGCTGGGTGCTCAGTCCTCCGGGTGCTCAGTGCTCAGGGTGCTGGGTGCTCAGTGCTCGGGGTGCTCGGTGCTCAGTACTCAGGGTGCTGAGTGCTCAGTACTCAGGGTGCTGGGTGATCAGTACTCAGGGTGCTGGGTGCTCAGTACTGAGGGTGCTGGGTGCTCAATGCGCATGGTGCTGGGTGCTCAGTGCTCAGGGTGCTGGGTGCTCAGTGCTCGGGGTGCTGGGTGCTCAGGGCTGTGGTGCTGGGTGCTCAGTGCTCAGTGCTCAGTGCTCAGGGTGCTGGGTTCTCAGTGCTCAGTGCTCAGGGTGCTGGTTGCTCAGTACTCAGGGTGCTGGGTGCTCAGTACTCAGGGTGCTGGGTGCTCAGTGCTCAGGGTGCTGGGTGCTCAGTACTCAGGGTGCTGGGTGCTCAGTGCTCAGGGTGCTCTGTGCTCAGTACTCAGAATGCTGGGTGCTCAGTGCTCAGTGTGCTGGGTGCTCAGTGCTCAGGGTGCTGGGTGCTCAGTACTCAGGGTGCTGGGTGCTCAGTGCTCGGGGTGCTCGGTGCTCAGTACTCAAGGTGCTGGGTGCTCAGTGCTCAGGGTGCTGGGTGCTCAGTCCTCGGGGTGCTCCGTGCTCAGTGATCAGGGTGCTGGGTGCTCAGTACTCAGGGTACTCGGTGCTCAGTACTCAGGGTTCTCAGTGCTCAGTACTCAGGGTGCTGGGTGCTCAGTGCTCAGGGTGCTCAGTGCTCAGTGCTTGGGGTGCTGGGTGCTCAGTGCTCGGGGCGCTTTGTGCTCAGTGCTCGGGGTGCTGGGTGCTCAGTGCTCGGGGTGCTGGGTGCTCAGTGCTCGGGGCGCTGGGTGCTCAGTGCTCGGGGTGCTGGGTGCTCAGTACTCGGGGTGCTGGGTGCTCAGTGCTCAGGGTGCTCAGTGCTCAGTACTCAGTGCTCAGGGTGCTCAGTGCTCAGTGCTCAGGGTGCTGGGTGTTCAGTACTCAGGGTGCTGGGTGCTCAGTACTCAGGGTGCTGGGGGCTCAGTGCTCAGGGTGCTGGGTGCTCAGTACTCTGGGTGTTGGGTGCTCAGTACACAGAGTGCTGGGTGCTCCGTGCTCGGGGTGCTGGGTGCTCATTGCTCAGGGTGCTGGGTGCTCAGTGCTCAGGGTGCTGGGTGCTCAGTACTCAGGGTGCTGGGTGCTCAGTACTCATGGTGCTGGGTGCTCAGTGATCGGGGTGCTGGGTGCTCAGTACTCAGGGTGCTCAGTGCTCGGGGAGCTGTGAGCTCAGTACTCAGGGTGCTGGGGGCTCAGTACTCAGGGTGCTGGGTGCTCAGTAATCAGGGTGCTCATTTCTCAGTATTCAGGGTGCTGGGTGCTCATTCTCGGTGTGCTGGGTGCGCAGTGCTCAGGGTGCTGGGTGCTCAGTACTCTTGGTGCTGGGGGCTCAGTACTCAGGGTGCTGGGTGCTCAGTACTCAGGGTGCTGGGTGCTCAGTGCTCGGGGTGCTCGGTGCTCAGTGCTCGGGGTGCAGGGTGCTCAGTACTCGGGGTGCTGGGTGCTCAGTGCTCAGGGTGCTGGGTGCTCAGTGCTCGGGGTGCTGGGTGCTCAGTACTGAGGGTGGTGCTGGGTGCTCAGTACTCAGGGTGCTGGGTGCTCAGTGCTCAGAGTGCTGGGTGCTCAGTACTAAGGGTGCTGGGTGCTCAGTAATCAGGGTGCTCGGTGCTCAGTACTCAGGGTGCTGGGTGCTCAGTGCTCAGGGTGCTGGGTACTCAGTACTCAGGGTGCTGGGTGCTCAGTACTCAGGGTGCTGGGTGCTCAGTGCTCAGGGTGCTTGGTGCTCAGTGCTCCTGGTGCTGGGTGCTCAGTACTCAGTGTGCTGGGTGCTCAGTGCTCAGGGTGATCGGTGCTCAGTACTCAGGGTGCTCACTACTCAGGGTGCTGGCTGCTCAGTGCTCGGGGTGCTGGGTGCTCAGTACTCGGGGTGCTGGGTGCTCTGTACTCAGGGTGCTGGGTGCTCAGTTCTCGGGGTCCTGGGTGCTCAGTGCTCAGGGTGATCGGTGCTCAGTACTCAGGGTGCTGGGTGCTCAGTGCTCACGATGCTGGGTACTCAGTCCTCAGGGTGCTCAGTGCTCAGGGTGCTGGGTGCTCAGTGCTCGGGGTGCTCGGTGCTCAGTACTCAGGGTGCTGAGTGCTCAGTACTCAGGGTGCTGGGTGGTCGGTACTCATGGTGCTGGGTGCTCAGTGCTCGGGGTGCTGGGTGCTCAGTGCTCAGTGCTCATTGTGTTCGGTGCTCAGTGCTCAGTGCTCAGGGTGCTGGGTGCTCAGTACTCAGGGTGCTGGGTGCTCAGTACTCAGAGTGCTGGGTGCTCAGTGCTCAGGGTGCTGGGTGCTCAGGACTCTGGGTGTTGGGTGCTCAGTACTCAGGGTGCTGGGTGCTCAATGCTCATGGTGCTGGGTGCTCAGTGCTCAGGGCGCTGGGTGCTCAGTGCTCGGGGTGCTGGGTGCTCAGGGCTGTGGTGCTGGGTGCTCAGTGCTCAGTGCTCAGGGTGCTGGGTGCTCAGTGCTCAGTGCTCAGGGTGCTGGTTGCTCAGTACTCAGGGTGCTGGGTGCTCAGTACTCAGGGTGCTGGGTGCTCAGTGCTCAGGGTGCTCTGTGCTCAGTACTCAGGGTGCTGGGTGCTCAGTGCTCGGGGTGCTGCGTGCTCAGTGCTCAGGGTGCTGGGTGCTCAGTGCTCAGGGTGCTGGGTGCTCAGTACTCAGGGTGCTGGGTGCTCAGTGCTCGGGGTGCTCGGTGCTCAGTACTCAAGGTGCTGGGTGCTCAGTGCTCAGGGTGCTGGGTGCTCAGTCCTCGGGGTGCTCCGTGCTCAGTGATCAGGGTGCTGGGTGCTCAGTACTCAGGGTGCTCGGTGCTCAGTACTCAGGGTTCTCAGGGCTCAGTACTCAGGGTGCTGGGTGCTCAGGGCTCAGGTTGCTGGGTGCTCAGTGCTCAGGGTGCTGGGTGCTCAGTACTCTTGGTGCTGGGGGCTCAGTACTCAGGGTGCTGGGTGCTAAGTACTCAGGGTGATCTGTTCTCAGTACTCAGGTTGCTGGGTGGTCAGTGCTCGGGGTGATGGGTGCTCAGTACTCGGGGTGCTCAGTGCTCAGTACTCAGGGTGCTGGGTGCTCAGTACTCAGTGTGCTGGGTGCTCAGTGCTCGGGGTGCTCGGTGCTCAGTGCTCGGGGTGCTGGGTGCTCAGTACTCGGGGTGCTGGGTGCTCAGTGCTCAGGGTGCTGGGTGCTCAGTGCTCGGGGTGCTGGGTGCTCAGTACTGAGGGTGGTGCTGGGTGCTCAGTACACAGGGTGCTGGGTGCTCAGTGCTCCGGGTGCTGGGTGCTCAGTACTAAGGGTGCTGGGTGCTCAGTACTCAGGGTGCTGGGTGCTCAGTGCTCAGGGTGCTGGGTACTCAGTACTCAGGGTGCTGGGTGCTCAGTACTCAGGGTGCTGGGTGCTCAGTGCTCAGGGTGCTTGGTGCTCAGTGCTCCTGGTGCTGGGTGCTCAGTACTCAGGGTGCTGGGTGCTCAGTGCTCAGGGTGATCGGTGCTCAGTACTCAGGGTGCTCAGTACTCAGGGTGCTGGCTGCTCAGTACTCAGGGTGCTGGGTGATCAGTGCTCAGGGTGCTGGGTGCTCAGTGATCGGGGTGCTGGGTGCTCAGTACTCAGGGTGCTCAGTGCTCGGGGAGCTCGGTGCTCAGTACTCAGGGTGCTGGGTGCTCAGTACTCTGTGCTCGGGGTCCTGGGTACTCCGTGCTCGGGGTGCTGGGTGCTCAGTGCTCAGTACTCAGGGTGCTGGGTGCTCAGTACTCAGGGTGCTGGGTGCTCATTCTCGGGGTGCTGGGTGCTCAGTGCTCGGGGTGCTGGGTGCTCAGTACTCAGGGTGCTGGGGGCTCAGTACTCAGGGTGCTGCGTGCTCAGTAATCAGGGTGCTCGGTTCTCAGTATTCAGGGTGCTGGGTGCTCATTCTCGGGGTGCTGGGTGCTCAGTGCTCAGGGTGCTGGGTGCTCAGTGCTGGAGGTGCTCGGTGCTCAGTACCCAAGGTGCTGGGTGCTCAGTGCTCAGGGTGCTGGGTGCTCAGTCCTCGGGGTGCTCCGTGCTCAGGGTGCTGGGTGCTCAGTGCTCAGTACTCAGGGTGCTCAGTACTCAGGGTGCTGGGTGCTCAGTGCTCGGGGTGCTGGGTGCTCAGTACTCAGGGTGCTGGGTGCTCAGTACTCGGGGTGCTGGGTGCTCATGACTCAGGGTGCTGGGTGCTCAGTGCTCGGGGTGCTGGGTGCTCAGTGCTCAGGGTGATCGGTGCTCAGTGCCCAGGGTGCTGGGTGCTCAGTCCTCCGGGTGCTCAGTGCTCAGGGTGCTGGGTGCTCAGTGCTCGGGGTGCTCGGTGCTCAGTACTCAGGGTGCTGAGTGCTCAGTACTCAGGGTGCTGGGTGATCAGTACTCAGGGTGCTGGGTGCTCAGTACTGAGGGTGCTGGGTGCTCAATGCGCATGGTGCTGGGTGCTCAGTGCTCAGGGTGCTGGGTGCTCAGTGCTCGGGGTGCTGGGTGCTCAGGGCTGTGGTGCTGGGTGCTCAGTGCTCAGTGCTCAGTGCTCAGGGTGCTGGGTTCTCAGTGCTCAGTGCTCAGGGTGCTGGTTGCTCAGTACTCAGGGTGCTGGGTGCTCAGTACTCAGGGTGCTGGGTGCTCAGTGCTCAGGGTGCTGGGTGCTCAGTACTCAGGGTGCTGGGTGCTCAGTGCTCAGGGTGCTCTGTGCTCAGTACTCAGAATGCTGGGTGCTCAGTGCTCAGTGTGCTGGGTGCTCAGTGCTCAGGGTGCTGGGTGCTCAGTACTCAGGGTGCTGGGTGCTCAGTGCTCGGGGTGCTCGGTGCTCAGTACTCAAGGTGCTGGGTGCTCAGTGCTCAGGGTGCTGGGTGCTCAGTCCTCGGGGTGCTCCGTGCTCAGTGATCAGGGTGCTGGGTGCTCAGTACTCAGGGTACTCGGTGCTCAGTACTCAGGGTTCTCAGTGCTCAGTACTCAGGGTGCTGGGTGCTCAGTGCTCAGGGTGCTCAGTGCTCAGTGCTTGGGGTGCTGGGTGCTCAGTGCTCGGGGCGCTTTGTGCTCAGTGCTCGGGGTGCTGGGTGCTCAGTGCTCGGGGTGCTGGGTGCTCAGTGCTCGGGGCGCTGGGTGCTCAGTGCTCGGGGTGCTGGGTGCTCAGTACTCGGGGTGCTGGGTGCTCAGTGCTCAGGGTGCTCAGTGCTCAGTACTCAGTGCTCAGGGTGCTCAGTGCTCAGTGCTCAGGGTGCTGGGTGTTCAGTACTCAGGGTGCTGGGTGCTCAGTACTCAGGGTGCTGGGGGCTCAGTGCTCAGGGTGCTGGGTGCTCAGTACTCTGGGTGTTGGGTGCTCAGTACACAGAGTGCTGGGTGCTCCGTGCTCGGGGTGCTGGGTGCTCATTGCTCAGGGTGCTGGGTGCTCAGTGCTCAGGGTGCTGGGTGCTCAGTACTCAGGGTGCTGGGTGCTCAGTACTCATGGTGCTGGGTGCTCAGTGATCGGGGTGCTGGGTGCTCAGTACTCAGGGTGCTCAGTGCTCGGGGAGCTGTGAGCTCAGTACTCAGGGTGCTGGGGGCTCAGTACTCAGGGTGCTGGGTGCTCAGTAATCAGGGTGCTCATTTCTCAGTATTCAGGGTGCTGGGTGCTCATTCTCGGTGTGCTGGGTGCGCAGTGCTCAGGGTGCTGGGTGCTCAGTACTCTTGGTGCTGGGGGCTCAGTACTCAGGGTGCTGGGTGCTCAGTACTCAGGGTGCTGGGTGCTCAGTGCTCGGGGTGCTCGGTGCTCAGTGCTCGGGGTGCAGGGTGCTCAGTACTCGGGGTGCTGGGTGCTCAGTGCTCAGGGTGCTGGGTGCTCAGTGCTCGGGGTGCTGGGTGCTCAGTACTGAGGGTGGTGCTGGGTGCTCAGTACTCAGGGTGCTGGGTGCTCAGTGCTCAGAGTGCTGGGTGCTCAGTACTAAGGGTGCTGGGTGCTCAGTAATCAGGGTGCTCGGTGCTCAGTACTCAGGGTGCTGGGTGCTCAGTGCTCAGGGTGCTGGGTACTCAGTACTCAGGGTGCTGGGTGCTCAGTACTCAGGGTGCTGGGTGCTCAGTGCTCAGGGTGCTTGGTGCTCAGTGCTCCTGGTGCTGGGTGCTCAGTACTCAGTGTGCTGGGTGCTCAGTGCTCAGGGTGATCGGTGCTCAGTACTCAGGGTGCTCACTACTCAGGGTGCTGGCTGCTCAGTGCTCGGGGTGCTGGGTGCTCAGTACTCGGGGTGCTGGGTGCTCTGTACTCAGGGTGCTGGGTGCTCAGTTCTCGGGGTCCTGGGTGCTCAGTGCTCAGGGTGATCGGTGCTCAGTACTCAGGGTGCTGGGTGCTCAGTGCTCACGATGCTGGGTACTCAGTCCTCAGGGTGCTCAGTGCTCAGGGTGCTGGGTGCTCAGTGCTCGGGGTGCTCGGTGCTCAGTACTCAGGGTGCTGAGTGCTCAGTACTCAGGGTGCTGGGTGGTCGGTACTCATGGTGCTGGGTGCTCAGTGCTCGGGGTGCTGGGTGCTCAGTGCTCAGTGCTCATTGTGTTCGGTGCTCAGTGCTCAGTGCTCAGGGTGCTGGGTGCTCAGTACTCAGGGTGCTGGGTGCTCAGTACTCAGAGTGCTGGGTGCTCAGTGCTCAGGGTGCTGGGTGCTCAGGACTCTGGGTGTTGGGTGCTCAGTACTCAGGGTGCTGGGTGCTCAATGCTCATGGTGCTGGGTGCTCAGTGCTCAGGGCGCTGGGTGCTCAGTGCTCGGGGTGCTGGGTGCTCAGGGCTGTGGTGCTGGGTGCTCAGTGCTCAGTGCTCAGGGTGCTGGGTGCTCAGTGCTCAGTGCTCAGGGTGCTGGTTGCTCAGTACTCAGGGTGCTGGGTGCTCAGTACTCAGGGTGCTGGGTGCTCAGTGCTCAGGGTGCTCTGTGCTCAGTACTCAGGGTGCTGGGTGCTCAGTGCTCGGGGTGCTGCGTGCTCAGTGCTCAGGGTGCTGGGTGCTCAGTGCTCAGGGTGCTGGGTGCTCAGTACTCAGGGTGCTGGGTGCTCAGTGCTCGGGGTGCTCGGTGCTCAGTACTCAAGGTGCTGGGTGCTCAGTGCTCAGGGTGCTGGGTGCTCAGTCCTCGGGGTGCTCCGTGCTCAGTGATCAGGGTGCTGGGTGCTCAGTACTCAGGGTGCTCGGTGCTCAGTACTCAGGGTTCTCAGGGCTCAGTACTCAGGGTGCTGGGTGCTCAGGGCTCAGGTTGCTGGGTGCTCAGTGCTCAGGGTGCTGGGTGCTCAGTACTCTTGGTGCTGGGGGCTCAGTACTCAGGGTGCTGGGTGCTAAGTACTCAGGGTGATCTGTTCTCAGTACTCAGGTTGCTGGGTGGTCAGTGCTCGGGGTGATGGGTGCTCAGTACTCGGGGTGCTCAGTGCTCAGTACTCAGGGTGCTGGGTGCTCAGTACTCAGTGTGCTGGGTGCTCAGTGCTCGGGGTGCTCGGTGCTCAGTGCTCGGGGTGCTGGGTGCTCAGTACTCGGGGTGCTGGGTGCTCAGTGCTCAGGGTGCTGGGTGCTCAGTGCTCGGGGTGCTGGGTGCTCAGTACTGAGGGTGGTGCTGGGTGCTCAGTACACAGGGTGCTGGGTGCTCAGTGCTCCGGGTGCTGGGTGCTCAGTACTAAGGGTGCTGGGTGCTCAGTACTCAGGGTGCTGGGTGCTCAGTGCTCAGGGTGCTGGGTACTCAGTACTCAGGGTGCTGGGTGCTCAGTACTCAGGGTGCTGGGTGCTCAGTGCTCAGGGTGCTTGGTGCTCAGTGCTCCTGGTGCTGGGTGCTCAGTACTCAGGGTGCTGGGTGCTCAGTGCTCAGGGTGATCGGTGCTCAGTACTCAGGGTGCTCAGTACTCAGGGTGCTGGCTGCTCAGTGCTCGGGGTGCTGGGTGCTCAGTACTCGGGGTGCTGGGTGCTCTGTACTCAGGGTGCTGGTTGCTCAGTTCTCGGGGTCCTGGGTGCTCAGTGCTCAGGGTGATCGGTGCTCAGTACTCAGGGTGCTGGGTGCTCAGTGCTCAGGGTGCTGGGTACTCAGTCCTCAGGGTGCTCAGTGCTCAGGGTGCTGGGTGCTCAGTGCTCGGGGTGCTCGGTGCTCAGTACTCAGGGTGCTGAGTGCTCAGTATTCAGGGTGCTGGGTGGTCAGTACTCATGGTGCTGGGTGCTCAGTACTCAGGGGGCTGGGTGCTCAGTGCTCAGGGTGCTGGGTGCTCAGTGCTCAGGGTGCTGGGTGCTCAGTGCTCGGGGTGCTGGGTGCTCAGTGCTCGGGGTGCTGTGTGCTCAGTGTTCGGTGCTCAGGGTGTTGGGTGCTCAGTGCTCAGTGCTCAGGGTGCTGGGTGCTCAGTACTCAGGGTGCTGGGTGCTCAGTACTCAGGGTGCTGGGTGCTCAGTGCTCAGGGTACTGGGTGCTCAGGACTCTGGGTGTTGGGTGCTCAGTACTCAGGGTGCTGGGTGCTCAGTGCTCGGGGTGCTGGGTGCTCAGTGCTCGGGGTGCTGGGTGCTCAGTTCTCAGGGTGCTGGGTGCTCAGTATTCAGGGTGCTGGGTGCTCAGTGCTCAGGATGCTCGGTGCTCAGTACTCAAGGTGCTGGGTGCTCAGTGCTCAGGGTGCTGGGTGCTCAGTCCTCGGGGTGCTCCGTGCTCAGTGCTCAGGGTGCTGTGTGCTCAGTACTCAGGGTGCTCGGTGCTCAGTACTCAGGGTTCTCAGTGCTCAGAGTGCTGGGTGCTCAGTACTCAGGGTGCTCAGTGCTCAGTACTCGGGGTGCTGGGAGCTCAGTACTCAGGGTGCTCAGTGCTCAGTACTCGGGGTGCTGGGTACTCAGTGCTCAGTCTGCTCAGTGCTCAGTGCTCGGGGTGCTGGGTGCTCAGTGCTCGGGGCGCTGGGTGCTCAGTGCTCGAGGTGCTGGTTGCTCAGTACTCAGGGTGCTGTGTGCTCAGTGCTCAGTACTCAGCGTGCTGGGTGCTCAGTGCTCAGAGTGTTGGGTGCTCAGTACTCAGGGTGCTGGGTGCTCAGTGCTCAGTGCTCAGGGTGCTCAGTGCTCAGGGTGCTCAGTGCTCAGGGTGCTGGGTGCTCAGTGTGCTGGGTGCTCAGTGCTCGGGGTGCTGGGTGCTCAGTGCTCGGGGTGCTGGGTGCTCAGTGCTCGGGGTGCTGGGTGCTCAGGGTGCTGGGTGCTCAGTGCTCGGGTTGCTGGGTGCTCAGTGCTCAGTGCTCAGGGTGCTGGGTGCTCAGTGCTCAGTGCTCAGGTTGCTGGGTGTTCAGTACTCAGGGTGCTGGGTGCTCAGTGCTCAGGGTGCTGGGTGCTCAGTCCTCAGGGTGCTCAGTACTCAGGGTGCTCGGTGCTCAGTGCTCAGTACTCAGGGTGCTCAGTACTCAGGGTGCTGGATGCTCAGTGCTCGGGGTGCTGGGTGCTCAGGACTCAGGGTGCTGGGTGCTCAGTACTCGGGGTGCTGGGTGCTCATGATTCAGGGTGCTGGGTGCTCAGTACTCAGGGTGCTGGGTGCTCAGTACTCAGGGTGCTGCGTGCTCAATGCTCATGGTGCTGGGTGCTCAGTGCTCAGGGTGCTGGGTGCTCAGTGCTCGGGGTGCTGGGTGCTCAGGGCTGTGGTGCTGGGTGCTCAGTGCTCAGTGCTCAGTGCTCAGGGTGCTGGGGGCTCAGTGCTCAGTGCTCAGGGTGCTGGTTGCTCAGTACTCAGGGTGCTGGGTGCTCAGTACTCAGGGTGCTGGGTGCTCAGTGCTCAGGGTGCTCTGTGCTCAGTACTCAGAGTGCTGGGTGCTCAGTGCTCGGGGTGCTGCGTGCTCAGTGCTCAGGGTGCTGGGTGCTCAGTGCTCAGGGTGCTGGGTGCTCAGTACTCAGGGTGCTGGGTGCTGAGTGCTCGGGGTGCTCGGTGCTCAGTACTCAAGGTGCTGGGTCCTCAGTGCTCAGGGTGCTGGGTGCTCAGTCCTCGGGGTGCTGGGTGCTCAGTACTGAGGGTGGTGCTGGGTGCTCAGTACTCAGGGTGCTGGGTGCTCAGTGCTCAGGGTGCTGGGTGCTCAGTACTCGGGGTGCTGGGTGCTCAGTGCTCAGGGTGCTGGGTGCTCAGTGCTCGGGGTGCTGGGTGCTCAGGACTGAGGGTGGTGCTGGGTGCTCAGTACTCAGGGTGCTGGGTGCTCAGTGCTCAGGGTGCTGGGTGCTCAGTACTAAGGGTGCTGGGTGCTCAGTACTCAGGGTGCTCGGTGCTCAGTAATCAGGGTGCTGGGTGCTCAGTGCTCAGGGTGCTGGGTACTCAGTACTCAGGGTGCTGGGTGCTCAGTACTCAGGGTGCTGGGTGCTCAGTGCTCAGGGTGCTTGGTGCTCAGTGCTCCTGGTGCTGGGTGCTCAGTACTCAGGGTGCTGGGTGCTCAGTGCTCAGGGTGATCGGTGCTCAGTACTCAGGGTGCTCAGTACTCAGGGTGCTGGCTGCTCAGTGCTCGGGGTGCTGGGTGCTCAGTACTCGGGGTGCTGGGTGCTCTGTACTCAGGGTGCTGGTTGCTCAGTTCTCGGGGTCCTGGGTGCTCAGTGCTCAGGGTGATCAGTGCTCAGTACTCAGGGTGCTGGGTGCTCAGTGCTCAGGGTGCTGGGTACTCAGTCCTCAGGGTGCTCAGTGCTCAGGGTGCTGGGTGCTCAGTGCTCGGGGTGTTCGGTGCTCAGTACTCAGGGTGCTGAGTGCTCATTACTCAGGGTGCTGGGTGGTCAGTACTCAAGGTGCTGGGTGCTCAGTACTCAGGGGGCTGGGTGCTCAGTGCTCAGGGTGCTGGGTGCTCAGTGCTCAGGGTGCTGGGTGCTCAGTGGTCGGGGTGCTGGGTGCTCAGTGCTCGGGGTGCTGGGTGCTCAGTGCTCAGTGCTCAGGGTGTTGGGTGCTCAGTGCTCAGTGCTCAGGGTGCTGGGTGCTCAGTACTCAGGGTGCTGGGTGCTCAGTACTCAGGGTGCTGGGTGCTCAGTGCTCAGGGTACTGGGTGCTCAGGACTCTGGGTGTTGGGTGCTCAGTACTCAGGGTGCTGGGTGCTCAGTGCTCAGGGTGCTGGGTGCTCAGTGCTCGGGGTGCTGGGTGCTCAGTGCTCAGGGTGCTGGGTGCTCAGTATTCAGGGTGCTGGGTGCTCAGTGCTCGGGGTGCTCGGTGCTCAGTACTCAAGGTGCTGGGTGCTCAGTGCTCAGGGTGCTGGGTGCTCAGTCCTCGGGGTGCTCCGTGCTCAGTGCTCAGGGTGCTGGGTGCTCAGTACTCAGGGTGCTCGGTGCTCAGTACTCAGGGTTCTCAGTGCTCAGAGTGCTGGGTGCTCAGTACTCAGGGTGCTCAGTGCTCAGTACTCGGGGTGCTGGGTGCTCAGTACTCAGGGTGCTCAGTGCTCAGTACTCGGGGTGCTGGGTACTCAGTGCTCAGTCTGCTCAGTGCTCAGTGCTCGGGGTGCTGGGTGCTCAGTGCTCGGGGCGCTGGGTGCTCAGTGCTCGAGGTGCTATTTGCTCAGTACTCAGGGTGCTGTGTGCTCAGTGCTCAGTACTCAGCGTGCTGGGTGCTCAGTGCTCAGAGTGTTGGGTGCTCAGTACTCAGGGTGCTGGGTGCTCAGTGCTCAGGGTGCTCAGTGCTCAGGGTGCTCAGTGCTCAGTGTGCTGGGTGCTCAGTGTGCTGGGTGCTCAGTGCTCGGGGTGCTGGGTGCTCAGTGCTCGGGGTGCTGGGTGCTCAGTGCTCGGGGTGCTGGCTGCTCAGGGTGCTGGGTGCTCAGTGCTCGGGGTGCTGGGTGCTCAGTGCTCAGTGCTCAGGGTGCTGGGTCCTCAGTGCTCAGTGCTCAGGTTGCTGGGTGTTCAGTACTCAGGGTGCTGGGTGCTCAGTGCTCAGGGTGCTGGGTGCTCAGTACTCAGGGTTCTGGGTGCTCAGTGCTCGGGGTGCTGGGTGCTCAGTGCTCAGGGTGATCAGTGCTCAGTACTCAGGGTGCTGGGTGCTCAGTGCTCAGGGTGCTGGGTGCTCAGTCCTCAGGGTGCTCAGTACTCAGGGTGCTCGGTGCTCAGTGCTCAGTACTCAGGGTGCTCAGTACTCAGGGTGCTGGGTGCTCAGTGCTCGGGGTGCTGGGTGCTCAGTACTCAGGGTGCTGGGTGCTCAGTACTCGGGGTGCTGGGTGCTCATGACTCAGGGTGCTGGGTGCTCAGTGCTCGGGGTGCTGGGTGCTCAGTGCTCAGGGTGATCGGTGCTCAGTGCCCAGGGTGCTGGGTGCTCAGTCCTCCGGGTGCTCAGTGCTCAGGGTGCTGGGTGCTCAGTACTCAGGGTGCTGGGTGCTCAGTACTCAGGGTGCTGGGTGCTCAGTACTCAGGGTGCTGCGTGCTCAATGCTCATGGTGCTGGGTGCTCAGTGCTCAGGGTGCTGGGTGCTCAGTGCTCGGGGTGCTGGGTGCTCAGGGCTGTGGTGCTGGGTGCTCAGTGCTCAGTGCTCAGTGCTCAGGGTGCTGGGTGCTCAGTGCTCAGGGTGCTGGTTGCTCAGTACTCAGGGTGCTGGGTGCTCAGTACTCAGGGTGCTGGGTGCTCAGTGCTCAGGGTGCTCTGTGCTCAGTACTCAGAGTGCTGGGTGCTCAGTGCTCGGGGTGCTGCGTGCTCAGTGCTCAGGGTGCTGGGTGCTCAGTGCCCAGGGTGCTGGGTGCTCAGTACTCAGGGTGCTGGGTGCTCAGTGCTCGGGGTGCTCGGTGCTCAGTACTCAAGGTGCTGGGTGCTCAGTGCTCAGGGTGCTGGGTGCTCAGTCCTCGGGGTGCTCCGTGCTCAGTGATCAGGGTGCTGGGTGCTCAGTACTCAGGGTGCTCGGTGCTCAGTACTCAGGGTTCTCAGTGCTCAGTACTCAGGGTGCTGGGTGCTCAGTGCTCAGGGTGCTCAGTGCTCAGTGCTTGGGGTGCTGGGTGCTCAGTGTTCGGGCCGCTGGGTGCTCAGTGCTCGGGGTGCTGGGTGCTCAGTGCTCGGGGTGCTGGTTGTTCAGTACTCAGGGTGCTGGGTGCTCAGTACTCAGGGTGCTGGGTGCTCAGTGCTCAGGGTGCTGGGTGCTCAGTACTCTGGGTGTTGGGTGCTCAGTACACAGAGTGCTGGGTGCTCCGTGCTCGGGGTGCTGGGTGCTCATTGCTCAGGGTGCTGGGTGCTCAGTGCTCAGGGTGCTGGGTGCTCAGTACTCAGGGTGCTGGGTGCTCAGTACTCAGGGTGCTGGGTGCTCAGTGATCGGGGTGCTAGGGGCTCAGTACTCAGGGTGCTCAGTGCTCGGGGAGCTCTGAGCTCAGTACTCAGGGTGCTGGGTGCTCAGTACTCAGTGCTCGGGGTCCTGGGTGCTCCGTGCTCGGGGTGCTGGGTACTCAGTGCTCTGGGTGCTTAGTGCTCAGTACTCAGGGTGCTGGGTGCTCAGTACTCAGGTTGCTGTGTACTCATTCTCGGGGTGCTGGGTGCTCAGTGCTCGGGGTGCTGGGTGCTCAGTACTCAGGGTGCTAGGGGCTCAGTACTCAGGGTGCTGGGTGCTCAGTACTCAGGGTGCTCGGTTCTCAGTATTCAGGGTGCTGGGTTCTCATTCTCGGGGTGCTGGGTGCTCAGTACTCGGGGTGCTGGGTGCTCAGTACTCAGGGTGCTGGGGGCTCAGTACTCAGGGTGCTCGGTGCTCAGTACTCAGGGTGATCTATTCTCAGTACTCAGGTTGCTGGGTGCTCAGTGCTCGGGGTGATGGGTGCTCAGTACTCAGGGTACTGGGTGCTCAGTACTCAGGGGGCTGGGTGCTCAGCACTCAGGGTGCTGGGTGCTCAGTGCTCAGGGTGCTTGGTGCTCAGTGCTCAGGGTGCTGGGTGCTCAGTACTCAGGGTGCTGGGTGCTCAGTGCTCAGGGTTTTCGGTGGTCAGTACTCAGGGTGCTCAGTACTCAGGGTGCTGGCTGCTCAGTGCTCGGGGTGCTGGGTGCTCAGTACTCGGGGAGCTGGGTGCTCTGTACTCAGGGTGCTGGGTGCTCAGTGCTCGGGGTCCTGGGTGCTCAGTGCTCAGGGTGATCGGTGCTCAGTACTCAGGGTGCTGGGTGCTCAGTGCTCAGGGTGCTGGGTACTCAGTCCTCAGGGTGCTCAGTGCTCAGGGTGCTGGGTGCTCAGTGCTCGGGGTGCTCGGTGCTCAGTACTCAGGGTGCTGAGTGCTCAGTACTCAGGGCGCTGGGTGCTCAGTTCTCATGGTGCTGGGTGCTCAGTACTCAGGGGGCTGGGTGCTCAGTGCTCAGGGTGCTGGGTGCTCAGTGCTCAGGGTGCTGGGTGCTCAGTGCTCGGGGTGCTGGGTGCTCAGTGCTCGGGGTGCTGGGTGCTCAGTGCTCAGTGCTCAGGGTTTTGGGTGCTCAGTGCTCAGTACTCAGGGTGCTGGGTGCTCAGTACTCAGGGTGCTGGGTGCTCAGTACTCAGGGTGCTGGGTGCTCAGTGCTCAGGGTGCTGGGTGCTCAGGACTCTGGGTGTTGGGTGCTCAGTACTCAGGGTGCTGGGTGCTCAGTGCTCGGGGTGCTGGGTGCTCAGTGCTCGGGGTGCTGGGTGCTCAGTGCTCAGGGTGCAGGGTGCTCAGTATTCAGGGTGCTGGGTGCTCAGTGCTCGGGGTGCTCGGTGTTCAGTACTCAAGGTGCTGGGTGCTCAGTGCTCAGGGTGCTGGGTGCTCAGTCCTCGGGGTGCTCCGTGCTCAGTGCTCAGGGTGCTGGGTGCTCAGTACTCAGGGTGCTCGTTGCTCAGTACTCAGGGTTCTCAGTGCTCAGGGTGCTGGGTGCTCAGTACTCAGCGTGCTCAGTGCTCAGTACTCGGGGTGCCGGGTGCTCAGTACTTAGTGTGCTCAGTGCTCAGTACTCGGGGTGCTGTGTGCTCAGTGCTCAGTGTGCTCAGTGCTCAGTGCTCGGGGTGCTGGGTGCTCAGTGCTCGGGGCGCTGGGTGCTCAGTGCTCGAGGTGCTGGTTGCTCAGTACTCAGGGTGCTGTGTGCTCATTGCTCAGTACTCAGCGTGCTTTGTGCTCAGTGCTCAGAGTGTTGGGTGCTCAGTGCTCAGGGTGCTCTGTGCTCAGTACTCAGGGTGCTGGGTGCTCAGTGCTCGGGGTGCTGCGTGCTCAGTGCTCAGGGTGCTGGGTGCTCAGTGCTCCGGGTGCTGGGTGCTCAGTGCTCGGGGTGCTCGGTGCTCAGTACTCAAGGTGCTGGGTGCTCAGTGGTCAGGGTGCTGGGTGCTCAGTCCTCGGGGTGCTCCGTGCTCAGTGATCAGGGTGCTGTGTGCTCAGTACTCAGGGTGTTCGGTGCTCAGTACTCAGGGATCTCAGTGCTCAGTACTCAGGGTGCTGGGTGTTCAGTGCTCAGGGTGCTGGGTGCTCAGTACTCAGGGTGCTCAGTGCTCAGTACTCGGAGTGCTTGGTGCTCAGTACTCAGGGTGCTCAGTGCTCAGTACTCGGGGTGCTGGGTGCTCAGTGCTCAGGGTGCTCAGTGCTCAGTGCTCGGGGTGCTGGGTGCTCAGTGCTCGGGGAGCTGGGTGCTCAGTGCTCGGGGTGCTGAGTGCTCAGTACTCTGGGTGCTGGGTGCTCAGTACTCAGGGTGCTCAGTGCTCAGTACTCAGTGCTCAGGGTGCTCAGTGCTCAGTGCTCGGGGTGCTGGGTGCTCAGTGCTCGGGGCGCTGGGTGCTCAGTGCTCGGGGTGCTGGGTGCTCAGTACTCGGGGTGCTGGGTGCTCAGTACTCTGGGTGTTGGGTGCTCAGTACTCAGGGTGCTGGGTGCTACGTGCTCGGGGTGCTGGGTGCTCAGTGCTCAGGGTGCTGGGTCCACAGTGCTCAGGGTGCTGGGTGCTCAGTACTCAGGGTGCTGGGTGCTTAGTGCTCGAGGTGCTCGGAGCTCAGTACTCAAGGTGCTGGGTGCTCAGTTCTCAGGGTGCTGGGTGCTCAGTCCTCGGGGTGCTCCATGCTCAGGGTGCTGGGTGCTCAGTGCTCAGGGTGCTGGGTGCTCAGTGCTCGGGGTGCTGGTTGCTGAGTGCTCAGGGTGCTGGGTGCTCAGTGCTCGGGGTGCTCGGTGCTCAGTGCTCAGGGTCCTGGGTGCTCAGTACTCAGCGTGCTGGGTGCTTAGTACTCAGGGTGCTCAGTGCTCAGTACACAGGGTGCTGGGTGCTCAGTGCTCGGGGTGCTGGGTGCTCAGTGCTCAGTACTCAGGGTGCTGGGTGCTCAGTGCTCGGGGTGCTGGGTGCTCAGTACTCAGGGTGCTGGGTGCTCAGTACTCAGTGCTCGGGGTCCTTTGTGCTCCGTGCTCGGGGTGCTGGGCGCTCAGTGCTCTGGGTGCTTAGTGCTCAGTACTCAGGGTGCTGGGTGCTCAGTACTCAGGGTGCTGGTTGCTCATTCTCAGGGTGCTGGGTGCTCAGTGCTCGGGGTGCTGGGTGCTCAGTACTCAGGTTGCTGGGGGCTCAGTACTCAGGGTGCTGGGTGCTCAGTACTCAGGGTGTTCGGTTCTCAGTACTCAGGGTGCTGGGTGCTCATTCTCGGGGTGCTGGGTGCTCAGTGCTCGGGTTGCTGGGTGATCAGTACTCAGGGTGCTGGGGGCTCAGTACTCAGGGTGCTGGGTGCTCAGTACTCAGGGTGATCTGTTCTCAGTACTCAGGTTGCAGGGTGCTCAGTGCTCGGGGTGCTGGGTGCTCAGTACTCGGGGTGCTCAGTGCTCAGTACTCAGGGTGCTGGGTGCTCAGTACTCAGGGTGCTGGGTGTTCAGTGCTCAGGGTGCTCGGTGCTCAATACTCGGGGTGCTGGGTGCTCAGTACTCGGGGTGCTGGGTGCTCAGTGCTCAGGGTGCTGGGTGCTCAGTGCTCGGGTTGCTGGGTGCTCAGTGCTGAGGGTGGTGCTGGGTGCTCAGTACTCAGGGTGCTGGGTGCTCAGTGCTCAGGGTGCTGGGTGCTCAGTACTAAGGTTGCTGGGTGCTCAGTACTCAGGGTGCTGGGTGCTCAGTACTCAGGGTGCTGGGTGCTCAGTGCTCAATGTGCTGGGTACTCAGTACTCAGGGTGCTGGGTGCTCAGTACTCACTGTGCTGGGTGCTCAGTGCTCAGGGTGCTGGGTGCTCAGTGCTCAGGGTGCTGGGTGCACAGTTCTCAGGGTGCTGGGTGCTCAGTGCTCAGGGTGATCGGTGCTCAGTACTCAGGGTGCTCAGTACTCAGGGTGCTGGGTGCTCAGTGCTCGGGGTGCTGGGTGCTCAGTACTCGGGGTGCTGGGTGCTCTGTACTCAGGGTGCTGGGTGCTCAGTGCTCGGGGTCCTGGGTGCTCAGTGCTCAGGGTGATTGGTGCTCAGTACTCAGGGTGCTGGGTGCTCAGTGCTCAGGGTGCTGGGTGCGCAGTCCTCAGGGTGCTCAGTGCTCAGGGTGCTGGGTGCTCAGTGCTCGGGTGCTCGGTGCTCAGTACTCAAGGTGCTGAGTGCTCAGTACTCAGGGTGCTGGGTGCTCAGTACTCATGGTGCTGGGTGCTCAGTACTCAGGGGGCTGGGTGCTCAGTGCTCAGGGTGCTGGGTGCTCAGTGCTCAGGGTGCTGGGTGCTCAGTGCTCGGGGTGCTGGGTGCTCAGTGCTCGGGTGCTGGGTGCTCAGTGCTCAGGGTGTTGGGTGCTCAGTGCTCAGTGCTCAGGGTGCTGGGTGCTCAGTACTCAGGGTGCTGGGTGCTCTGTACTCAGGGTGCTGGGTGCTCAGTACTCGGAGTGCTTGGTGCTCAGTACTCGGGGTGCTTGGTGCTCAGTACTCAGGGTGCTCAGTGTTCAGTACTCGGGGTGCTGGGTGCTCAGTGCTCAGGGTGCTCAGTGCTCAGTGCTCGGGGTGCTGGGTGCTCAGTGCTCGGGGTGCTGGGTGCTCAGTGCTCGGGGTGCTGGGTGCTCAGTACTCTGGGTGCTGGGTGCTCAGTACTCAGGGTGCTCAGTGCTCAGTACTCAGTGCTCAGGGTGCTCAGTGCTCAGTGCTCGGGGTGCTGGGTGCTCAGTGCTCGGGGCGCTGGGTGCTCAGTGCTCGGGGTGCTGGGTGCTCAGTACTCGGGTTGCTGGGTGCTCAGTACTCTGGGTGTTGGGTGCTCAGTACTCTGGGTGCTGGGTGCTACGTGCTCGGGGTGCTGGGTGCTCAGTGCTCAGGGTGCTGGGTGCACATTGCTCAGGGTGCTGGGTGCTCAGTACTCAGGGTGCTGGGTGCTTAGTGCTCGAGGTGCTCGGAGCTCAGTACTCAAGGTGCTGGGTGCTCAGTTCTCAGGGTGCTGGGTGCTCAGTCCTCGGGGTGCTCCATGCTCAGGGTGCTGGGTGCTCAGTGCTCAGGGTGCTGGGTGCTCAGTGCTCGGGGTGCTGGTTGCTGAGTGCTCAGGGTGCTGGGTGCTCAGTGCTCGGGGTGCTCGGTGCTCAGTGCTCAGGGTCCTGGGTGCTCAGTACTCAGCGTGCTGGGTGCTTAGTACTCAGGGTGCTCAGTGCTCAGTACACAGGGTGCTGGCTGCTCAGTGCTCGGGGTGCTGGGTGCTCAGTGCTCAGTACTCAGGGTGCTGGGTGCTCAGTGCTCGGGGTGCTGGGTGCTCAGTACTCAGGGTGCTGGGTGCTCAGTACTCAGTGCTCGGGGTCCTTTGTGCTCCGTGCTCGGGGTGCTGGGCGCTCAGTGCTCTGGGTGCTTAGTGCTCAGTACTCAGGGTGCTGGGTGCTCAGTACTCAGGGTGCTGGTTGCTCATTCTCGGGGTGCTGGGTGCTCAGTGCTCGGGGTGCTGGGTGCTCAGTACTCAGGTTGCTGGGGGCTCAGTACTCAGGGTGCTGGGTGCTAAGTACTCAGGGTGTTCGGTTCTCAGTACTCAGGGTGCTGGGTGCTCATTCTCGGGGTGCTGGGTGCTCAGTGCTCGGGGTGCTGGGTGCTCAGTACTCAGGGTGCTGGGGGCTCAGTACTCAGGGTGCTGGGTGCTCAGTACTCAGGGTGATCTGTTCTCAGTACTCAGGTTGCAGGGTGCTCAGTGCTCGGGGTGCTGGGTGCTCAGTACTCGGGGTGCTCAGTGCTCAGTACTCAGGGTGCTGGGTGCTCAGTACTCAGGGTGCTGGGTGTTCAGTGCTCAGGGTGCTCGGTGCTCAATACTCGGGGTGCTGGGTGCTCAGTACTCGGGGTGCTTTGTGCTCAGTTCTCAGGGTGCTGGGTGCTCAGTGCTCGGGTTGCTGGGTGCTCAGTGCTGAGGGTGGTGCTGGGTGCTCAGTACTCAGGGTGCTGGGTGCTCAGTGCTCAGGGTGCTGGTTGCTCAGTACTAAGGTTGCTGGGTGCTCAGTACTCAGGGTACTGGGTGCTCAGTACTCAGGGTGCTGGGTGCTCAGTGCTCAATGTGCTGGGTACTCAGTACTCAGGGTGCTGGGTGCTCAGTACTCACTGTGCTGGGTGCTCAGTGCTCAGGGTGCTGGGTGCTCAGTGCTCAGGGTGCTGGGTGCACAGTACTCAGGGTGCTGGGTGCTCAGTGCTCAGGGTGATCGGTGCTCAGTACTCAGGGTGCTCAGTACTCAGGGTGCTGGGTGCTCAGTGCTCGGGGTGCTGGGTGCTCAGTACTCGGGGTGCTGGGTGCTCTGTACTCAGGGTGCTGGGTGCTCAGTGCTCGGGGTCCTGGGTGCTCAGTGCTCAGGGTGATTGGTGCTCAGTACTCAGGGTGCTGGGTGCTCAGTGCTCAGGGTGCTGGGTGCGCAGTCCTCAGGGTGCTCAGTGCTCAGGGTGCTGGGTGCTCAGTGCTCGGGGTGCTCGGTGCTCAGTACTCAAGGTGCTGAGTGCTCAGTACTCAGGGTGCTGGGTGCTCAGTACTCATGGTGCTGGGTGCTCAGTACTCAGGGGGCTGGGTGCTCAGTGCTCAGGGTGCTGGGTGCTCAGTGCTCAGGGTGCTGGGTGCTCAGTGCTCGGGGTGCTGGGTGCTCAGTGCTCGGGTGCTGGGTGCTCAGTGCTCAGGGTGTTGGGTGCTCAGTGCTCAGTGCTCAGGGTGCTGGGTGCTCAGTACTCAGGGTGCTGGGTGCTCTGTACTCAGGGTGCTGGGTGCTCAGTGCTCAGGGTGCTGGGTGCTCAGTACTCTGGGTGTTGGGTGCTCAGTACTCAGGGTGCTGGGTGCTCAGTGCTCAGGGTGCTGGGTGATCAGTGCTCAGGGTGCTGGGTGCTCAGTGATCGGGGTGCTGGGTGCTCAGTGCTCTGGGTGCTTAGTGCTCAGTACTCAGGGTGCTGGGTGCTCAGTACTCAGGGTGCTGGGTGCTCATTCTCGGGGTGCTGGGTGCTCAGTGCTCGGGGTGCTGGGTGCTCAGTACTCAGGGTGCTGGGGGCTCAGTACTCAGGGTGCTGGGTGCTCAGTACTCAGGGTGCTCGGATCTCAGTATTCAGGGTGCTGGGTTCTCATTCTCGGGGTGCTGGGTGCTCAGTGCTCGGGGTGCTGGGTGCTCAGTACTCAGGGTGCTGGGGGCTCAGTACTCAGGGTGCTGGGTGCTCAGTACTCATGGTGATCTCTTCTCAGTACTCAGGTTGCTGGGTGCTCAGTGCTCGGGGTGATGGGTGCTCAGTACTCGGGGTGCTCAGTGCTCAGTACTCAGGGTGCTGGGTGCTCAGTGCTCGGGGTGCTGGGTGCTCAGTGCTCGGGGTGCTGGGTGCTCAGTGCTGAGTTTGGTGCTGGGTGCTCAGTACTCAGGGTGCTGGGTGCTCAGTGCTCAGGGTGCTGGGTGCTCAGTACTAAGGGTGCTGGGTGCTCAGTACTCAGGGTGCTGGGTGCTCAGTACTCAGGGTGCTGGGTGCTCAGTGCTCAGGGTCCTTGGTGCTCAGTGCTCAGGGTGCTGGGTGCTCAGTACTCAGGGTGCTGGGTGCTCAGTGCTCAGGGTGATCGGTGCTCAGTACTCAGGGTGCTGGGTGCTCAGTGCTCAGGGTGCTGGGTACTCAGTCCTCAGGGTACTCAGTGCTCACGGTGCTGGGTGCTCAGTGCTCGGGGTGCTCGGTGCTCAGTACTCAGGGTGCTGAGTGCTCAGTACTCAGGGTGCTGGGTGCTCAGTACTCATGGTGCTGGGTGCTCAGTACTCAGGGTGCTGGGTGCTCAGTGCTCAGGGTGCTGGGTGCTCAGTGCGCGGGGTGCTGGGTGCTCAGTGCTCGGGGTGCTGGGTGCTCAGTGCTCAGTGCTCAGGGTGTTGGGTGCTCAGTGCTCAGTGCTCAGGGTGCTGGGTGCTCAGTACTCAGGGTGCTGGGTGCTCAGTACTCAGGGTGCTGGGTGCTCTGTGCTCAGGGTGCTGGGTGCTCAGGACTCTGGGTGTTGGGTGCTCAGTACTCAGGGTGCTGGGTGCTCAGTGCTCGGGGTGCTGGGTGCTCAGTGCTCGGGGTGCTCCGTGCTCAGTGCTCAGGGTGCTGGGTGCTCAGTATTCAGCGTGCTGGGTGCTCAGTGCTCGGGGTGCTCGGTGCTCAGTACTCAAGGTGCTGGGTGCTCAGTGCTCAGGGTGCTGGGTGCTCAGTCCTCGGGGTGCTCCGTGCTCAGTGCTCAGGGTGCTGGGTGCTCAGTACTCAGGGTGCTCGGTGCTCAGTACTCAGGGTTCTCAGTGCTCAGGGTGCTGGGTGCTCACTACTCAGGGTGCTCAGTGCTCAGTACTCGGGGTGCTGGGTGCTCAGTACTCAGGGTGCTCAGTGCTCAGTACTCGGGGTGCTGGGTGCTCAGTGCTCAGTGTGCTCAGTGCTCGGGGTGCTCGGTGTTCAGTGCTCGGGGCGCTGGGTGCTCAGTGCTCGAGGTGCTGGTTGCTCAGTACTCAGGGTGCTGTGTGCTCAGTGCTGAGTATTCAGCGTGCTGGGTGCTCAGTGCTCAGAGTGTTGGGTGCTCAGTACTCAGGGTGCTGGGTGCTCAGTGCTAAGTGCTCAGGGTGCTCAGTGCTCAGGGTGCTCAGTGCTCAGGGTGCTGGGTGCTCAGGGTGCTGGGTGCTCAGTGCTCAGGGTGCTGGGTGCTCAGTGCTCAGTGCTCAGGGTGCTGGGTGCTCAGTGCTCAGTGCTCAGGGTGCGGTGTTCAGTACTCAGGGTGCTCGGTGCTCAGTGCTCAGGGTGCTGGGAGCTCAGTACTCAGGGTTCTGGGTGCTCAGTGCTCGGGGTGCTGGGTGCTCAGTGCTCAGGGTGATCAGTGTCCCGTACTAAGGGTGCTGGGTGCTCAGTGCTCGGGGTGCTGGTTGCTGAGTGCTCAGGGTGCTGGGTGCTCAGTGCTCGGGGTGCTCGGTGCTCAGTGCTCAGGGTCCTGGGTGCTCAGTACTCAGCGTGCTGGGTGCTTAGTACTCAGGGTGCTCAGTGCTCAGTACACAGGGTGCTGGCTGCTCAGTGCTCGGGGTGCTGGGTGCTCAGTGCTCAGTACTCAGGGTGCTGGGTGCTCAGTGCTCGGGGTGCTGGGTGCTCAGTACTCAGGGTGCTGGGTGCTCAGTACTCAGTGCTCGGGGTCCTTTGTGCTCCGTGCTCGGGGTGCTGGGCGCTCAGTGCTCTGGGTGCTTAGTGCTCAGTACTCAGGGTGCTGGGTGCTCAGTACTCAGGGTGCTGGTTGCTCATTCTCGGGGTGCTGGGTGCTCAGTGCTCGGGGTGCTGGGTGCTCAGTACTCAGGTTGCTGGGGGCTCAGTACTCAGGGTGCTGGGTGCTAAGTACTCAGGGTGTTCGGTTCTCAGTACTCAGGGTGCTGGGTGCTCATTCTCGGGGTGCTGGGTGCTCAGTGCTCGGGGTGCTGGGTGCTCAGTACTCAGGGTGCTGGGGGCTCAGTACTCAGGGTGCTGGGTGCTCAGTACTCAGGGTGATCTGTTCTCAGTACTCAGGTTGCAGGGTGCTCAGTGCTCGGGGTGCTGGGTGCTCAGTACTCGGGGTGCTCAGTGCTCAGTACTCAGGGTGCTGGGTGCTCAGTACTCAGGGTGCTGGGTGTTCAGTGCTCAGGGTGCTCGGTGCTCAATACTCGGGGTGCTGGGTGCTCAGTACTCGGGGTGCTTTGTGCTCAGTTCTCAGGGTGCTGGGTGCTCAGTGCTCGGGTTGCTGGGTGCTCAGTGCTGAGGGTGGTGCTGGGTGCTCAGTACTCAGGGTGCTGGGTGCTCAGTGCTCAGGGTGCTGGTTGCTCAGTACTAAGGTTGCTGGGTGCTCAGTACTCAGGGTACTGGGTGCTCAGTACTCAGGGTGCTGGGTGCTCAGTGCTCAATGTGCTGGGTACTCAGTACTCAGGGTGCTGGGTGCTCAGTACTCACTGTGCTGGGTGCTCAGTGCTCAGGGTGCTGGGTGCTCAGTGCTCAGGGTGCTGGGTGCACAGTACTCAGGGTGCTGGGTGCTCAGTGCTCAGGGTGATCGGTGCTCAGTACTCAGGGTGCTCAGTACTCAGGGTGCTGGGTGCTCAGTGCTCGGGGTGCTGGGTGCTCAGTACTCGGGGTGCTGGGTGCTCTGTACTCAGGGTGCTGGGTGCTCAGTGCTCGGGGTCCTGGGTGCTCAGTGCTCAGGGTGATTGGTGCTCAGTACTCAGGGTGCTGGGTGCTCAGTGCTCAGGGTGCTGGGTGCGCAGTCCTCAGGGTGCTCAGTGCTCAGGGTGCTGGGTGCTCAGTGCTCGGGGTGCTCGGTGCTCAGTACTCAAGGTGCTGAGTGCTCAGTACTCAGGGTGCTGGGTGCTCAGTACTCATGGTGCTGGGTGCTCAGTACTCAGGGGGCTGGGTGCTCAGTGCTCAGGGTGCTGGGTGCTCAGTGCTCAGGGTGCTGGGTGCTCAGTGCTCGGGGTGCTGGGTGCTCAGTGCTCGGGTGCTGGGTGCTCAGTGCTCAGGGTGTTGGGTGCTCAGTGCTCAGTGCTCAGGGTGCTGGGTGCTCAGTACTCAGGGTGCTGGGTGCTCTGTACTCAGGGTGCTGGGTGCTCAGTGCTCAGGGTGCTGGGTGCTCAGTACTCTGGGTGTTGGGTGCTCAGTACTCAGGGTGCTGGGTGCTCAGTGCTCAGGGTGCTGGGTGATCAGTGCTCAGGGTGCTGGGTGCTCAGTGATCGGGGTGCTGGGTGCTCAGTGCTCTGGGTGCTTAGTGCTCAGTACTCAGGGTGCTGGGTGCTCAGTACTCAGGGTGCTGGGTGCTCATTCTCGGGGTGCTGGGTGCTCAGTGCTCGGGGTGCTGGGTGCTCAGTACTCAGGGTGCTGGGGGCTCAGTACTCAGGGTGCTGGGTGCTCAGTACTCAGGGTGCTCGGATCTCAGTATTCAGGGTGCTGGTTTCTCATTCTCGGGGTGCTGGGTGCTCAGTGCTCGGGGTGCTGGGTGCTCAGTACTCAGGGTGCTGGGGGCTCAGTACTCAGGGTGCTGGGTGCTCAGTACTCAGGGTGATCTCTTCTCAGTACTCAGGTTGCTGGGTGCTCAGTGCTCGGGGTGATGGGTGCTCAGTACTCTGGGTGCTCAGTGCTCAGTACTCAGGGTGCTGGGTGCTCAGTGCTCGGGGTGCTGGGTGCTCAGTGCTCGGGGTGCTGGGTGCTCAGTGCTGAGTTTGGTGCTGGGTGCTCAGTACTCAGGGTGCTGGGTGCTCAGTGCTCAGGGTGCTGGGTGCTCAGTACTAAGGGTGCTGGGTGCTCAGTACTCAGGGTGCTGGGTGCTCAGTACTCAGGGTGCTGGGTGCTCAGTGCTCAGGGTCCTTGGTGCTCAGTGCTCAGGGTGCTGGGTGCTCAGTACTCAGGGTGCTGGGTGCTCAGTGCTCAGGGTGATCGGTGCTCAGTACTCAGGGTGCTCAGTACTCAGGGTGCTGGCTGCTCAGTGCTCGGGGTGCTGGGTGCTCAGTACTCGGGGTGCTGGGTGCTCTGTACTCAGGGTGCTGGGTGCTCAGTGCTCGGGGTCCTGGGTGCTCTGTGCTCAGGGTGATCGGTGCTCAGTACTCAGGGTGCTGGGTGCTCAGTGCTCAGGGTGCTGGGTACTCAGTCCTCAGGGTACTCAGTGCTCACGGTGCTGGGTGCTCAGTGCTCGGGGTGCTCGGTGCTCAGTACTCAGGGTGCTGAGTGCTCAGTACTCAGGGTGCTGGGTGCTCAGTACTCATGGTGCTGGGTGCTCAGTACTCAGGGTGCTGGGTGCTCAGTGCTCAGGGTGCTGGGTGCTCAGTGCGCGGGGTGCTGGGTGCTCAGTGCTCGGGGTGCTGGGTGCTCAGTGCTCAGTGCTCAGGGTGTTGGGTGCTCAGTGCTCAGTGCTCAGGGTGCTGGGTGCTCAGTACTCAGGGTGCTGGGTGCTCAGTACTCAGGGTGCTGGGTGCTCTGTGCTCAGGGTGCTGGGTGCTCAGGACTCTGGGTGTTGGGTGCTCAGTACTCAGGGTGCTGGGTGCTCAGTGCTCGGGGTGCTGGGTGCTCAGTGCTCGGGGTGCTCCGTGCTCAGTGCTCAGGGTGCTGGGTGCTCAGTATTCAGCGTGCTGGGTGCTCAGTGCTCGGGGTGCTCGGTGCTCAGTACTCAAGGTGCTGGGTGCTCAGTGCTCAGGGTGCTGGGTGCTCAGTCCTCGGGGTGCTCCGTGCTCAGTGCTCAGGGTGCTGGGTGCTCAGTACTCAGGGTGCTCGGTGCTCAGTACTCAGGGTTCTCAGTGCTCAGGGTGCTGGGTGCTCACTACTCAGGGTGCTCAGTGCTCAGTACTCGGGGTGCTGGGTGCTCAGTACTCAGGGTGCTCAGTGCTCAGTACTCGGGGTGCTGGGTGCTCAGTGCTCAGTGTGCTCAGTGCTCAGTGCTCGGGGTGCTCGGTGTTCAGTGCTCGGGGCGCTGGGTGCTCAGTGCTCGAGGTGCTGGTTGCTCAGTACTCAGGGTGCTGTGTGCTCAGTGCTGAGTATTCAGCGTGCTGGGTGCTCAGTGCTCAGAGTGTTGGGTGCTCAGTACTCAGGGTGCTGGGTGCTCAGTGCTAAGTGCTCAGGGTGCTCAGTGCTCAGGGTGCTCAGTGCTCAGGGTGCTGGGTGCTCAGGGTGCTGGGTGCTCAGTGCTCAGGGTGCTGGGTGCTCAGTGCTCAGTGCTCAGGGTGCTGGGTGCTCAGTGCTCAGTGCTCAGGGTGCGGTGTTCAGTACTCAGGGTGCTCGGTGCTCAGTGCTCAGGGTGCTGGGAGCTCAGTACTCAGGGTTCTGGGTGCTCAGTGCTCGGGGTGCTGGGTGCTCAGTGCTCAGGGTGATCAGTGCCCCGTACTAAGGGTGCTGGGTGCTCAGTGCTCAGGGTGCTGGGTGCTCAGTCCTCAGGGTGCTCAGTACTCAGGGTGCTCGGTGCTCAGTGCTCAGTACTCAGGGTGCTCAGTACTCAGGGTGCTGGGTGCTCAGTGCTCAGGGTGCTGGGTGCTCAGTACTCAGGGTGCTGGGTGTTCAGTACTCGGGGTGTTGGGTGCTCAGTACTCAGGGTGCTGGGTGCTCAGTGCTCGGTGTGCTGGGTGCTCAGTGCTCAGGGTGATCGGTGCTCAGTGCTCAGGGTGCTGGGTGCTCAGTCCTCCGGGTGCTCAGTGCTCAGGGTGCTGGGTGCTCAGTGCTCGGGGTGCTCGGTGCTCAGTACTCAGGGTGCTGAGTGCTCAGTACTCAGGGTGCTGGGTGCTCAGTACTCATGGTGCTGGGTGCTCAGTACTCAGGGTGCTGGGTGCTCAGTGCTCAGGGTTCTGGGTGCTCAGTGCGCGGGGTGCTGGGTGCTCAGTGCTCGGGGTGCTGGGTGCTCAGTGCTCAGTGCTCAGGGTGTTGGGTGCTCAGTGCTCAGTGCTCAGGGTGCTGGGTGCTCAGTACTCAGGGTGCTGGGTGCTCAGTACTCAGGGTGCTGGGTGATCAGTGCTCAGGGTGCTGGGTGCTCAGGACTCTGGGTGTTGGGTGCTCAGTACTCAGGGTGCTGGGTGCTCAGTGCTCGGGGTGCTGGGTGCTCAGTTCTCGGGGTGCTGGGTGCTCAGTGCTCAGGGTGCTGGGTGCTCAGTACTCAAGGTGCTGGGTGCTCAGTGCTCAGGGTGCTGGGTGCTCACTCCGCGGGGTGCTCCGTGCTCAGTGCTCAGGGTGCTGGGTGCTCAGTACTCAGGGTGCTCGGTGCTCAGTACTCCGGGTTCTCAGTGCTCAGGGTGCTGGGTGCTCAGTACTCAGGGTGCTCAGTGCTCAGTACTCGGGGTGCTGGGTGCTCAGTACTCAGGGTGCTCAGTGCTCAGTACTCGGGGTGCTGGGTGTTCAGTGCTCAGTGTGCTCAGTGCTCAGTGCTCGGGTTGCTGGGTGCTCAGTGCTCGGGGCGCTGGGTGCTCAGTGCTCGAGGTGCTGGTTGCTCAGTACTCAGGGTGCTGTGTGATCAGTGCTCAGTACTCAGCGTGCTGGGTGCTCAGTGCTCAGCGTGTTGGATGCTCAGTACTCAGGGTGCTGGGTGCTCAGTGCTCAGAGCTCAGGGTGCTCAGTGCTCAGGGTGCTCAGTGCTCAGGGTTCTGGGTGCTCAGGGTGCTGGGTGCTCAGTGCTCGGGGTGCTGGGTGCTCAGTGCTCAGTGCTCAGGGTGCTGGGTGCTCAGTGCTCAGTGCTCAGGGTGCTGGGTGTTCAGTACTCAGGGTTCTCGGTGCTCAGTGCTCAGGGTGCTGGGTGCTCAGTACTCAGGGTTCTGGGTGCTCAGTGCTCGGGGTGCTGGGTGATCAGTGCTCAGGGTGATCAGTGCTCAGTACTAAGTGTGCTGGGTGCTCAGTGCTCAGGGTGCTGGGTGCTCAGTCCTCAGGGTGCTCAGTACTCAGGGTGCTCGGTGCTCAGTGCTCAGTACTCAGTGTGCTCAGTACTCAGGGTGCTGGGTGCTCAGTGCTCGGGGTGCTGGGTGCTCAGTACTGAGGGTGCTGGGTGCTCAGTACTAGGGGTGCTGGGTGCTCAGTACTCAGGGTGCTGGGTGCTCAGTGCTCGGGTTGCTGGGTCCTCAGTGCTCAGGGTGATCGGTGCTCAGTGCTCAGGGTGCTGGGTGCTCAGTCCTCCGGGTGCTCAGTGCTCAGGGTGCTGGGTGCTCAGTGCTCGGGGTGCTCGGTGCTCAGTACTCAGGGTGCTGAGTGCTCAGTACTCAGGGTGCTGGGTGCTCAGTACTCAGGGTGCTGGGTGCTCAGTACTCAGGGTGCTGGGTGCTCAATGCTCAGGGTGCTGGGTGCTCAGTGCTCAGGGTGCTGGGTGCTCAGTGCTCGGGGTGCTGGGTGCTCAGGGCTGTGGTGCTGGGTGCTCAGTGCTCAGTGCTCAGGGTGCTGGTTGCTCAGTGCTCTGTGCTCAGGGTGCTGGTTGCGCAGTACTCAGGGTGCTGGGTGCTCAGTACTCAGGGTGCTGGGTGCTCAGTGCTCAGGGTGCTCTGTGCTCAGTACTCAGGGTGCTGGGTGCTCAGTGCTCGGGGTGCTGCGTGCTCAGTGCTCAGGGTGCTGGGTGCTCAGTGCTCAGGGTGCTGGGTGCTCAGTACTCATGGTGCTGGGTGCTCAGTGCTCGGGGTGCTCGGTGCTCAGTACTCAATGTGCTGGGTGCTCAGTGCTCAGGGTGCTGGGTGCTCAGTCCTCGGGGTGCTCCGTGCTCAGTGATCAGGGTGCTGGGTGCTCAGTACTCAGGGTGCTCGGTGCTCAGTACTCAGGGTTCTCAGTGCTCCGTACTCAGGGTGCTGGGTGCTCAGTGCTCAGGGTGCTGGGTGCTCAGTACTCAGGGTGCTCAGTGCTCAGTACTCGGAGTGCTTGGTGCTCAGTACTCAGGGTGCTCAGTGCTCAGTACTCGGGGTGCTGGGTGCTCAGTGCTCAGGGTGCTCAGTGCTCGGGGCACTGGGTGCTCAGTGCTCGGGGTGCTGGGTGCTCAGTACTCAGGGTGCTCAGTACTCAGGGTGCTGGCTGCTCAGTGCTCGGGGTGCTGGGTGCCCAGTACTCGGGGTGCTGTGTGCTCTGTACTCAGGGTGCTGGGTGCTCAGTGCTCGGGGTCCTGGGTGCTCAGTGCTCAGGGTGATCGGTGCTCAGTACTCAGGGTGCTGGGTGCTCAGTGCTCAGGGTGCTGGGTACTCAGTCCTCAGGGTGCTCAGTGCTCAGGGTGCTGGGTGCTCAGTGCTCGGGGTGCTGCGTGCTCAGTGCTCAGGGTGCTGGGTGCTCAGTACTCAGGGTGCTCAGTGCTCAGTACTCAGTGATCAGGGTGCTCAGTGCTCAGTGCTCAGGGTGCTGGGTGTTCAGTACTCAGGGTGCTGGGTGCTCAGTACTCAGGGTGCTGGGTGCTCAGTGCTCAGGGTGCTGGGTGCTCAGTAATCTGGGTGTTGGCTGCTCAGTACTCAGGGTGCTGGGTGCTCCGTGCTCGGGGTGCTGGGTGCTCAGTGCTCAGGGTGCTGGGTGCTCAGTGCTCAGGGTGCTGGGTGCTCAGTACTCAGGGTGCTGGGTGTTTATTGCTCGAGGTGCTCGGTGCTCAGTACTCAAGGTGCTGGGTGCTCAGTTCTCAGGTTGCTGGGTGCTCAGTCCTCGGGGTGCTCCATGCTCAGGGTGCTGGGTGCTCAGTGCTCAGGGTGCTGGGTGCTCAGTGCTCGGGGTGCTGGGTGCTGAGTGCTCAGGGTGCTGGGTGCTCAGTGCTCGGGGTGCTCGGTGCTCAGTGCTCAGGGTCCTGGGTGCTCAGTACTCAGGGTGCTGGGTGCTTAGTACTCAGGGTGCTCAGTGCTCAGTACACAGGGTGCTGGGTGCTCAGTGCTCAGGGTGCTGGGTGCTCAGTGCTCAGGGTGCTGGGTGCTCAGTGATCGGGGTGCTGGCTGCTCAGTACTCAGGGTGCTCAGTGCTCGGGGAGCTCGGTGCTCAGTACTCAGGGTGTTGGGTGCTCAGTACTCAGTGCTCGGGGTCCTGGGTGCTCGGGGTGCTGGGCGCTCAGTGCTCTGGGTGTTTAGTGCTCAGTACTCAGGGTGCTGGGTGCTCAGTACTCAGGGTGCTGGGTGCTCATTCTCGGGGTGCTGGGTGCTCAGTGCTCGGGGTGCTGGGCGCTCAGTGCTCTGGGTGTTTAGTGCTCAGTACTCAGGGTGCTGGGTGCTCAGTGCTCAGTGTGCTCAGTGCTCAGTGCTCGGGGTGCTGGGTGCACAGTGCTCGGGGCGCTGGGTTCTCAGTGCTCGAGGTGCTGGTTGCTCAGTACTCAGGGTGCTGTGTGCTCAGTGCTCAGTACTCAGCGTGCTGGGTGCTCAGTGCTCAGAGTGTTGGGTGCTCAGTACTCAGGGTGCTGGGTGCTCAGTGCTAAGTGCTCAGGGTGCTCAGTGCTCAGGGTGCTGGGTGCTCAGGGTGCTGGGTGCTCAGTGCTCGGGGTGCTGGGTGCTCAGTGCTCAGTGCTCAGGGTGCTGGGTGCTCAGTGCTCAGTGCTCAGGGTGCTGGGTGTTCAGTACTCAGGGTGCTCGGTGCTCAGTGCTCAGGGTGCTGGGTGCTCAGTACTCAGGGTTCTGGGTGCTCAGTGCTCGGGGTGCTGGGTGCTCAGTGCTCAGGGTGATCAGTGCTCAGTACTAAGGGTGCTGGGTGCTCAGTGCTCAGGGTGCTGGGTGCTCAGTCCTCAGGGTGCTCAGTACTCAGGGTGCTCGGTGCTCAGTGCTCAGTACTCAGGGTGCTCAGTACTCAGGGTGCTGGGTGCTCAGTGCTCAGGGTGCTGGGTGCTCAGTACTCAGGGTGCTGGGTGCTCAGTACTCGGGGTGCTGGGTGCTCAGTACTCAGGGTGCTGGGTGCTCAGTGCTTGGGGTGCTGGGTGCTCAGTGCTCAGGGTGATCGGTGCTCAGGGTGCTGGGTGCTCAGTCCTCCGGGTGCTCAGTGCTCAGGGTGCTGGGTGCTCAGTGCTCGGGGTGCTCGGTGCTCAGTACTCAGGGTGCTGAGTGCTCAGTACTCAGGGTGCTGGGTGCTCAGTACTCATGGTGCTGGGTGCTCAGTACTCAGGGTGCTGGGTGCTCAGTGCTCAGGGTGCTGGGTGCTCAGTGTGCGGGGTGCTGGGCGCTCAGTTCTCGGGGTGCTGGGTGCTCAGTGCTCAGTGCTCAGGGTGTTGGGTGCTCAGTGCTCAGTGCTCAGGGTGCTGGGTGCTCAGGACTCAGGGTGCTGGGTGATCAGTGCTCAGGGTGCTGGGTGCTCAGGACTCTGGGTGTTGGGTGCTCAGTACTCAGGGTGATGGGTGCTCAGTGCTAGGGGTGCTGGGTGCTCAGTGCTCGGGGTGCTGGGTGATCAGTGCTCAGGGTGCTGGGTGCTCAGTATTCAGCGTGCTGGGTGCTCAGTGCTCGGGGTGCTCGGTGCTCAGTACTCAAGGTGCTGGGTGCTCAGTGCTCAGCGTGCTGGGTGCTCACTCCGCGGGGTGCTCCGTGCTCAGTGCTCAGGGTGCTGGGTGCTCAGGTCTCAGGTTGCTCGGTGCTCAGTACTCCGGGTTCTCAGTGCTCAGAGTGCTGGGTGCTAAGTACTCAGGGTGCTCAGTGCTCAGTACTCGGGGTGCTGGGTGTTCAGTACTCAGGGTGCTCAGTGCTCAGTACTCGGGGTGCTGGGTGCTCAGTGCTCAGTGTGCTCAGTGCTCAGTGCTCGGGGTGCTGGGTGCTCAGTGCTCGGGGCGCTGGGTGCTCAGTGCTCGAGGTGCTGGTTGCTCAGTACTCAGGGTGCTGTGTGCTCAGTGCTCAGTACTCAGGGTGCTCAGTGCTCAGGGTGCTCAGTGCTCAGGGTTCTGGGTGCTCAGGGTGCTGGGTGCTCAGTGCTCGGGGTGCTGGGTGCTCAGTGCTCAGTGCTCAGGGTGCTGGGTGCTCAGTGCTCAGGGTGCTGGGTGCTCAGTACTCAGGGTTCTGGGTGCTCAGTGCTCGGGGTGCTGGGTGCTCAGTGCTCAGTACTCAGTGTTCTCGGTGCTCAGTGCTCAGGGTGCTGGGTGCTCAGTACTCAGGGTTCTGGGTGCTCAGTGCTCGGGGTTCTGGGTGCTCAGTGCTCAGGGTGATCAGTGCTCAGTACTAAGGGCGCTGGGTGCTCAGTGCTCAGTACTCAGCGTGCTGGGTGCTCAGTGCTCAGAGTGTTGGGTGCTCAGTACTCAGGGTGCTGGGTGATCAGTGCTCAGTGCTCAGGGTGCTCAGTGCTCAGGGTGCTCAGTGCTCAGGGTTCTGGGTGCTCAGCGTGCTGGGTGCTCAGTGCTCGGGGTGCTGGGTGCTCAGTGCTCAGTGCTCAGGGTGCTGGGTGCTCAGTGCTCAGGGTGCTGGGTGTTCAGTACTCAGGGTTCTGGGTGCTCAGTGCTCGGGGTGCTGGGTGCTCAGTACTCAGGGTTCTGGGTGCTCAGTGCTCGGGGTGCTGGGTGCTCAGTGCTCAGGGTGATCAGTGCTCAGTAATAAGGGTGCTGGGTGCTCAGTGCTCAGGGTGCTGGGTGCTCAGTCCTCAGGGTGCTCAGTACTCAGGGTGCTCGGTGCTCAGTGCTCAGTACTCAGGGTGCTCAGTACTCAGTGTGCTGGGTGCTCAGTGCTCGGGGTGCTGGGTGCTCAGTACTGAGGGTGCTGGGTGCTCAGTACTCGGGGTGCTGGGTGCTCAGTACTCAGGGTGCTGTGTGCTCAGTGCTGAGTACTCAGCGTGCTGGGTGCTCAGTGCTCAGAGTGTTGGGTGCTCAGTACTCAGGGTGCTGGGTGCTCAGTGCTAAGTGCTCAGGGTGCTCAGTGCTCAGGGTGCTCAGTGCTCAGGGTGCTGGGTGCTCAGGGTGCTGGGTGCTCAGTGCTCAGGGTGCTGGGTGCTCAGTGCTCAGTGCTCAGGGTGCTGGGTGCTCAGTGCTCAGTGCTCAGGGTGCGGTGTTCAGTACTCAGGGTGCTCGGTGCTCAGTGCTCAGGGTGCTGAGAGCTCAGTACTCAGGGTTCTGGGTGCTCAGTGCTCGGGGTGCTGGGTGCTCAGTGCTCAGGGTGATCAGTGCTCAGTACTAAGGGTGCTGGGTGCTCAGTGCTCAGGGTGCTGGGTGCTCAGTCCTCAGGGTGCTCAGTACTCAGGGTGCTCGGTGCTCAGTGCTCAGTACTCAGGGTGCTCAGTACTCAGGGTGCTGGGTGCTCAGTGCTCAGGGTGCTGGGTGCTCAGTACTCAGGGTGCTGGGTGTTCAGTACTCGGGGTGTTGGGTGCTCAGTACTCAGGGTGCTGGGTGCTCAGTGCTCGGGGTGCTTGGTGCTCAGTGCTCAGGGTGATCGGTGCTCAGTGCTCAGGGTGCTGGGTGCTCAGTCCTCCGGGTGCTCAGTGCTCAGGGTGCTGGGTGCTCAGTGCTCGGGGTGCTCGGTGCTCAGTACTCAGGGTGCTGAGTGCTCAGTACTCAGGGTGCTGGGTGCTCAGTACTCATGGTGCTGGGTGCTCAGTACTCAGGGTGCTGGGTGCTCAGTGCTCAGGGTTCTGGGTGCTCAGTGCGCGGGGTGCTGGGTGCTCAGTGCTCGGGGTGCTGGGTGCTCAGTGCTCAGTGCTCAGGGTGTTGGGTGCTCAGTGCTCAGTGCTCAGGGTGCTGGGTGTTCAGTACTCAGGGTGCTGGGTGCTCAGTACTCAGGGTGCTGGGTGATCAGTGCTCAGGGTGCTGGGTGCTCAGGACTCTGGGTGTTGGGTGCTCAGTACTCAGGGTGCTGGGTGCTCAGTGCTCGGGGTGCTGGGTGCTCAGTTCTCGGGGTGCTGGGTGCTCAGTGCTCAGGGTGCTGGGTGCTCAGTATTCAGCGTGCTGGGTGCTCAGTTCTCGGGGTGCTCGGTGCTCAGTACTCAAGGTGCTGGGTGCTCAGTGCTCAGGGTGCTGGGTGCTCACTCCGCGGGGTGCTCCGTGCTCAGTGCTCAGGGTGCTGGGTGCTCAGTACTCAGGGTGCTCGGTGCTCAGTACTCCGGGTTCTCAGTGCTCAGGGTGCTGGGTGCTCAGTACTCAGGGTGCTCAGTGCTCAGTACTCGGGGTGCTGGGTGCTCAGTCCTCAGGGTGCTCAGTGCTCAGTACTCGGGGTGCTGGGTGTTCAGTGCTCAGTGTGCTCAGTGCTCAGTGCTCGGGGTGCTGGGTGCTCAGTGCTCGGGGCGCTGGGTGCTCAGTGCTCGAGGTGCTGGTTGCTCAGTACTCAGGGTGCTGTGTGATCAGTGCTCAGTACTCAGCGTGCTGGGTGCTCAGTGCTCAGCGTGTTGGGTGCTCAGTACTCAGGGTGCTGGGTGCTCAGTGCTCAGAGCTCAGGGTGCTCAGTGCTCAGGGTGCTCAGTGCTCAGGGTTCTGGGTGCTCAGGGTGCTGGGTCCTCAGTGCTCGGGGTGCTGGGTGCTCAGTGCTCAGTGCTCAGGGTGCTGGGTGCTCAGTGCTCAGTGCTCAGGGTGCTGGGTGTTCAGTACTCAGGGTTCTCGGTGCTCAGTGCTCAGGGTGCTGGGTGCTCAGTACTCAGGGTTCTGGGTGCTCAGTGCTCGGGGTGCTGGGTGCTCAGTGCTCAGGGTGATCAGTGCTCAGTACTAAGTGTGCTGGGTGCTCAGTGCTCAGGGTGCTGGGTGCTCAGTCCTCAGGGTGCTCAGTACTCAGGGTGCTCGGTGCTCAGTGCTCAGTACTCAGGGTGCTCAGTACTCAGGGTGCTGGGTGCTCAGTGCTCGGGGTGCTGGGTGCTCAGTACTGAGGGTGCTGGGTGCTCAGTACTAGGGGTGCTGGGTGCTCAGTACTCAGGGTGCTGGGTGCTCAGTGCTCGGGTTGCTGGGTCCTCAGTGCTCAGGGTGATCGGTGCTCAGTGCTCAGGGTGCTGGGTGCTCAGTCCTCCGGGTGCTCAGTGCTCAGGGTGCTGGGTGCTCAGTGCTCGGGGTGCTCGGTGCTCAGTACTCAGGGTGCTGAGTGCTCAGTACTCAGGGTGCTGGGTGCTCAGTACTCAGGGTGCTGGGTGCTCAGTACTCAGGGTGCTGGGTGCTCAATGCTCAGGGTGCTGGGTGCTCAGTGCTCAGGGTGCTGGGTGCTCAGTGCTCGGGGTGCTGGGTGCTCAGGGCTGTGGTGCTGGGTGCTCAGTGCTCAGTGCTCAGGGTGCTGGTTGCTCAGTGCTCTGTGCTCAGGGTGCTGGTTGCGCAGTACTCAGGGTGCTGGGTGCTCAGTACTCAGGGTGCTGGGTGCTCAGTGCTCAGGGTGCTCTGTGCTCAGTACTCAGGGTGCTGGGTGCTCAGTGCTCGGGGTGCTGCGTGCTCAGTGCTCAGGGTGCTGGGTGCTCAGTGCTCAGGGTGCTGGGTGCTCAGTACTCATGGTGCTGGGTGCTCAGTGCTCGGGGTGCTCGGTGCTCAGTACTCAATGTGCTGGGTGCTCAGTGCTCAGGGTGCTGGGTGCTCAGTCCTCGGGGTGCTCCGTGCTCAGTGATCAGGGTGCTGGGTGCTCAGTACTCAGGGTGCTCGGTGCTCAGTACTCAGGGTTCTCAGTGCTCCGTACTCAGGGTGCTGGGTGCTCAGTGCTCAGGGTGCTGGGTGCTCAGTACTCAGGGTGCTCAGTGCTCAGTACTCGGAGTGCTTGGTGCTCAGTACTCAGGGTGCTCAGTGCTCAGTACTCGGGGTGCTGGGTGCTCAGTGCTCAGGGTGCTCAGTGCTCGGGGCACTGGGTGCTCAGTGCTCGGGGTGCTGGGTGCTCAGTACTCAGGGTGCTCAGTACTCAGGGTGCTGGCTGCTCAGTGCTCGGGGTGCTGGGTGCCCAGTACTCGGGGTGCTGTGTGCTCTGTACTCAGGGTGCTGGGTGCTCAGTGCTCGGGGTCCTGGGTGCTCAGTGCTCAGGGTGATCGGTGCTCAGTACTCAGGGTGCTGGGTGCTCAGTGCTCAGGGTGCTGGGTACTCAGTCCTCAGGGTGCTCAGTGCTCAGGGTGCTGGGTGCTCAGTGCTCGGGGTGCTGCGTGCTCAGTGCTCAGGGTGCTGGGTGCTCAGTACTCAGGGTGCTCAGTGCTCAGTACTCAGTGATCAGGGTGCTCAGTGCTCAGTGCTCAGGGTGCTGGGTGTTCAGTACTCAGGGTGCTGGGTGCTCAGTACTCAGGGTGCTGGGTGCTCAGTGCTCAGGGTGCTGGGTGCTCAGTAATCTGGGTGTTGGGTGCTCAGTACTCAGGGTGCTGGGTGCTCCGTGCTCGGGGTGCTGGGTGCTCAGTGCTCAGGGTGCTGGGTGCTCAGTGCTCAGGGTGCTGGGTGCTCAGTACTCAGGGTGCTGGGTGTTTATTGCTCGAGGTGCTCGGTGCTCAGTACTCAATGTGCTGGGTGCTCAGTTCTCAGGTTGCTGGGTGCTCAGTCCTCGGGGTGCTCCATGCTCAGGGTGCTGGGTGCTCAGTGCTCAGGGTGCTGGGTGCTCAGTGCTCGGGGTGCTGGGTGCTGAGTGCTCAGGGTGCTGGGTGCTCAGTGCTCGGGGTGCTCGGTGCTCAGTGCTCAGGGTCCTGGGTGCTCAGTACTCAGGGTGCTGGGTGCTTAGTACTCAGGGTGCTCAGTGCTCAGTACACAGGGTGCTGGGTGCTCAGTGCTCAGGGTGCTGGGTGCTCAGTGCTCAGGGTGCTGGGTGCTCAGTGATCGGGGTGCTGGCTGCTCAGTACTCAGGGTGCTCAGTGCTCGGGGAGCTCGGTGCTCAGTACTCAGGGTGTTGGGTGCTCAGTACTCAGTGCTCGGGGTCCTGGGTGCTCGGGGTGCTGGGCGCTCAGTGCTCTGGGTGTTTAGTGCTCAGTACTCAGGGTGCTGGGTGCTCAGTACTCAGGGTGCTGGGTGCTCATTCTCGGGGTGCTGGGTGCTCAGTGCTCGGGGTGCTGGGCGCTCAGTGTTCTGGGTGTTTAGTGCTCAGTACTCAGGGTGCTGGGTGCTCAGTGCTCAGTGTGCTCAGTGCTCAGTGCTCGGGGTGCTGGGTGCTCAGTGCTCGGGGCGCTGGGTACTCAGTGCTCGAGGTGCTGGTTGCTCAGTACTCAGGGTGCTGTGTGCTCAGTGCTCAGTACTCAGCGTGCTGGGTGCTCAGTGCTCAGAGTGTTGGGTGCTCAGTACTCAGGGTGCTGGGTGCTCAGTGCTAAGTGCTCAGGGTGCTCAGTGCTCAGGGTGCTCAGTGCTCAGGGTGCTGGGTGCTCAGGGTGCTGGGTGCTCAGTGCTCGGGGTGCTGGGTGCTCAGTGCTCAGTGCTCAGGGTGCTGGGTGCTCAGTGCTCAGTGCTCAGGGTGCTGGGTGTTCAGTACTCAGGGTGCTCGGTGCTCAGTGCTCAGGGTGCTGGGTGCTCAGTACTCAGGGTTCTGGGTGCTCAGTGCTCGGGGTGCTGGGTGCTCAGTGCTCAGGGTGATCAGTGCTCAGTACTAAGGGTGCTGGGTGCTCAGTGCTCAGGGTGCTGGGTGCTCAGTCCTCAGGGTGCTCAGTACTCAGGGTGCTCGGTGCTCAGTGCTCAGTACTCAGGGTGCTCAGTACTCAGGGTGCTGGGTGCTCAGTGCTCAGGGTGCTGGGTGCTCAGTACTCAGGGTGCTGGGTGCTCAGTACTCGGGGTGCTGGGTGCTCAGTACTCAGGGTGCTGGGTGCTCAGTGCTTGGGGTGCTGGGTGCTCAGTGCTCAGGGTGATCGGTGCTCAGGGTGCTGGGTGCTCAGTCCTCCGGGTGCTCAGTGCTCAGGGTGCTGGGTGCTCAGTGCTCGGGGTGCTCGGTGCTCAGTACTCAGGGTGCTGAGTGCTCAGTACTCAGGGTGCTGGGTGCTCAGTACTCATGGTGCTGGGTGCTCAGTACTCAGGGTGCTGGGTGCTCAGTGCTCAGGGTGCTGGGTGCTCAGTGTGCGGGGTGCTGGGCGCTCAGTGCTCGGGGTGCTGGGTGCTCAGTGCTCAGTGCTCAGGGTGTTGGGTGCTCAGTGCTCAGTGCTCAGGGTGCTGGGTGCTCAGGACTCAGGGTGCTGGGTGATCAGTGCTCAGGGTGCTGGGTGCTCAGGACTCTGGGTGATGGGTGCTCAGTACTCAGGGTGATGGGTGCTCAGTGCTAGGGGTGCTGGGTGCTCAGTGCTCGGGGTGCTGGGTGATCAGTGCTCAGGGTGCTGGGTGCTCAGTATTCAGCGTGCTGGGTGCTCAGTGCTCGGGGTGCTCGGTGCTCAGTACTCAAGGTGCTGGGTGCTAGGTGCTCAGCGTGCTGGGTGCTCACTCCGCGGGGTGCTCCGTGCTCAGTGCTCAGGGTGCTGGGTGCTCAGGTCTCAGGTTGCTTGGTGCTCAGTACTCCGGGTTCTCAGTGCTCAGAGTGCTGGGTGCTAAGTACTCAGGGTGCTCAGTGCTCAGTACTCGGGGTGCTGGGTGTTCAGTACTCAGGGTGCTCAGTGCTCAGTACTCGGGGTGCTGGGTGCTCAGTGCTCAGTGTGCTCAGTGCTCAGTGCTCGGGGTGCTGGGTGCTCAGTGCTCGGGGCGCTGGGTGCTCAGTGCTCGAGGTGCTGGTTGCTCAGTACTCAGGGTGCTGTGTGCTCAGTGCTCAGTACTCAGGGTGCTCAGTGCTCAGGGTGCTCAGTGCTCAGGGTTCTGGGTGCTCAGGGTGCTGGGTGCTCAGTGCTCGGGGTGCTGGGTGCTCAGTGCTCAGTGCTCAGGGTGCTGGGTGCTCAGTGCTCAGGGTGCTGGGTGCTCAGTACTCAGGGTTCTGGGTGCTCAGTGCTCGGGGTGCTGGGTGCTCAGTGCTCAGTACTCAGTGTTCTCGGTGCTCAGTGCTCAGGGTGCTGGGTGCTCAGTACTCAGGGTTCTGGGTGCTCAGTGCTCGGGGTTCTGGGTGCTCAGTGCTCAGGGTGATCAGTGCTCAGTACTAAGGGCGCTGGGTGCTCAGTGCTCGTGGTGCTGGTTGCTCAGTACTCAGGGTGCTGTGTGCTCAGTGCTCAGTACTCAGCGTGCTGGGTGCTCAGTGCTCAGAGTGTTGGGTGCTCAGTACTCAGGGTGCTGGGTGATCAGTGCTCAGTGCTCAGGGTGCTCAGTGCTCAGGGTGCTCAGTGCTCAGGGTTCTGGGTGCTCAGCGTGCTGGGTGCTCAGTGCTCGGGGTGCTGGGTGCTCAGTGCTCAGTGCTCAGGGTGCTGGGTGCTCAGTGCTCCGGGTGCTGGGTGTTCAGTACTCAGGGTTCTGGGTGCTCAGTGCTCGGGGTGCTGGGTGCTCAGTACTCAGGGTTCTGGGTGCTCAGTGCTCGGGGTGCTGGGTGCTCAGTGCTCAGGGTGATCAGTGCTCAGTAATAAGGGTGCTGGGTGCTCAGTGCTCAGGGTGCTGGGTGCTCAGTCCTCAGGGTGCTCAGTACTCAGGGTGCTCGGTGCTCAGTGCTCAGTACTCAGGGTGCTCAGTACTCAGGGTGCTGGGTGCTCAGTGCTCGGGGTGCTGGGTGCTCAGTACTGAGGGTGCTGTGTGCTCAGTACTCGGGGTGCTGGGTGCTCAGTACTCAGGGTGCTGGGTGCTCAGTGCTCGGGGTGCTGGGTGCTCAGTGCTCAGGGTGATCGGTGCTCAGTGCTCAGGGTGCTGGGTGCTCAGTCCTCCGGGTGCGCAGTGCTCAGGGTGCTGGGTGCTCAGTTCTCGGGGTGCTCGGTGCTCAGTACTCAGGGTGCTGAGTGCTCAGTACTCAGGGTGCTGGGTGCTCATTACTCAGGGTGCTGGGTGCTCAGTACTCAGGGTCCTGGGTGCTCAATGCTCAGGGTGCTGGGTGCTCAGTGCTCAGGGTGCTGGGTGCTCAGTGCTCGGGGTGCTGGGTGCTCAGGGCTGTATTGCTGGGTGCTCAGTGCTCAGTGCTCAGGGTGCTGGGTGCTCAGTGCTCAGTGCTCAGGGTGCTGGTTGCTCAGTACTCAGGGTGCTGGGTGCTCAGTGCTCAGGGTGCTCTGTGCTCAGTACTCAGGGTGCTGGGTGCTCAGTGCTCAGGGTGCTGGGTGCTCAGTACTCAGGGTGCTCAGTGCTCAGTACTCGGAGTGCTTGGTGCTCAGTACTCAGGGTGCTCAGTGCTCAGTACTCGGGGTGCTGGGTGCTCAGTGCTCAGTGTGCTCAGTGCTCAGTGCTCGGGGTGCTGGGTGCTCAGTGCTCGGGGCGCTGGGTGCTCAGTGCTCGGGGTGCTGGGTGCTCAGTACACGGGGTGCTGGGTGCTCAGTACTCAGGGTGCTCAGTGCTCAGTACTCAGTGCTCAGGGTGCTCAGTGCTCAGTGCTCAGGGTGCTGGGTGTCCAGTACTCAGGGTGCTGGGTGCTCAGTACTCAGGGTGCTCAGTGCTCAGTACACAGGGTGCTGGGTGCTCAGTGCTCAGGGTGCTGGGTGCTCAGTGCTCGGGGCGCTGGGTACTCAGTGCTCGAGGTGCTGGTTGCTCAGTACTCAGGGTGCTGTGTGCTCAGTGCTCAGTACTCAGCGTGCTGGGTGCTCAGTGCTCAGAGTGTTGGGTGCTCAGTACTCAGGGTGCTGGGTGCTCAGTGCTAAGTGCTCAGGGTGCTCAGTGCTCAGGGTGCTCAGTGCTCAGGGTGCTGGGTGCTCAGGGTGCTGGGTGCTCAGTGCTCGGGGTGCTGGGTGCTCAGTGCTCAGTGCTCAGGGTGCTGGGTGCTCAGTGCTCAGTGCTCAGGGTGCTGGGTGTTCAGTACTCAGGGTGCTCGGTGCTCAGTGCTCAGGGTGCTGGGTGCTCAGTACTCAGGGTTCTGGGTGCTCAGTGCTCGGGGTGCTGGGTGCTCAGTGCTCAGGGTGATCAGTGCTCAGTACTAAGGGTGCTGGGTGCTCAGTGCTCAGGGTGCTGGGTGCTCAGTCCTCAGGGTGCTCAGTACTCAGGGTGCTCGGTGCTCAGTGCTCAGTACTCAGGGTGCTCAGTACTCAGGGTGCTGGGTGCTCAGTGCTCAGGGTGCTGGGTGCTCAGTACTCAGGGTGCTGGGTGCTCAGTACTCGGGGTGCTGGGTGCTCAGTACTCAGGGTGCTGGGTGCTCAGTGCTTGGGGTGCTGGGTGCTCAGTGCTCAGGGTGATCGGTGCTCAGGGTGCTGGGTGCTCAGTCCTCCGGGTGCTCAGTGCTCAGGGTGCTGGGTGCTCAGTGCTCGGGGTGCTCGGTGCTCAGTACTCAGGGTGCTGAGTGCTCAGTACTCAGGGTGCTGGGTGCTCAGTACTCATGGTGCTGGGTGCTCAGTACTCAGGGTGCTGGGTGCTCAGTGCTCAGGGTGCTGGGTGCTCAGTGTGCGGGGTGCTGGGCGCTCAGTGCTCGGGGTGCTGGGTGCTCAGTGCTCAGTGCTCAGGGTGTTGGGTGCTCAGTGCTCAGTGCTCAGGGTGCTGGGTGCTCAGGACTCAGGGTGCTGGGTGATCAGTGCTCAGGGTGCTGGGTGCTCAGGACTCTGGGTGTTGGGTGCTCAGTACTCAGGGTGATGGGTGCTCAGTGCTAGGGGTGCTGGGTGCTCAGTGCTCGGGGTGCTGGGTGATCAGTGCTCAGGGTGCTGGGTGCTCAGTATTCAGCGTGCTGGGTGCTCAGTGCTCGGGGTGCTCGGTGCTCAGTACTCAAGGTGCTGGGTGCTCAGTGCTCAGCGTGCTGGGTGCTCACTCCGCGGGGTGCTCCGTGCTCAGTGCTCAGGGTGCTGGGTGCTCAGGTCTCAGGTTGCTTGGTGCTCAGTACTCCGGGTTCTCAGTGCTCAGAGTGCTGGGTGCTAAGTACTCAGGGTGCTCAGTGCTCAGTACTCGGGGTGCTGGGTGTTCAGTACTCAGGGTGCTCAGTGCTCAGTACTCGGGGTGCTGGGTGCTCAGTGCTCAGTGTGCTCAGTGCTCAGTGCTCGGGGTGCTGGGTGCTCAGTGCTCGGGGCGCTGGGTGCTCAGTGCTCGAGGTGCTGGTTGCTCAGTACTCAGGGTGCTGTGTGCTCAGTGCTCAGTACTCAGGGTGCTCAGTGCTCAGGGTGCTCAGTGCTCAGGGTTCTGGGTGCTCAGGGTGCTGGGTGCTCAGTGCTCGGGGTGCTGGGTGCTCAGTGCTCAGTGCTCAGGGTGCTGGGTGCTCAGTGCTCAGGGTGCTGGGTGCTCAGTACTCAGGGTTCTGGGTGCTCAGTGCTCGGGGTGCTGGGTGCTCAGTGCTCAGTACTCAGTGTTCTCGGTGCTCAGTGCTCAGGGTGCTGGGTGCTCAGTACTCAGGGTTCTGGGTGCTCAGTGCTCGGGGTTCTGGGTGCTCAGTGCTCAGGGTGATCAGTGCTCAGTACTAAGGGCGCTGGGTGCTCAGTGCTCGTGGTGCTGGTTGCTCAGTACTCAGGGTGCTGTGTGCTCAGTGCTCAGTACTCAGCGTGCTGGGTGCTCAGTGCTCAGAGTGTTGGGTGCTCAGTACTCAGGGTGCTGGGTGATCAGTGCTCAGTGCTCAGGGTGCTCAGTGCTCAGGGTGCTCAGTGCTCAGGGTTCTGGGTGCTCAGCGTGCTGGGTGCTCAGTGCTCGGGGTGCTGGGTGCTCAGTGCTCAGTGCTCAGGGTGCTGGGTGCTCAGTGCTCAGGGTGCTGGGTGTTCAGTACTCAGGGTTCTGGGTGCTCAGTGCTCGGGGTGCTGGGTGCTCAGTACTCAGGGTTCTGGGTGCTCAGTGCTCGGGGTGCTGGGTGCTCAGTGCTCAGGGTGATCAGTGCTCAGTAATAAGGGTGCTGGGTGCTCAGTGCTCAGGGTGCTGGGTGCTCAGTCCTCAGGGTGCTCAGTACTCAGGGTGCTCGGTGCTCAGTGCTCAGTACTCAGGGTGCTCAGTACTCAGGGTGCTGGGTGCTCAGTGCTCGGGGTGCTGGGTGCTCAGTACTGAGGGTGCTGTGTGCTCAGTACTCGGGGTGCTGGGTGCTCAGTACTCAGGGTGCTGGGTGCTCAGTGCTCGGGGTGCTGGGTGCTCAGTGCTCAGGGTGATCGGTGCTCAGTGCTCAGGGTGCTGGGTGCTCAGTCCTCCGGGTGCGCAGTGCTCAGGGTGCTGGGTGCTCAGTGCTCGGGGTGCTCGGTGCTCAGTACTCAGGGTGCTGAGTGCTCAGTACTCAGGGTGCTGGGTGCTCATTACTCAGGGTGCTGGGTGCTCAGTACTCAGGGTCCTGGGTGCTCAATGCTCAGGGTGCTGGGTGCTCAGTGCTCAGGGTGCTGGGTGCTCAGTGCTCGGGGTGCTGGGTGCTCAGGGCTGTATTGCTGGGTGCTCAGTGCTCAGTGCTCAGGGTGCTGGGTGCTCAGTGCTCAGTGCTCAGGGTGCTGGTTGCTCAGTACTCAGGGTGCTGGGTGCTCAGTGCTCAGGGTGCTCTGTGCTCAGTACTCAGAGTGCTGGGTGCTCAGTGCTCAGGGTGCTGGGTGCTCAGTACTCAGGGTGCTCAGTGCTCAGTACTCGGAGTGCTTGGTGCTCAGTACTCAGGGTGCTCAGTGCTCAGTACTCGGGGTGCTGGGTGCTCAGTGCTCAGTGTGCTCAGTGCTCAGTGCTCGGGGTGCTGGGTGCTCAGTGCTCGGGGCGCTGGGTGCTCAGTGCTCGGGGTGCTGGGTGCTCAGTACACGGGGTGCTGGGTGCTCAGTACTCAGGGTGCTCAGTGCTCAGTACTCAGTGCTCAGGGTGCTCAGTGCTCAGTGCTCAGGGTGCTGGGTGTCCAGTACTCAGGGTGCTGGGTGCTCAGTACTCAGTGTGCTGGGTGCTCAGTGCTCAGGGTGCTGGGTGCTCAGTAATCTGGGTGTTGGGTGCTCAGTACTAAGGGTGCTGGGTGCTCCGTGCTCGGGGTGCTGGGTGCTCAGTGCTCAGGGTGCTGGGTGCTCAGTGCTCAGGGTGCTGGGTGCTCAGTACTCAGGGTGCTGGGTGTTTAGTGCTCGAGGTGCTCGGTGCTCAGTACTCAAGGTGCTGGGTGCTCAGTTCTCAGGGTGCTGGGTGCTCAGTCCTCGGGGTGCTCCATGCTCAGGGTGCTGGGTGCTCAGTGCTCAGGGTGCTGGTTGCTCAGTGCTCGGGGTGCTGGGTGCTGAGTGCTCAGGGTGCTGGGTGCTCAGTGCTCGGGGTGCTCGGTGCTCAGTGCTCAGGGTGCTGGGTGCTCAGTACTCAGGGTGCTCGGTGCTCAGTGCTCAGGGTCCTGGGTGCTCAGTACTCAGGGTGCAGGGTGCTTAGTACTCAGGGTGCTCAGTGCTCAGTACACAGGGTGCTGGGTGCTCAGTGCTCGGGGTGCTGGGTGCTCAGTGCTCAGTACTCAGGGTGCTGGGTGCTCAGTGCTCGGGGTGCTGGGTGCTCAGTAATCAGCGTGCTCCGTGCTCAGTACTCAGGGTGCTGGGTGCTCAGTGCTCAGGGTGCTGGGTGCTCAGTGATCAGGGTGCTGGGTGCTCAGTGATCGGGGTGCTGGGTGCTCAGTACTCAGGGTGCTCAGTGCTCGGGGAGCTCGGTGCTCAGTACTCAGGGTGCTGGGTGCTCAGTACTCAGTGCTCGGGGTCCTGGGTGCTCCGTGCTCGGGGTGCTGGGCGCTCAGTGCTCTGGGTGTTTAGTGCTCAGTACTCAGGGTGCTGGGTGCTCAGTACTCAGGGTGCTGGGTGCTCATTCTCGGGGTGCTGGGTGCTCAGTGCGCGGGGTGCTGGGTGCTCAGTACTCAGGGTGCTGGGGGCTCAGTACTCAGGGTGCTGGGTGCTCAGTAATCAGGGTGCTCGGTTCTCAGTACTGAGGGTGCTGGGTGCTCATTCTCGGGGTGCTGGGTGCTCAGTGCTCGGGGTGATGGGTGCTCAGTACTCAGGGTGCTGGTGGCTCAGTACTCAGGGTGCTGGGTGCTCAGTACTCAGGGTGATCTGTTCTCAGTACTCAGGTTGCAGGGTGCTCAGTGCTCAGGGTGCTGCTTGCTCAGTACTAAGGGTGCTGGGTGCTCAGTACTCAGGGTGCTGGGTGTTCAGTGCTCGGGGTGCTCGGTGCTCAGTACTCGGGGTGCTGGGTGCTCAGTACTCGGGATGCTGTGTGCTCAGTGCTCAGGGTGCTGGGTGCTCAGTGCTCGGGGTGCTGGGTGCTCAGTGCTGAGGGTCGTGCTGGGTGCTCAGTACTCAGGGTGCTGGGTGCTCAGTGCTCAGGGTGCTGGGTGCTCAGTACTAAGGGTGCTGGGTGCTCAGTACTCAGGGTGCTGGGTGCTCAGTACTCAGGGTGCTGGGTGCTCAGTGCTCAGGGTGCTGGGTACTCAGTACTCAGGGTGCTGGGTGCTCAGTACTCACTGTGCTGGGTGCTCAGTGCTCAGGGTGCTGGGTGCTCAGTTCTCAGGGTGCTGGGTGCTCAGTACTCAGGGTGCTGGGTGCTCAGTGCTCAGGGTGATCGGTGCTCAGTACTCAGGGTGCTCAGTACTCAGGGTGCTGGGTGCTCAGTGCTCGGGGTGCTGGGTGCTCAGTACTCGGGGTGCTGAGTGCTCTGTACTCAGGGTGCTGGGTGCTCAGTGCTCGGGGTCCTGGGTGCTCAGTCTCAGGGTGCTGGATGCTCAGTGCTCAGGGTGCTGGGTGCGCAGTCCTCAGGGAGCTCAGTGCTCAGAGTGCTGGGTGCTCAGTGCTCGGGGTGCTCGGTGCTCAGTACTCAGGGTGCTGAGTGCTCAGTACTCAGGATGCTGGGTGCTCAGTACTCATGGTGCTGGGTGCTCAGTACTCAGGGGGCTGGCTGCTCAGTGCTCAGGGTGCTGGGTGCTCAGTGCTCAGGGTTCTGGGTGCTCAGTGCTCGGGGTGCTGGGTGCTCAGTGCTCGGGGTAATGGGTGCTCAGTGCTCAGTGCTCAGGGTGTTGGGTGCTCAGTGCTCAGTGCTCAGGGTGCTGGGTGCTTAGTACTCAGGGTGCTGGGTGTTCAGTACTCAGGGTGCTGGGTGCTGAATGCTCAGGGTGCTGGGTGCTCAGTACTCTGGGTGTTGGGTGCTCAGTACTCAGGGTGCTGGGTGCTCAGTGCTCGGGGTGCTGGGTGCTCAGTGCTCGGGGTGCTGTGTGCTCAGTGCTCAGGGTGCTGGGTGCTCAGTACTCAAGGTGCTGGGTGCTCAGTGCTCAGGATGCTGGGTGCTCAGTCCTCGGGGTGCTACGTGCTCAGTGCTCAGGGTGCTGGGTGCTCAGTACTCAGGGTGCTCGGTGCTCAGTACTCAGGGTTCTCAGTGCTCAGTGCTCAGGGTGCTGGGTGCTCAGTTCTCAGGGTGCTCAGTGCTCAGTACTCGGGGTGCTGGGTGCTCAGTACTCAGGGTGCTGGGTGCTTAGTACTCAGGGTGCTCAGTGCTCAGTACACAGGGTGCTGTGTCCTCAGTGCTCGGGGTGCTGGGTGCTCAGTGCTCAGTACTCAGGGTGCTGGGTGCTCAGTGCTCGGGGTGCTGGGTGCTCAGTGATCGGGGTGCTGGGTGCTCAGTACTCAGGGTGCTCAGTGCTCAGTACTCAGTGCTCGGGGTCCTGGGTGCTCCGTGCTCGGGGTGCTGGGTGCTCAGTGCTCTGGGTGCTTAGTGCTCAGTACTCAGGGTGCTTGGTGCTCAGTACTCAGGGTGCTGGGTGCTCATTCTCGGGGTGCTGGGTGCTCAGTGCTCAGGGTGCTGGGTGCTCAGTACTCAAGGTGCTGGGGGCTCAGTACTCAGGCTGCTGGGTGCTCATTCTCGGGGTGCTGAGTGCTCAGCGCTCGGGGTGTTGGGTGCTCAGTACTCAGGGTGCTGGGGGCTCAGTACTCAGGGTGCTCGGTGCTCAGTACTCAGGGTGCTCGGTTCTCAGTACTCAGGTTGCTGGGTGCTCAGTGCACGGGGTGCTGGGTGCTCAGTACTCGGGGTGCTCAGTGCTCAGTACTCAGGGTGCTGGGTGCTCAGTACTCAGGGTGCTGGGTGTTCAGTGCTCGGGGTGCTCGGTGCTCAGTACTCGGGGTGCTGGGTGCGCAGTACTCGGGGTGCTGAGTGCTCAGTGCTCTGGGTGCTGTGTGCTCAGTGCTCGGGGTGCTGGGTGCTCAGTGCTGAGGGTCATGCTGGGTGCTCAGTACTCAGGGTGCTGGGTGCTCAGTGCTCAGGGTGCTGGGTGCTCAGTACTAAGGGTGCTGGGTGCTCAGTACTCAGGGTGCTCGGTGCTCAGTACTCAGGGTGCTGAGTGCTCAGTGCTCAGGGTGCTGGGTGCTCAGTACTCAGGGTGCTGGGTGCTCAGTGCTCAGGGTGATCGGTGCTCAGTACTCAGGATGCTCAGTACTCAGGGTGCTGGGTGCTCAGTGCTCGGGGTGCTGGGTGCTCAGTACTCGGGGTGCTGGAAGCTCTGTACTCAGGGTGCTGGGTGCTCAGTGCTCGGGGTCCTGGGTGCTCAGTGCTCAGGGTGATCGGTGCTCAGTACTCAGGGTGCTGGGTGCTCAGTGCTCAGGGTGCTGGGTGCTCAGTCCTCAGGGTGCTCAGTGCTTAGGGTGCTGGGTGCTCAGTGCTCGGGGTGCTCGGTGCTCAGTACTCAGGGTGCTGAGTGCTCAGTACTCAGGGTGCTGGGTGCTCAGTACTCATGGTGCTGGGTGCTCAGTACTCAGGGGGCTGGGTGCTCAGTGCTCAGGGTGCTGGGTGCTCAGTGCTCAGGGTGCTAGGTGCTCAGTGCTCGGGGTGCTGGGTGCTCAGTGCTCGGGGTGCTGGGTGCTCAGTGCTCAGTGCTCAGAGTGTTGGGTGCTCAGTGCTCAGTGCTCAGGGTGCTGGGTGCTCAGTGCTCAGGGTGCTAGGTGCTCAGTACTCAGGGTGCTGGGTGCTCAGTACTCAGGGTGCTGGGTGCTCAGTGCTCAGGGTGCTGGGTGCTCAGTACTCTGGGTGTTGGATGCTCAGTACTCAGGGTGCTGGGGGCTCAGTGCTCGGGGTGCTGGGTGCTCAGTGCTCGGGGTGCTGGGTGCTCAGTGCTCAGGGAGCTGGGTGCTTATTATTCAGGGTGCTGGGTGCTCAGTGCTCGGGGTGCTCGGTGCTCAGTACTCAAGGTGCTGGGTGCTCAGTGCTCAGGGTGCTGGGTGCTCAGTCCTCGGGGTGCTCCGTGCTCAGTGCTCAGGGTGCTGGGTGCTCAGTACTCAGGGTGCTCGGTGCTCAGTACTTAGGATTCTCAGTGCTCAGTGCTCAGGGTGCTGGGTGCTCAGTTCTCAGGGTGCTCAGTGCTCAGCACTCGGGGTGCTGGGTGCTCAGTGCTCAGGGTGCTCAGTGCTCAGCACTCGGGGTGCTGGGTGCTCACTGCTCAGGGTGCTCAGTGCTCAGTGCTCGGGGAGCTGGGTGCTCAGTGCTCAGAGTTCTGCGTGCTCAGTACTCGGGGTGCTGGGTGCTCAGTTCTCAGTGTGCTGGGTGCTCAGTGCTCAGGGTGCTGGGTGCTCAGTACTCAGGATGCTCAGTGCTCAGTACTCGGAGTGCTTGGTGCTCAGTACTCAGTGTGCTCAGTGCTCAGTACGCGGGGTGCTTGGTGCTCAGTGCTCAGGGTGCTCAGTGCTCAGTGCTCGGGGTGCTGGGTGCTCAGTGCTCGGGGCGCTGGGTGCTCAGTGCTCGGGGTGCTGGGTGCTCAGTGCTCTGGGTGCTGGGTGCTCAGTGCTCGGGGCGCTGGGTGCTCAGTGCTCGGGGTGCTGGGTGCTCAGTACTCGGGGTGCTGGGTGCCCAGTGCTCAGGGTGCTCAGTGCTCAGTACTCAGTGCTCAGGGTGCTCAGTGCTCAGTGCTCAGGGTCCTGGGTGTTCAGTACTCAGGGTGCTGGGTGCTCAGTACTCAGGGTGCTGGGTGCTCAGTACTCTCGGTGTTGGGTGCTCAGTACTCAGGGTGCTGGGTGCTCAGTACTCAGGGTGCTCAGTGCTCACTACTCGGAGTGCTTGGTGCTCAGTACTCAGGGTGCTCAGTGCTCAGTACTCGGGGTGCTGGGTGCTCAGTGCTCAGGGTGCTCAGTGCTCAGTGCTCGGGGTGCTGGGTGCTCAGTGCTCGGGGCGCTGGGTGCTCAGTGCTCTGGGTGCTTAGTGCTCAGTACTCAGGGTGCTGGGTGCTCAGTGCTCAGTGCTCAGGGTGCTGGTTGTTCAGTACTCAGGGTGCTGGGTGCTCAGTTCTCAGGGTGCTGGGTGCTCAGTGCTCAGGGTGCTGGGTGCTCAGTACTCTGGGTGTTGGGTGCTCAGTACACAGGGTGCTGGGTGCTCAGTACTCAGTGCTCAGGGTCCTGGGTGCTCCGTGCTCGGGGTGCTGGGTGCTCAGTGCTCAGGGTGCTGGGTGCTCAGTACTCTGGGTGTTGGGTGCTCAGTTCTCAGGGTGCTGGGTGCTCAGTACTCAGTGCTCAGGGTCCTGGGTGCTCCGTGCTCGGGGTGCTGGGTGCTCAGTGCTCTGGGTTCTTAGTGCTCAGTACTCAGGGTGCTGGGTGCTCAGTACTCAGGGTGCTGGGTGCTCATTCTCGGGGTGCTGGCTGCTCAGTGCTCGGGGTGCTGGGTGCTCAGTACTCAGGGTGCTGGGGGCTCAGTACTTAGGGTGCTGGGTGCTCAGTACTCAGGGTGCTGGGTGCTCAGTACTCAGTGTGCTGGGTGCTCAGTACTCTGGGTGTTGGGTGCTCAGTACACAGGGTGCTGGGTGCTCCGTGCTCAGGGTGCTGGGTGCTCATTGCTCAGGGTGCTGGGTGCTCAGTGCTCAGGGTGCTGGGTGCTCAGTACTCAGGGTGCTGGGTGCTCAGTACTCAGGGTGCTGGGTGCTCAGTGATCGGGGTGCTGGGTGCTCAGTACTCAGGGTGCTCAGTGCTCGGGGAGCTCTGTGCTCAGTACTCAGGGTGCTGGGTGCTCAGTACTCAGTGCTCGGGGTCCTGGGTGCTCCGTGCTCGGGGTGCTGGGTGCTCAGTGCTCTGGGTGCTTAGTGCTCAGTACTCAGGGTGCTGGGTGCTCAGTACTCAGGGTGCTGGGTGCTCATTCTCGGGGTGCTGGGTGCTCAGTGCTCGGGGTGTTTGGTGCTCAGTACTCAGGGTGCTGGGGGCTCAGTACTCAGGGTGCTGGGTGCTCAGTACTCAGGGTGCGCGGTTCTCAGTATTCAGGGTGCTGGGTGCTCATTCTCGGGGTGCTGGGTGCTCAGTGCTCGGGGTGCTGGGTGCTCAGTACTCAGGGTGCTGGGGGCTCAGTACTCAGGGTGCTGGGTGCTCAGTACTCAGGGTGATCTGTTCTCAGTACTCAGGTTGCTGGGTGCTCAGTGCTCGGGGTGATGGGTGCTCAGTACTCGGGGTGCTCAGTGCTCAGTACTCAGGGTGCTGGGTGCTCAGTACTCAGGGTGCTGGGTGCTCAGTGCTCGGGGTGCTCGGTGCTCAGTACTCGGGGTGCTGGGTACTCAGTACTCGGGGTGCTGGGTGCTCAGTGCTCAGGGTGCTGGGTGCTCAGTGCTCGGGGTGCTGGGTGCTAAGTGCTGAGGGTGGTGCTGGGTGCTCAGTACTCAGGGTGCTGGGTGCTCAGTACTAAGGGTGCTGGGTGCTCAGTACTCAGGGTTCTCGGTGCTCAGTACTCAGGGTGCTGGGTGCTCAGTGCTCAGGGTGCTGGGTACTCAGTACTCAGGGTGCTGGGTACTCAGTACTCAGGGTGCTGTTTGCTCAGTGCTCAGTGTGCTTGGTGCTCAGTGCTCAGGGTGCTGGGTGATCAGTACTCAGGGTGCTGGGTGCTCAGTGCTCAGGGTGATCGGTGCTCCGTACTCAGGGTGCTCAGTACTCAGGGTGCTGGCTGCTCAGTGCTCGCTGTGCTGGGTGCTCAGTACTCGGGGAGCTGGGTGCTCTGTACTCAGGGTGCTGGGTGCTCAGTGCTCGGGGTCCTGGGTGCTCAGTGCTCAGGGTGATCGGTGCTCAGTACTCAGGGTGCTGGGTGCTCAGTGCTCAGGGTGCTGGGTACTCAGTCCTCAGGGTGCTCAGTGCTCAGGGTGCTGGGTGCTCAGTGCTCGGGGTGCTCGGTGCTCAGTACTCAGGGTGCTGAGTGCTCAGTACTCAGGTTGCTGGGTGCTCAGTTCTCATGGTGCTGGGTGCTCAGTACTCAGGGGGCTGGGTGCTCAGTGCTCAGGGTGCTGGGTGCTCAGTGCTCAGGGTGCTGGGTGCTCAGTGCTCGGGGTGCTGGGTGCTCAGTGCTCAGTGCTCAGTTTGTTGGGTGCTCAGTGCTCAGGGTGCTGGGTGCTCAGTACTCAGGGTCCTGGGTGCTCAGTACTCAGGGTGCTGGGTGCTCAGTGCTCAGGGTGCTGGGTGCTCAGGACTCTGGGTGTTGGGTGCTCAGTACTCAGGGTGCTGGGTGCTCAGTGCTCGGGGTGCTGGGTGCTCAGTGCTCGGGGTGCTGGGTGCTCAGTACTCAGGTTGCCGGGTGCTCAGTATTCAGGGTGCTGGGTGCTCAGTGCTCGGGGTGCTCGGTGCTCAGTACTCAAGGTGCTGGGTGCTCAGTGCTCAGGGTGCTGTGCGCTCAGTCCTCGGGGTGCTCCATGCTCAGTGCTCAGAGTGCTGGGTGCTCAGTACTCAGGGTGCTCGGTGCTCAGTACTCAGGGTTCTCAGTGCTCAGGGTGCTGGGTGCTCAGTACTCAGGGTGCTCAGTGCTCAGTACTCGGGGTGCTGGGTGCTCAGTACTCAGGGTGCTCAGTGCTCAGTACTCAGGGTGCTGGGTGCTCAGTGCTCAGTGTGCTCAGTGCTCAGTGCTCGGGGTGCTGGGTGCTCAGTGCTGGGGGCGCGGGGTGCTCAGTGCTCGAGGTGCTGGTTGCTCAGTACTCAGGGTGCTGTGTGCTCAGTGCTCAGAGTGTTGGGTGCTCAGTGCTCAGGGTGCTCTGTGCTCAGTACTCAGGGTGCTTGGTGCTCAGTGCTCGGGGTGCTGCGTGCTCAGTGCTCAGGGTGCTGGGTGCTCTGTGCTCAGGGTGCTGGGTGCTCAGTACTCAGGGTGCTGGGTGCTCAGTGCTCGGGGTGCTCGGTGCTCAGTAATCAAGGTGCTGGGTGCTCAGTGCTCAGGGTGCCGGGTGCTCAGTCCTCGGGGTGCTCCGTGCTCAGTGATCAGGGTGCTGGGTGCTCAGTACTCAGGGTGCTCGGTGCTCAGTACTCAGGGTTCTCAGTGCTCATTACTCAGGGTGCTGGGTGCTCAGTGCTCAGGGTGCTGGGTGCTCAGTACTCAGGGTGCTCAGTGCTCAGTACTCGGAGTGGTTGGTGCTCAGTACTCAGGGTGCTCAGTGCTCAGTGCTCGGGGTGCTGGGTGCTCAGTGCTCGGGGCGCTGGGTGCTCAGTGATCGGGGTGCTGGGTGCTCAGTACTCAGGGTGCTCAGTGCTCGGGGAGCTCGGTGCTCAGTATTCAGTGCTCGGGGTCCTGGGTGCTCCGTGCTCGGGGTGCTGGGCGCTCTGTGTTCTGGGTGTTTACTGCTCAGTACTCAGGGTGCTGGGTGCTCAGTACTCAGGGTGCTGCGTGCTCATTCTCGGGGTGCTGGGTGCTCAGTGCTCGGGGTGCTGGGTGCTCAGTACTCAGGGTGCTGGGGGCTCAGTACTCAGGGTGCTGGGTGCTCAGTACTCAGGGTGCTCGGTTCTCAGTACTGAGGGTGCTGGGTGCTCATTCTCGGGGTGCTGGGTGCTCAGTGCTCGGGGTGCTGGGTGCTCAGTACTCAGGGTGCTGGTGGCTCAGTACTCAGGGTGCTGGGTGCTCAGTACTCAGGGTGATCTGTTCTCAGTACTCAGGTTGCAGGGTGCTCAGTGCTCGGGGTGCTGGGTGCTCAGTACTCGGGGTGCTCAGTGCTCAGTGCTCAGGGTGCTTCGCGCTCAGTACTCAGGGTGCTGGGTGTTCAGTGCTCGGGGTGCTCGGTGCTCAGTACTCGGGGTGCTGGGTGCTCAGTACTCGGGGTGCTGGGTGCTCAGTGCTCAGGGTGCTTCGTGCTCAGTGCTCGGGGTGCTGGGTGCTCAGTGCTGAGGGTGGTGCTGGGTGCTCAGTACTCAGGGTGCTGGGTGCTCAGTGCTCAGGGTGCTGGGTGCTCAGTACTAAGGGTGCTGGGTGCTCAGTACTCAGGGTGCTGGGTGCTCAGTACTCAGGGTGCTGGGTGCTCAGTGCTCAGGGTGCTGGGTACTCAGTACTCAGGGTGCTGGGTGCTCAGTACTCACTGTGCTGGGTGCTCAGTGCTCAGGGTGCTGGGTGCTCAGTGCTCAGGGTGCTGGGTGCTCAGTACTCAGGGTGCTGGGTGCTCAGTGCTCAGGGTGATCGGTGCTCAGTACTCAGGGTGCTCAGTACTCAGGGTGTTGGGTGCTCAGTGCTCGGGGTGCTGGGTGCTCAGTACTCGGGGTGCTGGGTGCTCTGTACTCAGGGTGCTGGGTGCTCAGTGCTCAGGGTGCTGGGTGCGCAGTCCTCAGGGTGCTCAGTGCTCAGAGTGCTGGGTGCTCAGTGCTCGGGGTGCTCGGTGCTCAGTACTCAGGGTGCTGAGTGCTAAGTACTCAGGATGCTTGGTGCTCAGTACTCATGGTGCTGGGTGTTCAGTACTCAGGGGGCTGGCTGCTCAGTGCTCAGGGTTCTGGGTGCTCAGTGCTCGGGGTGCTGGGTGCTCAGTGCTCGGGGTGATGGGTGCTCAGTGCTCAGTGCTCAGGGTGTTGGGTGCTCAGTGCTCAGTGCTCAGGGTGCTGGGTGCTCAGTACTCAGGGTGCTGGGTGCTCAGTACTCAGCGTGCTGGGTGCTGAGTGCTCAGGGTGTTGGGTGCTCAGTACTCTGGGTGTTGGGTGCTCAGTACTCAGGGTGCTGGGTGCTCAGTGCTCGGGGTGCTGGGTGCTCAGTGCTCGGGGTGCTGTGTGCTCAGTGCTCAGGGTGCTGGGTGCTCAGTACTCAAGGTGCTGGGTGCTCAGTGCTCAGGGTGCTGGGTGCTCAGTCCTCGGGGTGCTCCGTGCTCAGTGCTCAGGGTGCTGGGTGCTCAGTACTCAGGGTGCTCGGTGCTCAGTACTCAGGGTTCTCAGTGCTCAGTGCTCAGGGTGCTGGGTGCTCAGTGCTCAGGGTGCTCAGTGCTCAGTACTCGGGGTGCTGGGTGCTCAGTACTCAGGGTGCTGGGTGCTTAGTACTCAGGGTGCTCCGTGCTCAGTACACAGGGTGCTGGGTCCTCAGTGCTCGGGGTTGTGGGTGCTCAGTGCTCAGTACTCAGGGTGCTGGGTGCTCAGTGCTCGGGGTGCTGGGTGCTCAGTACTCAGCGTGCTGGGTGCTCAGTACTCAGGGTGCTGGGTGCTCAGTGCTCAGGGTGCTGGGTGCTCAGTTCTCAGGGTGCTGGGTGCTCAGTGATCGGGGTGCTGGGTGCTCAGTACTCAGGGTGCTCAGTGCTCAGTACTCAGTGCTCGGGGTCCTGGGTGCTCCGTGCTCGGGGTGCTGGGTGCTCAGTGCTCTGGGTGCTTAGTGCTCAGTACTCAGGGTGCTGGGTGCTCAGTACTCAGGGTGCTGGGTGCTCATTTTCGGGGTGCTGGGTGCTCAGTGCTCGGGGTGCTGGGTGCTCAGTACTCAGTGTGCTGGGGGCTCAGTACTCAGGGTGCTGGGTGCTCAGTACTCAGGGTGCTCGGTTCTCAGTACTCAGGGTGTTGGGTGCTCATTCTCGGGGTGCTGAGTGCTCAGTGCTCAGGGTGCTGGGTGCTCAGTACTCAGGGTGCTGGGGGCTCAGTACTCAGGGTGCTGGGTGCTCAGTACTCAGGGTGATCTGTTCTCAGTACTCAGGTTGCTGGGTGCTCAGTGCTCGGGGTGCTGGGTGCTCAGTACTCGGGGTGCTCAGTGCTCAGTACTCAGGGTGCTGGGTGCTCAGTACTCAGGGTGCTGGGTGTTCAGTGCTCGGGGTGCTCGGTGCTCAGTACTCGAGGTGCTGGGTGCGCAGTACTCGGGGTGCTGGGTGCTCAGTGCTCTGGGTGCTGGGTGCTCAGTGCTCGGGGTGCTGGGTGCTCAGTGCTGAGGGTGGTGCTGGGTGCTCAGTACTCAGGGTGCTGGGTGCTCAGTGCTCAGGGTGCTGGGTGCTCAGTACTCAGGGTGCTCAGTGCTCAGTACTCAGGGTGCTGGGTGCTCAGTGCTCAGTGTGCTCAGTGCTCAGTGCTCGGGGTGCTGGGTGCTCAGTGCTCAGGGCGCTGGGTGCTTAGTGCACGAGGTGCTGGTTGCTCAGTACTCAGGGTGCTGTGTGCTCAGTGCTCAGTACTCAGCGTGCTGGGTGCTCAGTGCTCAGAGTTTTGGGTGCTCAGTGCTCAGGGTGCTCTGTGCTCAGTACTCAGGGTGCTGGGTGCTCAGTGCTCGGGGTGCTGCGTGCTCAGTGCTCAGGGTGCTGGGTGCTCTGTGCTCAGGGTGCAGGGTGCTCAGTACTCAGGGTGCTGGGTGCTCAGTGCTCGGGGTGCTCGGTGCTCAGTACTCAAGGTGCTGGGTGCTCAGTGCTCAGGGTGCCGGGTGCTCAGTCCTCAGGGTGCTCCGTGCTCAGTGATCAGGGTGCTGGGTGCTCAGTACTCAGGGTGCTCGGTGCTCAGTACTCAGGGTTCTCAGTGCTCATTACTCAGGGTGCTGGGTGCTCAGTGCTCAGGGTGCTGGGTGCTCAGTACTCAGGGTGCTCAGTGCTCAGTACTCGGAGTGCTTGGTGCTCAGTACTCAGGGTGCTCAGTGCTCAGTACTCGGGGTGCTGTTTGCTCAGTGCTCAGGGTGCTGGGTGCTCAGTGCTCGGGGCGCTGGGTGCTCAGTGATCGGGGTGCTGGGTGCTCAGTACTCAGGGTGCTCAGTGCTCGGGGAGCTCGGTGCTCAGTACTCAGGGTGCTGGGTGCTCAGTACTCAGTGCTCGGGGTCCTGGGTGCTCCGTGCTCGGGGTGCTGGGCGCTCAGTGCTCTGGGTGTTTAGTGCTCAGTACTCAGGGTGCTGGGTGCTCAGTACTCAGGGTGCTGGGTGCTCATTCTCGGGGTGCTGGGTGCTCAGTGCTCGGTGTGCTGGGTGCTCAGTACTCAGGGTGCTGGGGGCTCAGTACTCAGGGTGCTGGGTGCTCAGTACTCAGGGTGATCTGTTCTCAGTACTCAGGGTGCTGGGTGTTCAGTGCTCGGGGTGCTCGGTGCTCAGTACTCGGGGTGCTGGGTGCGCAGTACTCGGGGTGCTGGGTGCTCAGTGCTCGGGGTGCTGGGTGCTCAGTGCTGAGGGTGGTGCTGGGTGCTCAGTACTCAGGGTGCTGGGTGCTCAGTGCTCAGGGTGCTGGGTGCTCAGTACTAAGGGTGCTGGGTGCTCAGTACTCAGGGTGCTCGGTGCTCAGTACTCAGGGTGCTGAGTGCTCAGTGCTCAGGGTGCTGGGTACTCAGTACTCAGGGTGCTGGGTGCTCAGTACTCACTGTGCTGGGTGCTCAGTGCTCAGGGTGCTGGGTGCTCAGTGCTCAGGGTGCTGGCTGCTCAGTACTCAGGGTGCTGGGTGCTCAGTGCTCAGGGTGATCGGTGCTCAGTACTCAGGATGCTCAGTACTCAGGGTGCTGGGTGCTCAGTGCTCAGGGTGCTGGGTGCTCAGTACTCGGGGTGCTGGATGCTCTGTACTCAGGGTGCTGGGTGCTCAGTGCTCGGGGTCCTGGGTGCTCAGTGCTCAGGGTGATCGGTGCTCAGTACTCAGGGGGCTCGGTGCTCAGTGCTCAGGGTGCTGGGTGCTCAGTCCTCAGGGTGCTCAGTGCTCAGGGTGCTGGGTGCTCAGTGCTCGGGGTGCTCAGTGCTCAGTACTCAGGGAGCTGAGTGCTCAGTACTCAGGGTGCTGGGTGCTCAGTACTCATGGTGCTGGGTGCTCAGTACTCAGGGGGCTGGGTGCTCAGTGCTCAGGGTGCTGGGTGCTCAGTGCTCAGGGTGCTAGGTGCTCAGTGCTCGGGGCGCTGGGTGCTCAGTGCTCTGGGTGCTTAGTGCTCAGTACTTAGGGTGCTGGGTGCTCAGTGCTCAGTGCTCAGGGTGCTGGTTGTTCAGTACTCAGGGTGCTGGGTGCTCAGTACTCAGGGTGCTGGGTGCTCAGTGCTCAGGGTGCTGGGTGCTCAGTACTTAGGGTGCTGGGTGCTCTGTGCTCAGTACTCAGGGTGCTGGGTGCTCAGTACTCAGTGCTCAGGGTCCTGGGTGCTCCGTGCTCGGGGTGCTGGGTGCTCAGTGGTCTGGGTGCTTAGTGCTCAGTACTCAGGGTGCTGGGTGCTCAGTACTCAGGGTGCTGGGTGCTCATTCTCGGGGTGCTGGGTGCTCAGTGCTCGGGGTGCTGGGTGCTCAGTACTCAGGGTGCTGGGGGCTCAGTACTCAGGGTGCTGGGTGCTCAGTACTCAGGGTGCTGGGTGCTCAGTACTCAGGGTGCTGGGTGCTCAGTACTCTGGGTGTTGGGTGCTCAGTACACAGGGTGCTGGGTGCTCCGTGCTCGGGGTGCTGGGTGCTCATTGCTCAGGGTGCTGGGTGCTCAGTGCTCAGGGTGCTGGGTGCTCAGTACTCAGGGTGCTGGGTGCTCAGTACACAGGGTGCTGGGTGCTCAGTGATCGGGGTCCTGGGTGCTCAGTACTCAGGGTGCTCAGTGCTCGGGGAGCTCTGTGCTCAGTACTCAGGGTGCTCAGTTCTCGGGGTGCTCGGTGCTCAGTACTCAAGGTGCTGGGTGCTCAGTGCTCAGGTTGCCGGGTGCTCAGTCCTCAGGGTGCTCCGTGCTCAGTGATCAGGGTGCTGGGTGCTCAGTACTCAGGGTGCTCGGTGCTCAGTACTCAGGGTTCTCAGTGCTCATTACTCAGGGTGCTGGGTGCTCAGTGCTCAGGGTGCTGGGTGCTCAGTACTCAGGGTGCTCAGTGCTCAGTACTCGGAGTGCTTGGTGCTCAGTACTCAGGGTGCTCAGTGCTCAGTACTCGGGGTGCTGTTTGCTCAGTGCTCAGGGTGCTCAGTGCTCAGTGCTCGGGGTGCTGGGTGCTCAGTGCTCGGGGCGCTGGGTGCTCAGTGATCGGGGTGCTGGGTGCTCAGTACTCAGGGTGCTCAGTGCTCGGGGAGCTCGGTGCTCAGTACTCAGGGTGCTGGGTGCTCAGTACTCAGTGCTCGGGGTCCTGGGTGCTCCGTGCTCGGGGTGCTGGGCGCTCAGTGCTCTGGGTGTTTAGTGCTCAGTACTCAGGGTGCTGGGTGCTCAGTACTCAGGGTGCTGGGTGCTCATTCTCGGGGTGCTGGGTGCTCAGTGCTCGGGGTGCTGGGTGCTCAGTGCTGAGGGTGGTGCTGGGTGCTCAGTACTCAGGGTGCTGGGTGCTCAGTGCTCGGGGTGCTGGGTGCTCAGTGCTGAGGGTGGTGCTGGGTGCTCAGTACTCAGGGTGCTGGGTGCTCAGTGCTCAGGGTGCTGGGTGCTCAGTACTAAGGGTGCTGGATGCTCAGTACTCAGGGTGCTGGGTGCTCAGTACTCAGGGTGCTGGGTGCTCAGTGCTCAGGGTGCTGGGTACTCAGTACTCAGGGTGCTGGGTGCTCAGTACTCACTGTGCTGGGTGCTCAGTGCTCAGGGTGCTGGGTGCTCAGTGCTCAGGGTGCTGGGTGCTCAGTACTCAGGGTGCTGGGTGCTCAGTGCTCAGGGTGATCGGTGCTCAGTACTCAGGGTGCTCAGTAATCAGGGTGCTGGGTGCTCAGTGCTCGGGGTGCTGGGTGCTCAGTACTCGGTGTGCTGGGTGCTCTGTACTCAGGGTGCTGGGTGCTCAGTGCTCGGGGTCCTGGGTGCTCAGTATCAGGGTGCTGGATGCTCAGTGCTCAGGGGGCTGGGTGCGCAGTCCTCAGGGTGCTCAGTGCTCAGAGTGCTGGGTGCTCAGTGCTCGGGGTGCTCGGTGCTCAGTACTCAGGGTGCTGAGTGCTCAGTACTCAGGATGCTGGGTGCTCAGTACTCATGGTGCTGGGTGCTCAGTACTCAGGGGGCTGGCTGCTCAGTGCTCAGGGTGCTGGGTGCTCAGTGCTCAGGGTTCTGGGTGCTCAGTGCTCGGGGTGCTGGGTGCTCAGTGCTCGGGGTGTTGGGTGCTCAGTGCTCAGTGCTCAGGGTGCTGGGTGCTCAGTACTCTGGGTGTTTGGTGCTCAGTACTCAGGGTGCTGGGTGCTCAGTGCTCGGGGTGCTGGGTGCTCAGTGCTCGGGGTGCTGTGTGCTCAGTGCTCAGGGTGCTGGGTGCTCAGTACTCAAGGTGCTGGGTGCTCAGTGCTCAGGGTGCTGGGTGCTCAGTCCTCGGGGTGCTCCGTGCTCAGTGCTCAGGGTGCTGGGTGCTCAGTACTCAGGGTGCTCGGTGCTCAGTACTCAGGGTTCTCAGTGCTCAGTGCTCAGGGTGCTGGGTGCTCAGTTCTCAGGGTGCTCAGTGCTCAGTACTCGGGGTGCTGGGTGCTCAGTACTCAGGGTGCTGGGTGCTTAGTACTCAGGGTGCTCAGTGCTCAGTACACAGGGTGCTGGGTCCTCAGTGCTCGGGGTGCTGGGTGCTCAGTGCTCAGTACTCAGGGTGCTGGGTGCTCAGTGCTCGGGGTGCTGGGTGCTCAGTACTCAGCGTGCTGGGTGCTCAGTACTCAGGGTGCTGGGTGCTCAGTGCTCAGGGTGCTGGGTGCTCAGTGCTCAGGGTGCTGGGTGCTCAGTGATCGGGGTGCTGGGTGCTCAGTACTCAGGGTGCTCAGTGCTCAGTACTCAGTGCTCGGGGTCCTGGGTGCTCCGTGCTCGGGGTGCTGGGTGCTCAGTGCTCTGGGTGCTTAGTGCTCAGTACTCAGGGTGCTGGGTGCTCAGTACTCAGGGTGCTGGGTGCTCATTCTCGGGGTGCTGGGTGCTCAGTGCTCAGGGTGCTGGGTGCTCAGTACTCAGGGTGCTGGGGGCTCAGTACTCAGGGTGCTAGGTGCTCAGTACTCAGGGTGCTCGGTTCTCAGTACTCAGGGTGTTGGGTGCTCATTCTCGGGGTCCTTATTGCTCAGTTCTCGGGGTGCTGGGTGCTCAGTAATCATTGTGCTGGGGGCTCAGTACTCAGGGTGCTGGGTGCTCAGTACTCAGGGTGATCTGTTCTCAGTACTCAGGTTGCTGGGTGCTCAGTGCTCGGGGTGCTGGGTGCTCAGTACTCGGGGTGCTCAGTGCTCAGTACTCAGGGTGCTGGGTGGTCAGTACTCAGGGTGCTGGGTGTTCAGTGCTCGGGGTGCTCGGTGCTCAGTACTCGGGGTGCTGGGTGCGCAGTACTCGGGGTGCTGGGTGCTCAGTGCTCTGGGTGCTGGGTGCTCAGTGCTCGGGGTGCTGGGTGCTCAGTGCTGAGGGTGGTGCTGGGTGCTCAGTACTCAGGGTGCTGGGTGCTCAGTGCTCAGGGTGCTGGGTGCTCAGTACTAAGGGTGCTGGGTGCTCAGTACTCAGGGTGCTCGGTGCTCAGTACTCAGGGTGCTGAGTGCTCAGTGCTCAGGGTGCTGGGTACTCAGTGCTCAGGGTGCTGGGTGCTCAGTGCTCAGGGTGCTGGGTGCTCAGTACTAAGGGTGCTGGGTGCTCAGTACTCAGTGTGCTGGGTGCTCAGTACTCACTGTGCTGGATGCTCAGTGCTCAGGGTGCTGGGTGCTCAGTGCTCAGGGTGCTGGGTGCTCAGTACTCAGGGTGCTGGGTGCTCAGTGCTCAGGGTGATCGGTGCTCAGTACTCAGGATGCTCAGTACTCAGGGTGCTGGGTGCTCAGTGCTCGGGGTGCTGGGTGCTCAGTACTCGGGTTGCTGGATGCTCTGTACTCAGGGTGCTGGGTGCTCAGTGCTCGGGGTCCTGGGTGCTCAGTGCTCAGGGTGATCGGTGCTCAGTACTCAGGGTGCTGGGTGCTCAGTGCTCAGGGTGCTGGGTGCTCAGTCCTCAGGGTGCTCAGTGCTCAGGGTGCTGGGTGCTCAGTGCTCGGGGTGCTCAGTGCTCAGTACTCAGGGTGCTGAGTGCTCAGTACTCAGGGTGCTGGGTGCTCAGTACTCATGGTGCTGGGTGCTCAGTACTCAGGGGGCTGGGTGCTCAGTGCTCAGGGTGCTGGGTGCTCAGTGCTCAGGGTGCTAGGTGCTCAGTGCTCAGGGCGCTGGGTGCTCAGTGCTCTGGGTGCTTATTGCTCAGTACTCAGGGTGCTGGGTGCTCAGTGCTCAGTGCTCAGTGTGCTGGTTGTTCAGTACTCAGGGTGCTGGGTGCTCAGTACTCAGGGTGCTGGGTGCTCAGTGCTCAGGGTGCTGGGTGCTCAGTATTCTGGGTGTTGGGTGCTCAGTACACAGGGTGCTGGGTGCTCCGTGCTCGGGGTGCTGGGTGCTCATTGCTCAGGGTGCTGGGTGCTCAGTGCTCAGGGTGTTGGGTGCTCAGTACTCAGGGTGCTGGGTGCTCAGTACTCAGGGTGCTGGGTGCTCAGTGATCGGGGTGCTGGGTGCTCAGTACTCAGGGTGCTCAGTGCTCGGGGAGCTCTGTGCTCAGTACTCAGGGTGCTGGGTGCTCAGTACTCAGTGCTCAGGGTCCTGGGTGCTCCGTGCTCGGGGTGCTGGGTGCTCAGTGCTCTGGGTGCTTAGTGCTCAGTACTCAGGGTGCTGGGTGCTCAGTACTCAGGGTGCTGGCTGCTCATTCTCGGGGTGCTGGGTGCTCAGTGCTCGGGGTGATGGGAGCTCAGTACTCAGGGTGCTGGGGGCTCAGTACTCAGGGTGCTGGGTGCTCAGTACTCAGGGTGCTGGGTGCTCAGTACTCAGGGTGCTGGGTGCTCAGTACTCTGGGTGTTGGGTGCTCAGTACACTGGGTGCTGGGTGCTCCGTGCTCGGGGTGCTGGGTGCTCATTGCTCAGGGTGCTGGGTGCTCAGTTCTCAGGGTGCTGGGTGCTCTGTACTCAGGGTGCTGGGTGCTCAGTACTCAGGGTGCTGGGTGCTCAGTGATCGGGGTGCTGGGTGCTCAGTACTCAGGGTGCTCAGTGCTCGGGGAGCTCTGTGCTCAGTACTCAGGGTGCTGGGTGCTCAGTACTCAGTGCTCCTGGTCCTGGGTGCTCCGTGCTCGGGGTGCTGGGCGCTCAGTGCTCTGGGTGCTTAGTGCTCAGTACTCAGGGTGCTGGGTGCTCAGTACTCAGGGTGCTGGGTTCTCATTCTCGGGGTGCTGGGTGCTCAGTGCTCGGGGTGCTTGGTGCTCAGTACTCAAGGTGCTGGGGGCTCAGTACTCAGGGTGCTGGGTGCTCAGTACTCCGGGTGCTGGGTGCTCAGTGCTCAGGGTGCTGGGTGCTCAGTGCTCGGGGTGCTGGGTGCTCAGTGCTGAGGGTGGTGCTGGGTGCTCAGTACTCAGGGTGCTGGGTGCTCAGTGCTTAGGGTGCTGGGTGCTCAGTACTAAGGGTGCTGGTAGCTCAGTACTCAGGGTGCTCGGTGCTCAGTACTCAGGGTGCTGGGTACTCAGTACTCAGGGTGCTGTTTGCTCAGTGCTCAGGGTGCTTGGTGCTCAGTGCTCAGGTTGCTGGGTGCTCAGTACTCAGGGTGCTGGGTGCTCAGTGCTCAGGGTGATCGGTGCTCCGTACTCAGGGTGCTCAGTACTCAGGGTGCTGGCTGCTCAGTGCTCGCTGTGCTGGGTGCTCAGTACTCGGGGAGCTGGGTGCTCTGTACTCAGGGTGCTGGGTGCTCAGTGCTCGGGGTCCTGGGTGCTCAGTGCTCAGGGTGATCGGTGCTCAGTACTCAGGGTGCTGGGTGCTCAGTGCTCAGGGTGCTGGGTACTCAGTCCTCAGGGTGCTCAGTGCTCAGGGTGCTGGGTGCTCAGTGCTCGGGGTGCTCGGTGCTCAGTACTCAGGGTGCTGAGTGCTCAGTACTCAGGGTGCTGGGTGCTCAGTTCTCATGGTGCTGGGTGCTCAGTACTCAGGGTGCTGGGTGCTCAGTGCTCAGGGTGCTGGGTGTTCAGTGCTCAGGGTGCTGGGTGCTCAGTGCTCGGGGTGCTGAGTGCTCAGTGCTCGGGGTGCTGGGTGCTCAGTGCTCAGTGCTCAGTTTGTTGGGTGCTCAGTGCTCAGTGCTCGGGGTGCTGGGTGCTCAGTACTCAGGGTGCTGGGGGCTCAGTACTCAGGGTGCTGGGTGCTCAGTACTCAGGGTGATCTGTTCTCAGTACTCAGGTTGCTGGGTGCTCAGTGCTTGGGGTGATGTATGCTCAGTACTCGGGGTACTCAGTGCTCAGTACTCAGGGTGCTGGGTGCTCAGTACTCAGGGTGCTGGGTGCTTAGTGCTCGGGGTGCTCGGTGCTCAGTACTCGGGGTGCTGGGTGCTCAGTACTCGGGGTGCTGGGTGCTCAGTGCTCAGGGTGCTGGGAGCTCAGTGCTCGGGGTGCTGGGTGCTCAGTGCTGAGGGTGGTGCTGGGTGCTCAGTACTCAGGGTGCTGGGTGCTCAGTGCTCAGGGTGCTGGGTGCTCAGTACTAAGGGTGCTGGGTGCTCAGTACTCAGGGTGCTCGGTGCTCAGTACTCAGGGTGCTGGGTGCTCAGTGCTCAGGGTGCTGGGTACTCAGTACTCAGGGTGCTGGGTACTCAGTACTCAGGGTGCTGTTTGCTCAGTGCTCAGGGTGCTTGGTGCTCAGTGCTCAGGGTGCTGGGTGCTCAGTACTCAGGGTGCTGGGTGCTCAGTGCTCAGGGTGATCGGTGCTCCGTACTCAGGGTGCTCAGTACTCAGGGTGCTGGCTGCTCAGTGCTCGCTGTGCTGGGTGCTCAGTACTCGGGGAGCTGGGTTCTCTGTACTCAGGGTGCTGGGTGCTCAGTGCTCGGGGTCCTGGGTGCTCAGTGCTCAGGGTGATCGGTGCTCAGTACTCAGGGTGCTGGGTGCTCAGTGCTCAGGGTGCTGGGTACTCAGTCCTCAGGGTGCTCAGTGCTCAGGGTGCTGGGTGCTCAGTGCTCGGGGTGCTCGGTGCTCAGTCCTCGGGGTGCTCCGTGCTCAGTGATCAGGGTGCTGGGTGCTCAGTACTCAGGGTGCTCGGTGCTCAGTACTCAGGGATCTCAGTGCTCATTACTCAGGGTGCTGGGAGCTCAGTGCTCAGGGTGCTGGGTGCTCAGTACTCAGGGTGCTCAGTGCTCAGTACTCGGAGTGCTTGGTGCTCAGTACTCAGGGTGCTCAGTGCTCAGTACTCGGGGTGCTGTTTGCTCAGTGCTCAGGGTGCTCAGTGCTCAGTGCTCGGGGTGCTGGGTGCTCAGTGCTCGGGGCGCTGGGTGCTCAGTGCTCGGGGTGCTGGGTGCTCAGTACTCGGGGTGCTGGGTGCTCAGTAATCAGGGTGCTCAGTGCTCAGTACTCAGTGCTCAGGGTGCTCAGTGCTCAGTGCTCGGGGTGCTGGGTGCTCAGTGCTCGGGGCGCTGGGTGCTCAGTGCTCGGGGTGCTGGGTGCTCAGTACCCGGGTGCTGGGTGCTCAGTACTCTGGGTGTTGGGTGCTCAGTACTCAGGGTGCTGGGTGCTACGTGCTCGGGGTGCTGGGTGCTCAGTACTCAGGGTGCTGTGTGCTCAGTACTCAGGGTGCTGGGTGCTTAGTGCTCGAGGTGCTCGGTGCTCAGTACTCAAGGTGCTGGGTGCTCAGTTCTAAGGGTGCTGGGTGCTCAGTCCTCGGGGTACTCCATGCTCAGGGTGCTGGGTGCTCAGTGCTCAGGGTGCTGGGTGCTCAGTGCTCGGGGTGCTAGGTGCTGAGTGCTCAGGGTGCTGGGTGCTCAGTGCTCGGGGTGCTCGGTGCTCAGTGCTCAGGGTCCTGGGTGCTCAGTACTCAGGGTGCTCAGTGCTCGGGGAGCTCGGTGCTCAGTGATCGGGGTGCTGGGTGCTCAGTACTCAGGGTGCTCAGTGCTCGGGGAGCTCGGTGCTCAGTACTCAGGGTGCTGGGTGCTCAGTACTCAGTGCTCGGGGTCCTGGGTGCTCCGTGCTCGGGGTGCTGGGCGCTCAGTGCTCGGGGTGCTTAGTGCTCAGTACTCAGGGTGCCGGGTGCTCAGTACTCAGGGTGCTGGGTGCTCATTCTCGGGGTGCTGTTTGCTCAGTGCTCAGGGTGCTGGGTGCTCAGTGCTCGGGGTGCTGGGTGCTCAGTGCTGAGGGTGGTGCTGGGTGCTCAGTACTCAGGGTGCTGGGTGCTCAGTACTCAGGGTGATCTGTTCTCAGTACTCAGGTTGCTGGGTGCTCAGTGCTCGGGGTGATGGGTGCTCAGTACTCGGGGTGCTCAGTGCTCAGTACTCAGGGTGCTGGGTGCTCAGTACTCAGGGGGCTGGGTGCTCAGTGCTCGGGGTGCTCGGTGCTCAGTACTCGGGGTGCTGGGTGCTCAGTACTCCGGGTGCTGGGTGCTCAGTGCTCGGGGTGATGGGTGCTCAGTACTCGGGGTGCTCAGTGCTCAGTACTCAGGGTGCTGGGTGCTCAGTACTCAGGGTGCTGGGTGCTCAGTGCTCGGGGTGCTCGGTGCTCAGTACTCGGGGTGCTGGGTGCTCAGTACTCCGGGTGCTCGGTGCTCAGTGCTTAGGGTGCTGGGTGCTCAGTACTAAGGGTGCTGGGTGCTCAGTACTCAGGGTGCTCGGTGCTCAGTACTCAGGGTGCTGGGTACTCAGTACTCAGGGTGCTGTTTGCTCAGTGCTCAGGGTGCTTGGTGCTCAGTGCTCAGGGTGCTGGGTGCTCAGTACTCAGGGTGCTGGGTGCTCAGTGCTCAGGGTGATCGGTGCTCCGTACTCAGGGTGCTCAGTACTCAGGGTGCTGGCTGCTCAGTGCTCGCTGTGCTGGGTGCTCAGTACTCGGGGAGCTGGGTGCTCTGTACTCAGGGTGATGGGTGCTCAGTGCTCGGGGTCCTGGGTGCTCAGTGCTCAGGGTGATCGGTGCTCAGTACTCAGGGTGCTGGGTGCTCAGTGCTCAGGGTGCTGGGTACTCAGTCCTCAGGGTGCTCAGTGCTCAGGGTGCTGGGTGCTCAGTGCTCGGGGTGCTCGGTGCTCAGTACTCAGGGTGCTGAGTGCTCAGTACTCAGGGTGCTGGGTGCTCAGTTCTCATGGTGCTGGGTGCTCAGTACTCAGGGTGCTGGGTGCTCAGTGCTCAGGGTGCTGGGTGTTCAGTGCTCAGGGTGCTGGGTGCTCAGTGCTCGGGGTGCTGAGTGCTCAGTGCTCGGGGTGCTGGGTGCTCAGTGCTCAGTGCTCAGTTTGTTGGGTGCTCAGTGCTCAGTGCTCGGGGTGCTGGGTGCTCAGTACTCAGGGTGCTGGGGGCTCAGTACTCAGGGTGCTGGGTGCTCAGTACTCAGGGTGATCTGTTCTCAGTACTCAGGTTGCTGGGTGCTCAGTGCTTGGGGTGATGGGTGCTCAGTACTCGGGGTACTCAGTGCTCAGTACTCAGGGTGCTGGGTGCTCAGTACTCAGGGTGCTGGGTGCTTAGTGCTCGGGGTGCTCGGTGCTCAGTACTCGGGGTGCTGGGTTCTCAGTACTCGGGGTGCTGGGTGCTCAGTGCTCAGGGTGCTGGGTGCTCAGTGCTCGGGGTGCTGGGTGCTCAGTGCTGAGGGTGGTGCTGGGTGCTCAGTACTCAGGGTGCTGGGTGCTCAGTGCTCAGGGTGCTGGGTGCTCAGTACTAAGGATGCTGGGTGCTCAGTACTCAGGGTGCTCGGTGCTCAGTACTCAGGGTGCTGGGTGCTCAGTGCTCAGGGTGCTGGGTACTCAGTACTCAGGGTGCTGGGTACTCAGTACTCAGGGTGCTGTTTGCTCAGTGCTCAGGGTGCTTGGTGCTCAGTGCTCAGGGTGCTGGGTGCTCAGTACTCAGGGTGCTGGGTGCTCAGTGCTCAGGGTGATCGGTGCTCCGTACTCAGGGTGCTCAGTACTCAGGGTGCTGGCTGCTCAGTGCTCGCTGTGCTGGGTGCTCAGTACTCGGGGAGCTGGGTGCTCTGTACTCAGGGTGCTGGGTGCTCAGTGCTCGGGGTCCTGGGTGCTCAGTGCTCAGGGTGATCGGTGCTCAGTACTCAGGGTGCTGGGTGCTCAGTGCTCAGGGTGCTGGGTACTCAGTCCTCAGGGTGCTCAGTGCTCAGGGTGCTGGGTGCTCAGTGCTCGGGGTGCTCGGTGCTCAGTCCTCGGGGTGCTCCGTGCTCAGTGATCAGGGTGCTGGGTGCTCAGTACTCAGGGTGCTCGGTGCTCAGTACTCAGGGATCTCAGTGCTCATTACTCAGGGTGCTGGGAGCTCAGTGCTCAGGGTGCTGGGTGCTCAGTACTCAGGGTGCTCAGTGCTCAGTACTCGGAGTGCTTGGTGCTCAGTACTCAGGGTGCTCAGTGCTCAGTACTCGGGGTGCTGTTTGCTCAGTGCTCAGGGTGCTCAGTGCTCAGTGCTCGGGGTGCTGGGTGCTCAGTGCTCGGGGCGCTGGGTGCTCAGTGCTCGGGGTGCTGGGTGCTCAGTACTCGGGGTGCTGGGTGCTCAGTACTCAGGGTGCTCAGTGCTCAGTACTCAGTGCTCAGGGTGCTCAGTGCTCAGTGCTCGGGGTGCTGGGTGCTCAGTGCTCGGGGCGCTGGGTGCTCAGTGCTCGGGGTGCTGGGTGCTCAGTACCGGGGTGCTGGGTGCTCAGTACTCTGGGTGTTGGGTGCTCAGTACTCAGGGTGCTGGGTGCTACGTGCTCGGGGTGCTGGGTGCTCAGTACTCAGGGTGCTGTGTGCTCAGTACTCAGGGTGCTGGGTGCTTAGTGCTCGAGGTGCTCGGTGCTCAGTACTCAAGGTGCTGGGTGCTCAGTTCTAAGGGTGCTGGGTGCTCAGTCCTCGGGGTACTCCATGCTCAGGGTGCTGGGTGCTCAGTGCTCAGGGTGCTGGGTGCTCAGTGCTCGGGGTGCTAGGTGCTGAGTGCTCAGGGTGCTGGGTGCTCAGTGCTCGGGGTGCTCGGTGCTCAGTGCTCAGGGTCCTGGGTGCTCAGTACTCAGGGTGCTCAGTGCTCGGGGAGCTCGGTGCTCAGTGATCGGGGGGCTGGGTGCTCAGTACTCAGGGTGCTCAGTGCTCGGGGAGCTCGGTGCTCAGTACTCAGGGTGCTGGGTGCTCAGTACTCAGTGCTCGGGGTCCTGGGTGCTCCATGCTCGGGGTGCTGGGCGCTCAGTGCTCGGGGTGCTTAGTGCTCAGTACTCAGGGTGCTGGGTGCTCAGTACTCAGGGTGCTGGGTGCTCATTCTCGGGGTGCTGTTTGCTCAGTGCTCGGGGTGCTGGGTGCTCAGTACTCAGGGTGCTCGGGGCTCAGTACTCAGGGTGCTGGGTGCTCAGTACTCAGGGTGCTCGGTTCTCAGTACTCAGGGTGCTGGGTGCTCATTATCGGGGTGCTGGGTGCTCAGTGCTCGGGGTGCTGGGTGCTCAGTACTCAGGGTGCTGGGGGCTCAGTACTCAGGGTGCTGGGTGCTCAGTACTCAGGGTGATCTGTTCTCAGTAATCAGATTGAAGGGTGCTCAGTGCTCGGGGTGCTGGGTGCTCAGTACTAGGGGTGCTCAGTGATCAGTACTCAGGGTGCTGGGTGCTCAGTACTCAGGGTGCTGGGTGTTCAGTGCTCGGGGTGCTCGGTGCTCAGTACTCGGGGTGCTGGGTGCTCAGTACTCGGGGTGCTGGGTGCTCAGTGCTCAGGGTGCTGGGTGCTCAGTGCTCGGGGTCCTGGGGGCTCAGTGCTCAGGGTGATCGGTGCTCAGTACTCAGGGTGCTGGGTGCTCAGTGCTCAGGGTGCTGGGTGCGCAGTCCTCAGGGTGCTCAGTGCTCAGGGTGCTGGGTGCTCAGTGCTCGGGGTGCTCGGTGTTCAGTATTCAGGGTGCTGAGTGCTCAGTACTCAGGGTGCTGGGTGCTCAGTACTCATGGTGCTGGGTGCTCAGTACTCAGGGGGCTGGGTGCTCAGTGCTCAGGGTGCTGGGTGCTCAGTGCTCAGGGTGCTGGCTGCTCAGTGCTCGGGGTGCTGGGTGCTCAGTGCTCGGGGTGCTGGGTGCTCAGTGCTCAGTGCTCAGGGTGTTGGGTGCTCAGTGCTCAGTGCTCAGGGTGCTGGGTGCTCAGTACTCAGGGTGCTGGGTGCTCAGTACTCAGGGTGCTGGGTGCTCAGTGCTCAGGGTGCTGGGTGCTCAGTACTCTGGTTGTTGGGTGCTCAGTACTCAGGGTGCTGGGTGCTCAGTGCTCAGGGTGCTGGGTGATCAGTGCTCAGGGTGCTGGGTGCTCAGTGATCGGGGTGCTGGGTGCTCAGTACTCAGGGTGCTCAGTGCTCGGGGAGCTCGGTGCTCAGTACTGAGGGTGCTGGGTGCTCAGTACTCAGTGCTCGGGGTCCTGGGTGCTCCGTGCTCGGGTTGCTGGGTGCTCAGTGCTCTGGGTGCTTAGTGCTCAGTACTCAGGGTGCTGGGTGCTCAGTACTCAGGGTGCTGGGTGCTCATTCTCCGGGTGCTGGGTGCTCAGTGCTCGGGGTGCTGGGTGCTCAGTTCTCAGGGTGCTGGGGGCTCAGTACTCAGGGTGCTGGGTGCTCAGTACTCAGGGTGCTCGGATCTCAGTATTCAGGGTGCTAGGTGCTCATTCTCGTGGTGCTGGGTGCTCAGTGCTCGGGGTGCTGGGTGCTCAGTACTCAGGGTGCTGGGGGCTCAGTACTCAGGGTGATCTCTTCTCAGTACTCAGGTTGCTGGGTGCTCAGTGCTCGGGGTGATGGGTGCTCAGTACTCGGGGTGCTCAGTGCTCAGTACTCAGGGTGCTGGGTGCTCAGTACTCAGGGTGCTGGGTGCTCAGTGCTCGGGGTGCTGGGTGCTCCTTGCTCGGGGTGCTGGGTGCTCAGTGCTGAGGGTGGTGCTGGGTGCTCAGTACTCAGGGTGCTGGGTGCTCAGTGCTCAGGGTGCTGGGTGCTCAGTACTAAGCGTCCTGGGTGCTCAGTATTCAGGGTGCTCGGTGCTCAGTACTCAGGGTGCTGGGTGCTCAGTGCTCAGGGTGCTGGGTACTCAGTACTCAGGGGGCTGGGTGCTCAGTACTCAGGGTGCTGGGTGCTCAGTGCTCAGGGTGCTTGGTGCTCAGTGCTCAGGGTGCTGGGTGCTCAGTACTCAGCGTGCTGGGTGCTCAGTGCTCAGGGTGATCGGTGCTCAGTACTCAGGGTGCTCAGTACTCAGGGTGCTGGCTGCTCAGTGCGCGGGGTGCTGGGTGCTCAGTACTCGGGGTGCTGGGTGCTCTGTACTCAGGGTGCTGGGTGCTCAATGCTCGGGGTCCTGGGTGCTCAGTGCTCAGGGTGATCGGTGCTCAGTACTCAGGGTGCTGGGTGCTCAGTGCTCAGGGTGCTGGGTACTCAGTCCTCAGGGTGCTCAGTGCTCAGGGTGCTGGGTGCTCAGTGCTCGGGGTGCTCGGTTCTCAGTACTCAGGGAGCTGAGTGCTCAGTACTCAGGGTGCTGGGTGCTCAGTACTCATGGTGCTGGGTGCTCAGTACTCAGGGTGCTGGGTGCTCAGTGCTCAGGGTGCTGGGGGCTCAGTGCGCGGGGTGCTGGGTGCTCAGTGCTCGGGGTGCTGGGTGCTCAGTGCTCAGTGCTCAGGGTGTTGTGTGCTCAGTGCTCAGTGCTCAGGGTGCTGGGTGCTCAGTACTCAGGGTGCTGGGTGCTCAGTACACAGGGTGCTGGGTGCTCAGTGCTCAGGGTGCTGGGTGCTCAGGACTCTGGGTGTTGGGTGCTCAGTACTCAGGGTGCTGGGTGCTCAGTGCTCGGGGTGCTGGGTGCTCAGTGCTCGGGGTGCTGGGTGCTCAGTGCTCAGGGTGCTGGGTGCTCACTATTCAGCGTGCTGGGTGCTCAGTTCTCGGGGTGCTCGGTGCTCAGTACTCAAGGTGCTGGGTGCTCAGTGCTCAGGGTGCTGGGTGCCCAATCCTCGGGGTGCTCCGTTCTCAGTGCTCAGGGTGCTGGGTGCTCAGTACTCAGGGTGCTCAGTTCTCAGTACTCAGGGTGCTGGGTGCTCAGTACTCAGGGTGCTGGGTGCTCAGTGCTCGGGGTGCTGGGTGCTCAGTGCTGAGGGTGGTGCTGGGTGCTCAGTACTCAGGGTGCCGGGTGCTCAGTGCTCAGGGTGCTGGGTGCTCAGTACTAAGGGTCCTGGGTGCTCAGTATTCAGGGTGCTCGGTGCTCAGTACTCAGGGTGCTGGGTGATCAGTGCTCAGGGTGGTGGGTGCTCAGTACTCTGGGTGTTGGGTGCTCAGTACTCACCGTGCTGGGTGCTCAGTGCTCGGGGTGCTGGGTGCTCAGTGCTCGGGGTGCTGGGTGCTCAGTGCTCAGGGTGCTGGGTGCTCAGTATTCAGCGTGCTGGGTGCTCAGTGCTCGGGGTGCTCGGTGCTCAGTACTCAAGGTGCTGGGTGCTCAGTGCTCAGGGTGCTGGGTGCTCACTCCTCGGGGTGCTCCGTGCTCAGTGCTCGGGGTGCTGGGTGCTCAGTGCTTGCGGTGCTGGGTGCTCAGTGCTCAGGGTGCTGGGTACTCAGTACTCAGGGTGCTGGGTGCTCAGTACTCAGGGTGCTGGGTGCTCAGTGCTCAGGGTGGTTGGTGCTCAGTGCTCAGGGTGCTGGGTGCTCAGTACTCAGGGTGCTGGGTGCTCAGTGCTCAGGGTGCTGGGTGCTCAGTGCTCGGGGTCCTGGGTGCTCAGTGCTCAGGGTGCTGGGTGCTCAGTACTCAGGGTGCTGGGTGCTCAGTGCTCAGGGTGCTGGGTACTCAGTCCTCAGGGTGCTCAGTGCTCAGGGTGCTGGGTGCTCAGTGCTCGGGGTGCTCGGTGCTCAGTACTCAGGGTGCTGAGTGCTCAGTACTCAGGGTGCTGGGTGCTCAGTACTCATGGTGCTGGGTGCTCAGTACTCAGGGTGCTGGGTGCTCAGTGCTCAGGGTGCTGGGTGCTCAGTGCGCGGGGTGCTGGGTGCTCAGTGCTCGGGGTGCTGGGTGCTCAGTGCTCAGTGCTCAGGGTGTTCTGTGCTCAGTGCTCAGTGCTCAGGGTGCTGGGTGCTCAGTACTCAGGGTGCTGGGTGCTCAGTACTCAGGGTGCTGGGTGCTCAGTGCTCAGGGTGCTGGGTGCTCAGGACTCTGGGTGTTGGGTGCTCAGTACTCAGGGTGCTGGGTGCTCAGTGCTCGGGGTGCTGGGTGCTCAGTGCTCGGGGTGCTTGGTGCTCAGTGCTCAGGGTGCTGGGTGCTCAGTATTCAGCGTGCTGGGTGCTCAGTTCTCGGGGTGCTCGGTGCTCAGTACTCAAGGTGCTGGGTGCTCAGTGCTCAGGGTGCTGGGTGCTCAGTCCTCGGGGTGCTCCGTGCTCAGTGCTCAGGGTGCTGGGTGCTCAGTACTCAGGGTGCTCGGTGCTCAGTACTCAGGGTTCTCAGTGCTCAGGGTGCTGGGTGCTCAGTACTCAGGGTGCTCAGTGCGCAGTACTCGGGGTGCAGGGTGCTCAGTACTCAGGGTGCTCAGTGCTCAGTACTCGGGGTGCTGGGTGCTCAGTGCTCAGTGTGCTCAGTGCTCAGTGCTCGGGGTGCTGGGTGCTCAGTGCTCGGGGCGGTGGGTGCTCAGTGCTCGAGGTGCTGGTTGCTCAGTACTCAGGGTGCTGGGTGCTCAGTGCTCGGGGTGCTGGGTGCTCAGTGCTCGGGGTGCTGGGTGCTCAGTGCTCAGGGTGCTGGGTGCTCAGTATTCAGCGTGCTGGGTGCTCAGTGCTCGGGGTGCTCGGTGCTCAGTACTCAAGGTGCTGGGTGCTCAGTGCTCAGGGTGCTGGGTGCTCACTCCTCGGGGTGCTCCGTGCTCAGTGCTCGGGGTGCTGGGTGCTCAGTGCTCGGGGTGCTGGGTGCTCAGTGCTCAGGGTGCTGGGTGATCAGTATTCAGCGTGCTGGGTGCTCAGTTCTCGGGGTGCTCGGTGCTCAGTACTCAAGGTGCTGGGTGCTCAGTGCTCAGGGTGCTGGGTGCCCAGTCCTCGGGGTGCTGCGTTCTCAGTGCTCAGGGTGCTGGGTGCTCAGTACTCAGGGTGCTCAGTGCTCAGTACTCAGGGTGCTGGGTGCTCAGTACTCAGGGTGCTGGTTGCTCAGTGCTCGGGGTGCTGGGTGCTCAGTGCTGAGGGTGGTGCTGGGTGCTCAGTACTAAGGTGCTGGGTGCTCAGTGCTCAGGGTGCTGGGTGCTCAGTACTAAGGTTCCTGGGTACTAAGTATTCAGGGTGCTCGGTGCTCAGTACTCAGGGTGCTGGGTGCTCAGTGCTCAGGGTGCTGGGTACTCAGTACTCAGGGTGCTGGGTGCTCAGTGCTCAGGGTGCTGGGTGCTCAGTGCTCCGGGTCCTGGGTGCTCAGTGCTCAGGGTGCTGGGTGCTCAGTACTCAGGGTGCTGGGTGCTCAGTGCTCAGGGTGCTGGGTACTCAGTCCTCAGGGTGCTCAGTGCTCAGGGTGCTGGGTGCTCACTCCTCGGGGTGCTCCGTGCTCAGTGCTCGGGGTGCTGGGTGCTCAGTGCTCAGGGTGCTGGGTGATCAGTATTCAGCGTGCTGGGTGCTCAGTTCTCGGGGTGCTCGGTGCTCAGTACTCAAGGTGCTGGGTGCTCAGTGCTCAGGGTGCTGGGTGCCCAGTCCTCGGGGTGCTCCGTTCTCAGTGCTCAGGGTGCTGGGTGCTCAGTACTCAGGGTGCTCAGTGCTCAGTACTCAGGGTGCTGGGTGCTCAGTACTCAGGGTGCTGGGTGCTCAGTGCTCGGGGTGCTGGGTGCTCAGTGCTGAAGGTGGTGCTGGGTGTTCAGTACTCAGGGTGCTGGGTGCTCAGTGCTCAGGGTGCTGGGTGCCCAGTCCTCGGGGTGCTCCGTTCTCAGTGCTCAGGGTGCTGGGTGCTCAGTACTCAGGGTGCTGGGTGCTCAGTGCTCAGGGTGATTGGTGCTCAGTGCTCAGGGTGCTGGGTGCTCAGTACTCAGGGTGCTGGGTGCTCAGTGCTCAGGGTGCTGGGTGCTCAGTGCTCGGGGTCCTGGGTGCTCAGTGCTCAGGGTGCTGGGTGCTCAGTACTCAGGGTGCTGGGTGCTCAGTGCTCAGGATGCTGGGTACTCAGTCCTCAGGGTGCTCAGTGCTCAGGGTGCTGGGTGCTCAGTGCGCGGGGTGCTGGGTGCTCAGTGCTCGGGGTGCTGGGTGCTCAGTGCTCAGTGCTCAGGGTGTTCTGTGCTCAGTGCTCAGTGCTCAGGGTGCTGGGTGCTCAGTACTCAGGGTGCTGGGTGCTCAGTACTCAGGGTGCTGGGTGCTCAGTGCTCAGGGTGCTGGGTGCTCAGGACTCTGGGTGTTGGGTGCTCAGTACACAGGGTGCTGGGTGCTCAGTGCTCGGGGTGCTGGGTGCTCAGTGCTCGGGGTGCTTGGTGCTCAGTGCTCAGGGTGCTGGGTGCTCAGTATTCAGCGTGCTGGGTGCTCAGTTCTCGGGGTGCTCGGTGCTCAGTACTCAAGGTGCTGGGTGCTCAGTGCTCAGGTTGCTGGGTGCTCAGTCCTCGGGGTGCTCCGTGCTCAGTGCTCAGGTTGCTGGGTGCTCAGTACTCAGGGTGCTCGGTGCTCAGTACTCAGGGTTCTCAGTGCTCAGGGTGCTGGGTGCTCAGTACTCAGGGTGCTCAGTGCGCAGTACTCGGGGTGCTGGGTGCTCAGTACTCAGGGTGCTCAGTGCTCAGTACTCGGGGTGCTGGGTGCTCAGTGCTCAGTGTGCTCAGTGCTCAGTGCTCGGGGTGCTGGGTGCTCAGTGCTCGGGGCGGTGGGTGCTCAGTGCTCGAGGTGCTGGTTGCTCAGTACTCAGGGTGCTGGGTGCTCAGTGCTCGGGGTGCTGGGTGCTCAGTGCTCGGGGTGCTGGGTGCTCAGTGCTCAGGGTGCTGGGTGCTCAGTATTCAGCGTGCTGGGTGCTCAGTTCTCGGGGTGCTCGGTGCTCAGTACTCAAGGTGCTGGGTGCTCAGTGCTCAGGGTGCTGGGTGCTCACTCCTCGGGGTGCTCCGTGCTCAGTGCTCGGGGTGCTGGGTGCTCAGTGCTCGGGGTGCTGGGTGCTCAGTGCTCAGGGTGCTGGGTGATCAGTATTCAGCGTGCTGGGTGCTCAGTTCTCGGGGTGCTCGGTGCTCAGTACTCAAGGTGCTGGGTGCTCAGTGCTCAGGGTGCTGGGTGCCCAGTCCTCGGGGTGCTCCGTTCTCAGTGCTCAGGGTGCTGGGTGCTCAGTACTCAGGGTGCTCAGTGCTCAGTACTCAGGGTGCTGGGTGCTCAGTACTCAGGGTGCTGGTTGCTCAGTGCTCGGGGTGCTGGGTGCTCAGTGCTGAGGGTGGTGCTGGGTGCTCAGTACTAAGGTGCTGGGTGCTCAGTGCTCAGGGTGCTGGGTGCTCAGTACTAAGGTTCCTGGGTACTAAGTATTCAGGGTGCTCGGTGCTCAGTACTCAGGGTGCTGGGTGCTCAGTGCTCAGGGTGCTGGGTACTCAGTACTCAGGGTGCTGGGTGCTCAGTACTCAGGGTGCTGGGTGCTCAGTGCTCAGGGTGCTTGGTGCTCATTGCTCAGGGTGCTGGGTGCTCAGTACTCAGGGTGCTGGGTGCTCAGTGCTCAGGGTGCTGGGTGCTCAGTGCTCCGGGTCCTGGGTGCTCAGTGCTCAGGGTGCTGCGTGCTCAGTACTCAGGGTGCTGGGTGCTCAGTGCTCAGGGTGCTGGGTACTCAGTCCTCAGGGTGCTCAGTGCTCAGGGTGCTGGGTGCTCACTCCTCGGGGTGCTCCGTGCTCAGTGCTCGGGGTGCTGGGTGCTCAGTGCTCAGGGTGCTGGGTGATCAGTATTCAGCGTGCTGGGTGCTCAGTTCTCGGGGTGCTCGGTGCTCAGTACTCAAGGTGCTGGGTGCTCAGTGCTCAGGGTGCTGGGTGCCCAGTCCTCGGGGTGCTCCGTTCTCAGTGCTCAGGGTGCTGGGTGCTCAGTACTCAGGGTGCTCAGTGCTCAGTACTCAGGGTGCTGGGTGCTCAGTACTCAGGGTGCTGGGTGCTCAGTGCTCGGGGTGCTGGGTGCTCAGTGCTGAAGGTGGTGCTGGGTGCTCAGTACTCAGGGTGCTGGGTGCTCAGTGCTCAGGGTGCTGGGTGCTCAGTACTAAGGTTCCTGGGTACTAAGTATTCAGGGTGCTCGGTGCTCAGTACTCAGGGTGCTGGGTGCTCAGTGCTCAGGGTGCTGGGTACTCAGTACTCAGGGTGCTGGGTGCTCAGTACTCAGGGTGCTGGGTGCTCAGTGCTCAGGGTGATTGGTGCTCAGTGCTCAGGGTGCTGGGTGCTCAGTACTCAGGGTGCTGGGTGCTCAGTGCTCAGGGTGCTGGGTGCTCAGTGCTCGGGGTCCTGGGTGCTCAGTGCTCAGGGTGCTGGGTGCTCAGTACTCAGGGTGCTGGGTGCTCAGTGCTCAGGATGCTGGGTACTCAGTCCTCAGGGTGCTCAGTGCTCAGGGTGCTGGGTGCTCAGTGCGCGGGGTGCTGGGTGCTCAGTGCTCGGGGTGCTGGGTGCTCAGTGCTCAGTGCTCAGGGTGTTCTGTGCTCAGTGCTCAGTGCTCAGGGTGCTGGGTGCTCAGTACTCAGGGTGCTGGGTGCTCAGTACTCAGGGTGCTGGGTGCTCAGTGCTCAGGGTGCTGGGTGCTCAGGACTCTGGGTGTTGGGTGCTCAGTACTCAGGGTGCTGGGTGCTCAGTGCTCGGGGTGCTGGGTGCTCAGTGCTCGGGGTGCTTGGTGCTCAGTGCTCAGGGTGCTGGGTGCTCAGTATTCAGCGTGCTGGGTGCTCAGTTCTCGGGGTGCTCGGTGCTCAGTACTCAAGGTGCTGGGTGCTCAGTGCTCAGGTTGCTGGGTGCTCAGTCCTCGGGGTGCTCCGTGCTCAGTGCTCAGGGTGCTGGGTGCTCAGTACTCAGGGTGCTCGGTGCTCAGTACTCAGGGTTCTCAGTGCTCAGGGTGCTGGGTGCTCAGTACTCAGGGTGCTCAGTGCGCAGTACTCGGGGTGCTGGGTGCTCAGTACTCAGGGTGCTCAGTGCTCAGTACTCGGGGTGCTGGGTGCTCAGTGCTCAGTGTGCTCAGTGCTCAGTGCTCGGGGTGCTGGGTGCTCAGTGCTCGGGGCGGTGGGTGCTCAGTGCTCGAGGTGCTGGTTGCTCAGTACTCAGGGTGCTGTGTGCTCAGTGCTCAGTACTCAGCGTGCTGGGTGCTCAGTGCTCAGAGTGTTGGGTGCTCAGTACACAGGGTGCTGGGTGCTCAGTGCTCAGTGCTCAGGGAGCTCAGTTCTCAGGGTGCTCAGTGCTCAGGGTGCTGGGTGCTCAGGGTGCAGGCTGCTCAGTGCTCGGGGTGCTGGGTGCGCAGTGCTCAGTGCTCAGGGTGCTGGGTGCTCAGTGCTCAGTGCTCAGTGCTCAGGGTGCTGGGTGTTCAGTACTCAGGGTGCTCTGTGCTCAGTGCTCAGGGTGCTGGGTGCTCAGTACTCAGGGTTCTGGGTGCTCAGTGCTCGGGGTGCTGGGTGCTCAGTGCTCAGGGTGATCAGTGCTCAGTACAAAGGGTGCTGGGTGCTCAGTGCTCAGGGTGATGGGTGCTCAGTCCTCAGGGTGCTCAGTACTCAGGGTGCTCGATGCTCAGTGCTCAGTACTCAGGGTGCTCAGTACTCAGGGTGCTGGGTGCTCAGTGCTCGGGGTGCTGGGTGCTCAGTACTCAGGGTGCTGGGTGCTCAGTACTCGGGGTGCTGGGTGCTCAGTACTCAGGGTGCTGGGTGCTCAGTGCTCGGGGTGCTGGGTGCTCAGTGCTCAGGGTGATCGGTGCTCAGTGCTCAGGGTGCTGGGTGCTCAGTCCTCCGGGTGCTCAGTGCTCAGGGTGCTGGGTGCTCAGTGCTCGGGGTGCTCGGTGCTCAGTACTCAGGGTGCTGAGTGCTCAGTACTCAGGGTGCTGGGTGCTCAGTTCTCATGGTGCTGGGTGCTCAGTACTCAGGGTGCTGGGTGCTCAGTGCTCAGGGTGCTGGGTGCTCAGTGCGCGGGGTGCTGGGTGCTCAGTGCTCGGGGTGCTGGGTGCTCAGTGCTCAGTGCTCAGGGTGTTGGGTGCTCAGTGCTCAGTGCTCAGGGTGCTGGGTGCTCAGTACTCAGGGTGCTGGGTGCTCAGTACTCAGGGTGCTGGGTGATCAGTGCTCAGGGTGCTGGGTGCTCAGGACTCTGGGTGTTGGGTGCTCAGTACTCAATGTGCTGGGTGCTCAGTGCTCGGGGTGCTGGGTGCTCAGTGCTCGGGGTGCTGGGTGCTCAGTGCTCAGGGTGCTGGGTGCTCAATATTCAGCGTGCTGGGTGCTCAGTGCTCGGGGTGCTCGGTGCTCAGTACACAAGGTGCTGGGTGCTCAGTGCTCAGGGTGCTGGGTGCTCACTCCTCGGGGTGCTCCGTGCTCAGTGCTCAGGGTGCTGGGTGTTCAGTACTCAGGTTGCTCGGTGCTCAGTACTCCGGGTTCTCAGTGCTCAGGGTGCTCAGTGCTCAGTACTCGGGGTGCTGGGTGCTCAGTACTCAGGGTGCTCAGTGCTCAGTACTCGGGGTGCTGGGTGCTCAGTGCTCAGTGTGCACAGTGCTCAGTTCTCGGGGTGCTGGGTGCTCAGTGCTCGGGGCGCTGGGTGCTCAGTGCTCAAGGTGCTGGTTGCTCAGTACTCAGGGTGCTGTGTGCTCAGTGCTCAGTACTCAGCGTGCTGGGTGCTCAGTGCTCAGAGTGTTGGGTGCTCAGTACTCAGGGTGCTGGGTGCTCAGTGCTCAGTGCTCAGGGTGCTCAGTGCTCAGGGTGCTCAGTGCTCAGGGTGCTGGGTGCTCAGTGCTCGGGGTGCTGGGTGCTCAGTACTCGGGGTGCTCAGTGCTCAGTGCTCAGGGTGCTGGGTGCTCAGTCCTCCGGGTGCTCGGTGCTCAGGGTGCTGGGTGCTCAGTGCTCGGGGTGCTCGGTGCTCAGTACTCAGGGTGCTGAGTGCTTAGTACTCAGGGTGCTGGGTGCTCAGTACTCAGGGTGCTGGGTGCTCAGTACTCAGGGTGCTGGGTGCTCAATGCTCAGGGTGCTGGGTGCTCAGTGCTCAGGGTGCTGGGTGCTCAGTGCTCAGTGCTCAGGGTGCTGGTTGCTCAGTACTCAGGGTGCTGGGTGCTCAGTACTCAGGGTGCTGGGTGCTCAGTGCTCAGGGTGCTCTGTGCTCAGTACTCAGGGTGCTGGGTGCTCAGTGCTCGGGGTGCTGCGTGCTCTGTGCTCAGGGTGCTGGGTGCTCAGTGCTCAGGGTGCTGGGTGCTCAGTACTCAGGGTGCTGGGTGCTCAGTGCTCGGGGTGCTCGGTGCTCAGTACTCAAGGTGCTGGGTGCTCAGTGCTCAGGGTGCTGGGTACTCAGTCCTCGGGGTGCTCCGTGCTCAGTGATCAGGGTGCTGGGTGCTCAGTACTCAGGGTGCTCGGTGCTCAGTACTCAGGGTTCTCAGTGCTCAGTACTCAGGGTGCTGGGTGCTCAGTGCTCAGGGTGCTGGGTGCTCAGTACCCAGGGTGCTCAGTGCTCAGTACTCGGAGTGCTTGGTGCTCAGTACTCAGGGTGCTCAGTGCTCAGTACTCGGGGTGCTGGGTGCTCAGTGCTCAGGGTGCTCAGTGTTCAGTGCTCCGGGTGCTGGGTGCTCAGTGCTCTGGGCGCTGGGTGCTCAGTGCTCGGGGTGCTGGGTGCTCAGTACTCGGGGTGCTGTGTGCTCAGTACTCAGGGTGCTCTGTGCTCAGTACTCAGTACTCAGGGTGCTGGGTGCTCAGTGCTCAGGGTGCTGGGTGCTCAGTAATCTGGGTATTGGGTGCTCAGTACTCAGCGTGCTGGGTGCTCCGTGCTCGGGGTGCTGGGTGCTCAGTACTCAGGGTGCTCAGTGCTCAGTACTCAGGGTGTTGGGTGCTCAGTACTCAGCGTGCTCCGTGCTAGGTACTCAGGGTGCTGGGTGCTCAGTGCTCATGGTGCTGGGTGCTCGGGGAGCTCGGTGCTCAGTACTCAGGGTGCTGGGTGCTCAGTACTCAGTGCTCGGTGTCCTGGGTGCTCCGTGCTCGTGGTGCTGGGCGCTCAGTGCTCTGGGTGCATAGTGCTCAGTACTCAGGGTGCTGGGTGCTCAGTACTCACGGTGCTGGGTGCTCATTCTCGGGGTGCTGGGTGCTCAGTGCTCGGGGTGCTGGGTGCTCAGTACTCTGGGTGCTGGGGGCTCAGTACTCGGGGTGCTGGGTGCTCTGTACTCAGGGTGCTGGGTGCTCAGTGCTCGGGGTCCTGGGTGCTCAGTCTCAGGGTGCTGTGTGCTCAGTGCTCAGGGTGCTGGGTGCGCAGTCCTCAGGGTGCTCAGTGCTCAGTACTCGGGGTGCTGGGTGCCCAGTACTCAGGGTGCTGGGTGCTTAGTACTCAGGGTGCTCAGTGCTCAGTACACAGGGTGCTGGGTGCTCAGTGCTCGGGGTGCTGGGTGCTCAGTGCTCAGTACTCAGGGTGCTGGGTGCTCAGTGCTCGGGGTGCTGGGTGCTCAGTACTCAGCGTGCTGGGTGCTCAGTACTCAGGGTGCTGGGTGCTCAGTGCTCAGGGTGCTGGGTGCTCAGTGCTCAGGGTGCTGGGTGCTCAGTGATCGGGGTGCTGGGTGCTCAGTACTCAGGGTGCTCAGTGCTCAGTACTCTAGTGCTCGGGGTCCTGGGTGCTCCGTGCTCCTGGTGCTGGGTGCTCAGTGCTCTGGGTTCTTAGTGCTCAGTACTCAGGGTGCTGGGTGCTCAGTACTCAGGGTGCTGGGTGCTCATTCTCGGGGTACTGGGTGCTCAGTGCTCGGGGTGCTGGGTGCTCAGTACTCAGGGTGCTGGGGGCTGAGTACTCAGGGTGCTGGGTGCTCAGTACTCAGGGTGCTCGGTTCTCAGTACTCAGGGTGTTGGGTGCTCATTCTCGGGGTGCTGGGTGCTCAGTGCTCGGGGTGCTGGGTGCTCAGTACTCAGGGTGCTGGGGGCTCAGTACTCAGGGAGCTGGGTGCTCAGTACTCAGGGTGATCTCTTCTCAGTACTCAGGTTGCTGGGTGCTCAGTGCTCGGGGTGCTGGGTCCTCAGTACTCGGGGTGCTCAGTGCTCAGTACTCAGGGTGCTGGGTGCTCAGTGCTCGGGGTGCTCGGTGCTCAGTACTCGGTGTGCTGGGTGCTCAGTACTCGGGGTGCTGGGTGCTCAGTGCTCAGGGTGCTGGGTGCTCAGTGCTCGGGGTGCTGGGTGCTCAGTGCTGAGGGTGGTGCTGGGTGCTCAGTACTCAGGGTGCTGGGTGCTCAGTGCTCAGGGTGCTTGGTGCTCAGTACTAAGGGTGCTGGGTGCTCAGTACTCAGGGTGCTCGGTGCTCAGTACTCAGGGTGCTGGGTGCTCAGTGCTCAGGGTGCTGGGTACTCAGTACTCAGGGTGCTGGGTGCTCAGTACTCACTGTGCTAAGTGCTCAGTGCTCAGGGTGCTGGGTGCTCAGTGCTCCTGGTGCTGGGTGCTCAGTACTCAGGGTGCTGGGTGCTCAGTGCTCAGGGTGATCGGTGCTCAGTACTCAGTGTGCTCAGTACTCAGGGTGCTGGGTGCTCAGTGCTCGGGGTGCTGGGTGCTCAGTACTCGGGGTGCTGGGTGCTCTGTACTCAGGGTGCTGGGTGCTCAGTGCTCGGGGTCCTGGGTGCTCAGTGCTCAGGGTGATCGGTGCTCAGTACTCAGGGTGCTGGGTGCTCAGTGCTCAGGGTGCTGGGTGCTCAGTCCTCAGGGTGCTCAGTGCTCAGGGTGCTGGGTGCTCAGTGCTCAGGGTGCTGGGTGCTCAGTGCTCAGTGTGCTGGGTGCTCAGTACTCAGGGTGCTGGGTGCTCAGTGCTCAGGGTGATCGGTGCTCAGTACTCAGTGTGCTCAGTACTCAGGGTGCTGGGTGCTCAGTGCTCGGGGTGCTGGGTGTTCAGTGCTCGGGGTGCTCGGTGCTCAGTACTCGGTGTGCTGGGTGCTCAGTACTCGGGGTGCTGGGTGCTCAGTGCTCAGGGTGCTGGGTGCTCAGTGCTCGGGGTGCTGGGTGCTCAGTGCTGAGGGTGGTGCTGGGTGCTCAGTACTCAGGGTGCTGGGTGCTCAGTGCTCAGGGTGCTTGGTGCTCAGTACTAAGGGTGCTGGGTGCTCAGTACTCAGGGTGCTCGGTGCTCAGTACTCAGGGTGCTGGGTGCTCAGTGCTCAGGGTGCTGGGTACTCAGCACTCAGGGTGCTGGGTGCTCAGTACTCACTGTGCTGGGTGCTCAGTGCTCAGGGTGCTGGGTGCTCAGTGCTCAGTGTGCTGGGTGCTCAGTACTCAGGGTGCTGGGTGCTCAGTGCTCAGGGTGATCGGTGCTCAGTACTCAGTGTGCTCAGTACTCAGGGTGCTGGGTGCTCAGTGCTCGGGGTGCTGGGTGCTCAGTACTCGGGGTGCTGGGTGCTCTGTACTCAGGGTGCTGGGTGCTCAGTGCTCGGGGTCCTGGGTGCTCAGTGCTCAGGGTGATCGGTGCTCAGTACTCAGGGTGCTGGGTGCTCAGTTCTCAGGGTGCTGGGTGCTCAGTCCTCAGGGTGCTCAGTGCTCAGGGTGCTGGGTGCTCAGTGCTCGGGGTGCTCGGTGCTCAGTACTCAGGGTGCTGAGTGCTCAGTACTCAGGGTGCTGGGTGCTCAGTACTCATGGTGCTGGGTGCTCAGTACTCAGGGGGCTGGGTGCTCAGTGCTCAGGGTGCTGGGTGCTCAGTACTCAGGGTGCTAGGTGCTCAGTGCTCGGGGTGCTGGGTGCTCAGTGCTCGGGGTGCTCGGTGCTCAGTGCTCAGTGCTCAGGGTGTTGGGTGCTCAGTGCTCAGTGCTCAGGGTGCTGTGTGCTCAGTACTCAAGGTGCTGGGTGCTCAGTACTCAGGGTGCTGGGTGCTCAGTGCTCAGGGTGCTGCGTGCTCAGTACTCTGGGTGTTGGGTGCTCAGTACTCAGGGTGCTGGGTGCTCAGTGCTCGGGGTGCTGGGTGCTCAGTGCTCAGGGTGCTCAGTGCTCAGTGCTCGGGGAGCTGGGTGCTCAGTGCTCGGAGTTCTGCTTGCTCAGTACTCAGGGGGCTGTGTGCTCAGTGCTCAGTACTCAGCGTGCTGGGTGCTCAGTGCTCAGAGTGTTGGGTGCTCTGTACTCAGGGTGCTGGGTGCTCAGTGCTCAGTGCTCAGGGTGCTCAGTGCTCAGGGTGCTGGGTGCTCAGGGTGCTGGGTGCTCAGTGCTCGGGGTGCTGGTTGCTCAGTGCTCAGGGTGCTGGGTGCTCAGTGTTCAGTGCTCAGGGTGCTGGGTGCTCAGTGCTCAGTGCTCAGGGTGCTGGGTGTTCAGTACTCAGGGTGCTGGGTGCTCAGTACTCAGGGTGCTTGGTGCTCAGTGCTCAGGGTGCTGGTTGCTCAGTGCTCAGGGTGCTGGGTGCTCAGTACTCAGGGTGCTGGGTACTCAGTACTCAGGGTGCTCGGTGTTCAGTACTCAGGGTGCTGGGTGCTCAGTACTCAAGGTGCTGGGTGCTCAGTGCTCAGGGTGCTGGGTGCTCAGTACTCAGGGTGCTGGGTGCTCAGTGCTCAGTGAGCAGGGTGCTGGGTGCTCAGTCCTCAGGGTGCTCAGTACTCAGGGTGCTCGGTGCTCAGTGCTCAGTACTCAGGGTGTTCAGTACTCAGGGTGCTGGGTGCTCAGTGCTTGGGGTGCTGGGTGCTCAGTACTCAGGGTGCTGGGTGCTCAGTACTCAGGGTGCTGGGTGCTCAGTACTCAGGGTGCTGGGTGCTCAGTGCTCAGGGTGCTGGATGCTCAGTCCTCAGGGTGCTCAGTGCTCAAGGTGCTGGGTGCTCAGTGCTCGGGGTGCTCGGTGCTCAGTACTCAGGGTGCTGGGTGCTCAGTACTCAGGGTGCTGGGTGCTCAGTACTCAGTGTGCTGGGTGCTCAGTGCTCAGGGTGCTGGGTGCTCAGTGCTCAGGGTGCTGGGTGCTCAGTGCTCGGGGTGCTGGGTGCTCAGTGCTCGGGGTGCTGGGTGCTCAGTGCTCAGGGCTCAGGGTGCTGGGTACTCAGTGATCAGTGCTCAGGGTGCTGGGTGCTCAGTGCTCCGGTTGCTCGATGCTCAGTACTCAGGGTGCTGGGTGCTCAGTGCTCGGGGTGCTCGGTGCTCAGTATGTTGGGTGCTCACTACTCAGGGTGCTGGGTGCTCAGTGCTCAGGGTACTGGGTGCTCAGTGCTCAGGGTGCAAGGTGCTCAGTGCTCAGGGTGCTGGGTGTTCAGTACTCAGGGTGCTGGGTGCGCAGTGCTCGCGGTGCTGGGTGCTCAGTGCTCAGGGTGCTGGGTGCTCAGTGCTCAGGGTGCTGGATGCTCAGTACTCGGGGTGCTGGGTGCTCAGTACTCAGGTTGCGTGCTGCTCAGTACACAGGGTGCTGGGTGATCAGTACTCGGGTGCTGGGTGCTCAGTGCTCAGGGTGCTGGGTGCTCAGTGCTCGGGGTGCTGGGTGCTCAGTGCTCAGTACTCAGGGTGCTTTGGTGCTCAGTGCTCGGGGTGCTGGGTGCTCAGTGCTTAGTACTCAGGGTGCTGGGAGCTCAGTGCTCAGGGTGCTGGGTGCTCAGTGCTCAGGGTGCTGGGTGCTCAGTGCTCAGGGTGCTGGGTGCTCAGTACTCAGGGTGCTGGGTGCTCAGTGCTAAGAGTGCTGGGTGGTCAGTGCTCGGGGTGCTCAGTGCTCAGTGCTCAATGTGCTGGGTGCTCAGTACTCAGGGTGCTCATTGCACAGATTCCTGGGTGCTCAGTACTCAGGGTGGTGGGTGCTCAGTGCTCAGGGTGCTCGGTGCTCAGTACGTTGGGTGCTCAGTACTCAGGGTGCTGGGTGCTCAGTGCTCAGGGTGCTGGGTGCTCAGTGCTCAGGGTGCTGGGTGTTCAGTGCTCAGGGTGCTGGGTGCTCGGTGCTCGGGGTGCTGGGTGCTCAGTGCTCGGGGTGCTCGGAGCTCAATACTCAGGGTGCTCACTGCTCAGTACTCCGGCTGCTGGGTGCTCAGTGCAAGGGGTGCTGATTGCTCAGTGCTCGGGGTGATGGGTGCTCAGTGCTCAGTGCTCAGGGTGTTGGGTGCTCAGTGCTCAGTGCTCAGGGTGCTGGGTGCTCAGTACTCAGGGTGCTGGGTGCTCAGTACTCAGGGTGCTGGGTGCTCAGTACTCAGGGTGCTGGGTGCTCAGTGCTCAGGGTGCTGGGTGCTCAGTACTCTGGGTGTTGGGTGCTCAGTACTCAGGGTGCTGGGTGCTCAGTGCTCGGGGTGCTGGGTGCTCAGTGCTCGGGGTGCTGTGTGCTCAGTGCTCAGGGTTCTGGTTGCTTAGTACTCAAGGTGCTGGTTGCTCAGTGCTCAGGGTGCTGTGTGCTCAGTCCTCGGGGTGCTCCGTGCTCGGTGCTCAGGGTGCTGGGTGCTCAGTACTCAGGGTACTCGGTGCTCAGTACTCAGGGTTCTCAGTGCTCAGTGCTCAGGGTGCTGGGTGCTCAGTTCTCAGGGTGCTCAGTGCTCAGTACTCGGGGTGCTGGGTGCTCAGTACTCAGGGTGCTGGGTGCTTAGTACTCAGGGTGCTCAGTGCTCAGTACACAGGGTGCTGGGTGCTCAGTGCTCGGGGTGCTGGGTGCTCAGTGCTCAGTACTCAGGGTGCTGGGTGCTCAGTGCTCGGGGTGCTGGGTGCTCAGTACTCAGCGTGCTGGGTGCTCAGTACTCAGGGTGCTGGGTGCTCAGTGCTCAGGGTGCTGGGTGCTCAGTGCTCAGGGTGCTGGGTGCTCAGTGATCGGGGTGCTGGGTGCTCAGTACTCAGGGTGCTCAGTGCTCAGTACTCAGTGCTCGGGGTCCTGGGTGCTCCGTGCTCTGGGTGCTTAGTGCTCAGTACTCAGGGTGCTGGGTGCTCAGTACTCAGGGTGCTGGGTGCTCATTCTCGGGGTACTGGATGCTCAGTGCTCGGGGTGCTGGGTGCTCAGTACTCAGGGTGCTGGGGGCTCAGTACTCAGGGTGCTGGGTGCTCAGTACTCAGGGTGCTCGGTTCTCAGTACTCAGGGTGTTGGGTGCTCCTTCTCGGGGTGCTGGGTGCTCAGTGCTCGGGGTGCTGGGTACTCAGTACTCAGGGTGCTGGGGGCTCAGTACTCAAGGAGCTGGGTGCTCAGTACTCAGGGTGATCTCTTCTCAGTACTCAGGTTGCTATGTGCTCAGTGCTCGGGGTGCTGGGTGCTCAGTACTCGGGGTGCTCAGTGCTCAATACTCAGGGTGCTGGGTGCTCAGTGCTCAGTGCTCAGGGTGCTCAGTGCTCAGGGTGCTGGGTGCTCAGGGTGCTGGGTGCTCAGTGCTCGGGGTGCTGGTTGCTCAGTGCTCAGGGTGCTGGGTGCTCAGTGTTCAGTGCTCAGGGTGCTGGGTGCTCAGTGCTCAGTGCTCAGGGTGCTGGGTGTTCAGTACTCAGGGTGCTGGGTGCTCAGTACTCAGGGTGCTTGGTGCTCAGTGCTCAGGGTGCTGATTGCTCAGTGCTCAGGGTGCTGGGTGCTCAGTACTCAGGGTGCTGGGTACTCAGTACTCAGGGTTCTCGGTGTTCAGTACTCAGGGTGCTGGGTGCTCAGTACTCAAGGTGCTGGGTGCTCAGTGCTCAGGGTGCTGGGTGCTCAGTACTCAGGGTGCTGGGTGCTCAGTGCTCAGTGCTCAGGGTGCTGGGTGCTCAGTCCTCAGGGTGCTCAGTACTCAGTGTGCTCGGTGCTCAGTGCTCAGTACTCAGGGTGTTCAGTACTCAGGGTGCTGGGTGCTCAGTGCTTGGGGTGCTGGGTGCTCAGTACTCAGGGTGCTGGGTGCTCAGTACTCAGGGTGCTGGGTGCTCAGTACTCAGGGTGCTGGGTGCTCAGTGCTCGGGGTGCTGGGTGCTCAGTGCTCAGGGTGATCGGTGCTCAGTGCTCAGGGTGCTGGATGCTCAGTCCTCAGGGTGCTCAGTGCTCAAGGTGCTGGGTGCTCAGTGCTCGGGGTGCTCGGTGCTCAGTACTCAGGGTGCTGAGTGCTCAGTACTCAGGGTGCTGGGTGCTCAGTACTCAGGGTGCTGGGTGCTCAGTACTCAGGATGCTGGGTGCTCAGTGCTCAGGGTGCTGGGTGCTCAGTGCTCATGGTGCTGGGTGCTCAGTGCTCGGGGTGCTTGGTGCTCAGTGCTCGGGGTGCTGGGTGCTCAGTGCTCAGGGCTCAGGGTGCTGGGTGCTCAGTGATCAGTGCTCAGGGTGCTGGGTGCTCAGTGCTCCCGTTGCTCGGTGCTCAGTACTCAGGGTGCTGGGTGCTCAGTGCTCGGGGTGCTCGGTGCTCAGTATGTTGGGTGCTCACTACTCAGGGTGCTGGGTGCTCAGTGCTCAGGGTACTGGGTGCTAAGTGCTCAGGGTGCTGGGTGCTCAGTGCTCAGGGTGCTGGGTGTTCAGTACTCAGGGTGCTGCTTGCGCAGTGCTCGCGGTGCTGGGTGCTCAGTGCTCAGGGTGCTGGGTGCTCAGTGCTCAGGGTGCTGGGTGCTCAGTACTCGGGGTGCTGGGTGCTCAGTACTCAGGTTGCGGGCTGCTCAGTACTCAGGGTGCTGGGTGATCAGTACTCGGGTGCTGGGTGCTCAGTGCTCAGGGTGCTGGGTGCTCAGTGCTCGGGGTGCTGGGTGCTCAGTGCTCAGTACTCAGGGTGCTTGGTTGCTCAGTGCTCGGGGTGCTGGGTGCTCAGTGCTTAGTACTCAGGGTGCTGGGTGCTCAGTGCTCAGGGTGCTGGGTGCTCAGTGCTCAGGGTGCTGGGTGCTCAGTGCTCAGGGTGCTGGGTTCTCAGTACTCAGGGTGCTGGTTGCTCAGTGCTCAGAGTGCTGGGTGGTCAGTGCTCGGGGTGCTCAGTGCTCAGTGCTCAATGTGCTGGGTGCTCAGTACTCAGGGTGCTCATTGCACAGGGTCCTGGGTGCTCAGTACTCAGGGTGGTGGGTGCTCAGTGCTCAGGGTGCTCGGTGCTCAGTACGTTGGGTGCTCAGTACTCAGGGTGCTGGGTGCTCAGTGCTCAGGGTGCTGGGTGCTCAGTGCTCAGGGTGTTGGGTGCTCAGTACTCAGGGTGCTGGGTGCTCAGTGCTCAGGGTGCTGGGTGCTCAGTGCTCAGGGTGTTGGGTGCTCAGTGCTCGGGGTGCTGGGTGCTCAGTGCTCGGGGTGCTGGGTGCTCAGTGCTCAGGGTGCTGGGTGCTCAGTGCTCAGAGTGCTGAGTTCTCAATACTCACGGTGCTCGGTGCTCAGTACTCAGAGTGCTCAGTGCTCAGTACTCAGCGTGCTGGGTGCTCAGTGCTCAGGGTGCTGGGTGCTCAGTACTCAGGGTGCTGGGTGCTTAGTATTCAGGGTGCTCGGTCCTCAGTGCTCAGGGTGCTGGGTGCTCAGTACTCAGTGTGCTGGGTGCTCAGTGCTCAGGGTGCTCAGTGCTCAGTACTCAGGGTGCTCGGTGCTCAGTGCTCAGGGTGCTCAGTGCTCAGTACTCAGGGTGCTGGGTGCTCAGTGCTCTGGGTGCTGGGTGCTCAGTGCTCGGGGTGCTGGGTGCTCAGTGCTCAGGGTGCTGGGTGCTCAGTACTCAGGGTGCTCAGTGCTCAGGGTGCTGGGTGCTCAGTGCTCGGGGTGCTGGGTGCTCAGTGCTCAGGGTGCTGGGTGCTCAGGGTGCTGGGTGCTCAGTGCTCGGGGTGATGGTTGCTCAGTGCTCAGGGTGCTGGGTGCTCAGTGCTCAGTGCTCAGGGTGCTGGGTGCTCAGTGCTCAGTGCTCTGGGTGCTGGGTGATCAGTACTCAGGGTGCTCATTGCTCAGGGTGCTGGGTGCTCAGTACTCATGGAGCTGGGTGCTCAGTACTCAGGGTGCTCAGTGCTCAGTACTCAGGGTGCTGGGTGCTCAGTGCTCAGGGTGCTGGGTGCTCAGTACTCAGGGTGCTGGGTGCTCGGTGCTCAGAGTGCTGGGTGCTCAGTGCTCAGGGTGCTGGGTGCTCGGTGCTCGGGGTGCTGGGTGCTCAGTGCTCGGGGTGCTCGGTGCTCAGTACTCAGGGTGCTCAGTGCTCAGTACTCAGGGTGCTGGGTGCTCAGTGCTCAGGGTGCTGGGTGCTCAGTACTCAGGGTTCTGGGTGCTCGGTGCTCAATACGCTGGGTGCTCAGTACTCAGGGTGCTGGGTGCTCAGTACTCAGGGTGCTCGGTGCTCACTCCTCAGGGTGCTGGGTGCTCAGTGCTCGGGGTGCTGGGTGCTCAGTACTCAGGGTGCTGGGTGCTCAGTGCTCGGGGTGCTCGGTGCTCAGTACGCTGGGTGCTCAGTACTCAGGGTGCTGGGTGCTCAGTACTCAGGGTGCTGGGTGCTCAGTGCTCAGTGCTCAGGGTCCTGGGTGCTCAGTCCTCAGGGTGCTCAGTACTCAGGGTGCTCGGTGCTCAGTGCTCAGTACTCAGGGTGCTCAGTACTCAGGGTGCTGGGTGCTCAGTACTCAGGGTGCTGGGTGCTCAGTGCTCGGGGTGCTGGGTGCTCAGTGCTCAGGGTGATCGGTGCTCAGTGCTCAGGGTGCTGGGTGCTCAGTCCTCAGGGTGCTCAGTGCTCAAGTTGCTGGGTGCTCAGTGCTCGGGGTGCTCGGTGCTCAGTACTCAGGGTGCTGAGTGCTCAGTACTCAGGGTGCTGGGTGCTCAGTACTCAGGGTGCTGGGTGCTCAGTACTCAGGGTGCTGGGTGCTCAGTTCTCAGGGTGCTGGGTGCTCAGTGCTCAGGGTGCTGGGTGCTCAGTGCTCGGGGTGCTGGGTGCTCAGTGCTCGGGGTGCTGGGTGCTCAGTGCTCAGGGCTCAGGGTGCTGGGTGCTCAGTGATCAGTGCTCAGGGTGCTGGGTGCTCAGTGCTCCGGTTGCTCGGTGCTCAGTACTCAGGGTGCTGGGTGCTCAGTGCTCGGGGTGCTCGGTGCTCAGTACGTTGGGTGCTCACTACTCAGGGTGCTGGGTGCTCAGGGTACTGGGTGCTCAGTGCTCAGGGTGCTGGGTGCTCAGTGCTCAGGGTGCTGCCTGTTCAGTACTCAGGGTGCTGGGTGCGCAGTGCTCGCGGTGCTGGGTGCTCAGTGCTCAGGGTGCTGGGTGCTCAGTGCTCAGGGTGCTGGGTGCTCAGTACTCGGGGTGCTGGGTGCTCAGTACTCAGGTTGCGGGCTGCTCAGTACTCAGGGTGCTGGGTGATCAGTACTCGGGTGCTGGGTGCTCAGTGCTCAGGGTGCTGGGTGCTCAGTGCTCGGGGTGCTGGGTGCTCAGTGCTCAGTACTCAGGGTGCTTGGGTGCTCAGTGCTCGGGGTGCTGGGTGCTCAGTGCTCAGTACTCAGGGTGCTGGGTGCTCAGTGCTCAGGGTGCTGGGTGCTCAGTGCTCAGGGTGCTGGGTGCTCAGTGCTCAGGGTGCTGGGTGCTCAGTGCTCAGGGTGCTGGGTGCTCAGTACTCAGGGTGCTGGGTGCTCAGTCCTCAGAGTGCTGGGTGGTCAGTGCTCGGGGTGCTCGGTGCTCAGTGCTCAATGTGCTGGGTGCTCAGTACTCAGGGTGCTCATTGCACAGGGTCCTGGGTGCTCAGTACTCAGGGTGCTGGGTGCTCAGTGCTCAGGGTGCTCGGTGCTCAGTACGTTGGGTGCTCAGTACTCAGGGTGCTGGGTGCTCAGTGCTCAGGGTGCTGGGTGCTCAGTGCTCAGGGTGTTGGGTGTTCAGTGCTCAGGGTGCTGCGTGCTCGGTGCTCGGGGTGCTGGGTGCTCAGTGTTCGGGGTGCTCGGAGCTCAATACTCAGGGTGCTCACTGCTCAGTACTCCGGCTGCTGGGTGCTCAGTGCTTAGTACTCAGGGTGCTGGGTGCTCAGTGCTCAGGGTGCTGGGTGCTCAGTGCTCAGGGTGCTGGGTGCTCAGTGCTCAGGGTGCTGGGTGCTCAGTACTCAGGGTGCTGGGTGCTCAGTACTCAGGGTGCTGGGTTCTTAGTACTCAGGGTGCTCAGTGCTCAGTACTTAGGGTGCTCAGTGCTCAGTGCTCGGGGTGCTGGGTGCTCAGTGCTCGGGGTGCTGGGTGCTCAGTGCTCGGGGTGCTGGGTGCTCAGTGCTCAGTGTGCTGGGTGCTCAGTGCTCAGAGTGCTGGGTTCTCAATACTCACGGTGCTCGGTGCTCAGTACTCAGAGTGCTCAGTGCTCAGTACTCAGCGTGCTGGGTGCTCAGTGCTCAGGGTGCTGGGTGCTCAGTACTCAGGGTGCTGGGTGCTTAGAATTCAGGGTGCTCGGTCCTCAGTGCTCAGGGTGCTGGGTGCTCAGTACTCAGGGTGCTGGGTGCTCAGTGCTCAGGGTGCTCAGTGCTCAGTACTCAGGGTGCTCGGTGCTCAGTGCTCAGGGTGCTCAGTGCTCAGTACTCAGGGTGCTGGGTGCTCAGTGCTCTGGGTGCTGGGTGCTCAGTGCTCTGGGTGCTGGGTGCTCAGTGCTCAGGGTGCTGGGTGCTCAGTACTCAGGGTGCTCAGTGCTCAGGGTGCTGGGTGCTCAGTGCTCGGGGTGCTGGGTACTCAGTGCTCAGTACACAGGGTGCTGAGTGCTCAGTGCTCAGGGTGCTGGGTGCTCAGGGTGCTGGGTGCTCAGTGCTCGGGGTGATGGTTGCTCAGTGCTCAGGGTGCTGGGTGCTCAGTGCTCAGTGCTCAGGGTGCTGGGTGCTCAGTGCTCAGTGCTCTGGGTGCTGGGTGATCAGTACTCAGGGTGCTCATTGCTCAGGGTGCTGGGTGCTCAGTACTCATGGTGCTGGGTGCTCAGTACTCAGGGTGCTCAGTGCTCAGTACTCAGGGTGCTGGGTGCTCAGTGCTCAGGGTGCTGGGTGCTCAGTACTCAGGGTGCTGGGTGCTCGGTGCTCAGGGTGCTGGGTGCTCAGTGCTCAGGGTGCTGGGTGCTCGGTGCTCGGGGTGCTGGGTGCTCAGTGCTCGGGGTGCTTGGTGCTCAGTACTCAGGGTGCTCAGTGCTCAGTACTCAGGGTGCTGGGTGCTCAGTGCTCAGGGTGCTGGGTGCTCAGTACTCAGGGTTCTGGGTGCTCGGTGCTCAATACGCTGGGTGCTCAGTACTCAGGGTGCTGGGTGCTCAGTACTCAGGGTGCTCGGTGCTCACTCCTCAGGGTGCTGGGTGCTCAGTGCTCGGGGTGCTGGGTGCTCAGTACTCAGGGTGCTGGGTGCTCAGTGCTCGGGGTGCTCGGTGCTCAGTACGCTGGGTGCTCAGTACTCAGGGTGCTGGGTGCTCAGTACTCAGGGTGCTGGGTGCTCAGTGCTCAGTGCTCAGGGTCCTGGGTGCTCAGTCCTCAGGGTGCTCAGTACTCAGGGTGCTCGGTGCTCAGTGCTCAGTACTCAGGGTGCTCAGTACTCAGGGTGCTGGGTGCTCAGTACTCAGGGTGCTGGGTGCTCAGTGCTCGGGGTGCTGGGTGCTCAGTGCTCAGGGTGATCGGTGCTCAGTGCTCAGGGTGCTGGGTGCTCAGTCCTCAGGGTGCTCAGTGCTCAAGTTGCTGGGTGCTCAGTGCTCGGGGTGCTCGGTGCTCAGTACTCAGGGTGCTGAGTGCTCAGTACTCAGGGTGCTGGGTGCTCAGTACTCAGGGTGCTGGGTGCTCAGTACTCAGGGTGCTGGGTGCTCAGTTCTCAGGGTGCTGGGTGCTCAGTGCTCAGGGTGCTGGGTGCTCAGTGCTCGGGGTGCTGGGTGCTCAGTGCTCGGGGTGCTGGGTGCTCAGTGCTCAGGGCTCAGGGTGCTGGGTGCTCAGTGATCAGTGCTCAGGGTGCTGGGTGCTCAGTGCTCCGGTTGCTCGGTGCTCAGTACTCAGGGTGCTGGGTGCTCAGTGCTCGGGGTGCTCGGTGCTCAGTACGTTGGGTGCTCACTACTCAAGGTGCTGGGTGCTCAGTGCTCAGGGTACTGGGTGCTCAGTGCTCAGGGTGCTGGGTGCTCAGTGCTCAGGGTGCTGGGTGTTCAGTACTCATGGTGCTGGGTGCGCAGTGCTCGCGGTGCTGGGTGCTCAGTGCTCAGGGTGCTGGGTGCTCAGTGCTCAGGGTGCTGGGTGCTCAGTACTCGGGGGGGTGGGTGCTCAGTACTCAGGTTGCGGGCTGCTCAGTACTCAGGGTGCTGGGTGATCAGTACTCGGGTGCTGGGTGCTCAGTGCTCAGGGTGCTGGGTGCTCAGTGCTCGGGGTGCTGGGTGCTCAGTGCTCAGTACTCAGGGTGCTTGGGTGCTCAGTGCTCGGGGTGCTGGGTGCTCAGTGCTCAGTACTCAGGGTGCTTGGTGCTCAGTGCTCAGGGTGCTGGTTGCTCAGTGCTCAGGGTGCTGGGTGCTCAGTGCTCAGGGTGCTGTGTGCTCAGAGCTCGGGGTGCTGGGTGCTCAGTACTCAGGGTGCTGGGTGCTCAGTTCTCGGGGTGCTCGGTGCTCAGTACGCTGGGTGGTCAGTACTCAGGGTGCTGGGTGCTCAGTACTCAGGGTACTCGGTGCTCCCTACTCAGGGTGCTGGGTGCTCAGTACTCAGGGTGCTGGGTGCTCAATACGCTAGGTGCTCAGTACTCAGGGTGCTGGGTTCTCAGTACTCAGGGTGCTCGGTGCTCACTACTCAGGGTGCTGGGTGCTCAGTGCTCGGGGTGCTGGGTGCTCAGTACTCAGGGTGCTGGGTGCTCAGTGCTCGGGGTGCTCGGTGCTCAGTACGCTGGGTGCTCAGTACTCAGGGTGCTGGGTGCTCAGTACTCAGGGTGCTCAGTGCTCAGTACTTAGGGTGCTCAGTGCTCAGTGCTCAGTGTGCTGGGTGCTCAGTGCTCGGGGTGCTGGGTGCTCAGTGCTCGGGGTGCTGGGTGCTCAGTGCTCAGGGTGCTGGGTGCTCAGGGCTCAGGTTGCTGGGTGCTCAGTACTCAGGGTGCTCGGTGCTCAGTACTCAGGGTTCTCAGTGCTCAGTGCTCAGGGTGCTGGGTGCTCAGTTCTCAGGGTGCTCAGTGCTCAGCACTCGGGGTGCTGGGTGCTCAGTGCTCAGGGTGCTCAGTGCTCAGCACTCGGGGTGCTGGGTGCTCAGTGCTCAGGGTGCTCAGTGCTCGGGGAGCTGGGTGCTCAGTGCTCGGAGTTCTGCGTGCTCAGTATTCAGGGTGCTGTGTGCTCAGTGCTCAGTACTCAGCGTGCTGGGTGCTCAGTGCTCAGAGTGTTGGGTGCTCAGTACTCAGGGTGCTGGGTGCTCAGTGCTCAGTGCTCAGGGTGCTCAGTGCTCAGGGTGCTGGGTGCTCAGGGTGCTGGGTGCTCAGTGCTCGGGGTGCTGGTTGCTCAGTGCTCAGGGTGCTGGTGGCTCAGTGCTCAGTGCTCAGGGTGCTGGGTGCTCAGTGCTCAGTGCTCAGGGTGCTGGGTGTTCAGAACTCAGGGTGCTGGGTGCTCAGTACTCAGGGTGCTTGGTGCTCAGTGCTCAGGGTGTTGGTTGCTCAGTGCTCAGGGTGCTGGGTGCTCAGTACTCAGGGTGCTGGGTGCTCAGTACTCAGGGTGCTCAGTGCTCAGGGTGCTGGGTGCTCAGTACTCATGGTGCTGGGTGCTCAGTGCTCAGGGTGCTCAGTGCTCAGTACTCAGGGTGCTCAGTGCTCAGTGCTCTCGGTGCTGGGTGCTCAGTGCTCGGGGTGCTGGGTGCTCAGTGCTCAGGGTGCTGGGTGCTCAGTACTCAGGGTGCTCAGTGCTCAGGGTGCTGGGTGCTCAGTGCTCGGGGTGCTGGGTACTCAGTGCTCAGTACACAGGGTGCTGAGTGCTCAGTGCTCGGGGTGCTGGGTGCTCAGTACTCAGGGTGCTCATTGCACAGGGTCCTGGGTGCTCAGTACTCAGGGTGCTGGGTGCTCAGTGCTCAGGGTGCTCGGTGCTCAGTACGTTGGGTGCTCAGTACTCAGGGTGCTGGGTGCTCAGTGCTCAGGGTGCTGGGTGCTCAGTGCTCAGGGTGTTGGGTGTTCAGTGCTCAGGGTGCTGCGTGCTCGGTGCTCGGGGTGCTGGGTGCTCAGTGTTCGGGGTGCTCGGAGCTCAATACTCAGGGTGCTCACTGCTCAGTACTCCGGCTGCTGGGTGCTCAGTGCTTAGTACTCAGGGTGCTCAGTGCTCAGTACTCAGGGTGCTGGGTGCTCAGTGCTCAGGGTGCTGGGTGTTCAGTACTCAGGGTGCTGGGTGCTCGGTGCTCAGGGTGCTGGGTGCTCAGTGCTCAGGGTGCTGGGTGCTCGGTGCTCGGGGTGCTGGGTGCTCAGTGCTCGGGGTGCTCGGTGCTCAGTACTCAGGGTGCTCAGTGCTCAGTACTCAGGGTGCTGGGTGCTCAGTGCTCAGGGTGCTTGGTGCTCAGTACTCAGGGTGCTGGGTGCTCGGTGCTCAGTACGCTGGGTGCTCAGTACTCAGGGTGCTGGGTGCTCAGTACTCAGGGTGCTCGGTGCTCACTACTCAGGGTGCTGGGTGCTCAGTGCTCGGGGTGCTGGGTGCTCAGTACTCAGGGTGCTGGGTGCTCAGTGCTCGGGGTGCTCGGTGCTCAGTACGCTGGGTGCTCAGTACTCAGGGTGCTGGGTGCTCAGTACTCAGGGTGCTCAGTGCTCAGTACTTAGGGTGCTCAGTGCTCAGTGCTCAGGGTGCTGGGTGCTCAGTGCTCGGGGTGCTGGGTGCTCAGTGCTCGGGGTGCTGGGTGCTCAGTGCTCGGGGTGCTGGGTGCTCAGTGCTCAGGGTGCTGGGTGCTCGGTGCTCAGTACGCTGGGTGCTCAGTACTCAGGGTGCTGGGTGCTCAGTACTCAGGGTGCTCGGTGCTCACTACTCAGGGTGCTGGGTGCTCAGTGCTCGGGGTGCTGGGTGCTCAGTACTCAGGGTGCTGGGTGCTCAGTGCTCGGGGTGCTCGGTGCTCAGTACGCTGGGTGCTCAGTACTCAGGGTGCTGGGTGCTCAGTACTCAGGGTGCTCAGTGCTCAGTACTTAGGGTGCTCAGTGCTCAGTGCTCAGGGTGCTGGGTGCTCAGTGCTCGGGGTGCTGGGTGCTCAGTGCTCGGGGTGCTGGGTGCTCAGTGCTCGGGGTGCTGGGTGCTCAGTGCTCAGGGTGCTGGGTGCTCAGTGCTCTGAGTGCTGGGTGCTCAGTACTCAGGGTGCTCGGTGCTCAGTACTCAGAGTGCTCAGTGCTCAGTACTCAGCGTGCTGGGTGCTCAGTGCTCTGGGTGCTCGGTGCTCAGTACTCAGGGTGCTCAGTGCTCAGTACTCAGCGTGCTGGGTGCTCAGTGCTCAGGGTGCTGGGTGCTCAGTACTCAGGGTGCTGGGTGCTTAGTACTCAGGGTGCTCGGTCCTCAGTGCTCAGGGTGCTGGGTGCTCAGTACTCAGGGTGCTGGGTGCTCAGTGCTCAGGGTGCTCAGTGCTCAGTACTCAGGGTGCTCGGTGCTCAGTGCTCAGGGTGCTCAGTGCTCAGTACTCAGGGTGCTCAGTGCTCAGTTCTCTGGGTGCTGGGTGCTCAGTGCTCGGGGTGCGGGGTGCTCAGTGCTCAGGGTGCTGGGTGCTCAGTACTCAGGGTGCTCAGTGCTCAGGGTGCTGGGTGCTCAGTGCTCAGTACACAGGGTGCTGAGTGCTCAGTGCTCTGGGTGCTGGGTGCTCAGTTCTCAGTACTCAGGGTGCTGGCTGCTCAGTGCTCGGGGTGCTGGATGCTCAGTATTCAGGGTGCTGGGTGCTCACTACTCAGGGTGCTGGGTGCTCAGTGCTCAGGGTGCTGGGTGCTCAGTGCTCAGGGTGCTGGGTGCTCAGTACTCAGGGTGCTGGGTCCTCAGTTCTCAGGGTGCTGGGTGCTCAGTGCTCGGGGTGCTCAGTACTCAGGGTGCTGTGTGTTCAGTGCTCAGGGTACTGGGTGCTCAGTACTCAGGGTGCTCGGTGCTTAGTACTCAGGGTGCTGGGTGCTCAGTACTCTGGGTGCTGGGTGCTCATTGCTCGGGGTGCTCGGTGCTCAGTGCTCAGGGTGCTGGGTGCTCAGTACTCAGGGTGATCTTTGCTCCGGGTCCTGGGTGCTCAGTACTCAGGGTGCTGGGTGCTCAATACTCAGGGTGCTCAGTGCTCAGTACTCAGGGTGCTCAGTGCTCAGTGCTCAGGGTGCTGGGTGCTCAGTGCTCGGGGTGCTGGGTGCTCAGTGCTCGGGGTGCTGGGTGCTCAGTGCTCGGGCTGCTGTGTGCTCAGTGCTCAGGGTGCTGGGTGCTCAGTGCTCAGAGTGCTGGGTGCTCAGTACTCAGGGTGCTCGGTGCTCAGTACTCAGAGTGCTCAGTGCTCAGTACTCAGCGTGCTGGGTGCTCAGTGCTCTGGGTGCTCGGTGCTCAGTACTCAGGGTGCTCAGTGCTCAGTACTCAGCGTGCTGGGTGCTCAGTGCTCAGGGTGCTGGGTGCTTAGTACTCAGGGTGCTCGGTCCTCAGTGCTCAGGGTGCTGGGTGCTCAGTACTCAGGGTGCTGGGTGCTCAGTGCTCAGGGTGCTCAGTGCTCAGTACTCAGGGTGCTCGGTGCTCAGTGCTCAGGGTGCTCAGTGCTCAGTACTCAGGGTGCTCAGTGCTCAGTTTTCTGGGTGCTGGGTGCTCAGTGCTCGGGGTGCTGGGTGCTCAGTGCTCAGGGTGCTGGGTGCTCAGTACTCAGGGTGCTCAGTGCTCAGGGTGCTGGGTGCTCAGTGCTCAGTACACAGGGTGCTGAGTGCTCAGTGCTCTGGGTGCTGGGTGCTCAGTTCTCAGTACTCAGGGTGCTGGCTGCTCAGTGCTCGGGGTGCTGGATGCTCAGTATTCAGGGTGCTGGGTGCTCAGTGCTCAGGGTGCTGGGTGCTCAGTACTCAGGGTGCTGGGTGCTCAGTGCTCAGGGTGCTGGGTGCTCAGTACTCAGGGTGCTGGGTCCTCAGTTCTCAGGGTGCTGGGTGCTCAGTGCTCGGGGTGCTCAGTACTCAGGGTGCTGTGTGTTCAGTGCTCAGGGTACTGGGTGCTCAGTACTCAGGGTGCTCGGTGCTTAGTACTCAGGGTGCTGGGTGCTCAGTACTCCGGGTGCTGGGTGCTCAGTGCTCGGGGTGCTCGGTGCTCAGTGCTCAGGGTGCTGGGTGCTCAGTACTCAGGGTGCTCTTTGCTCCGGGTCCTGGGTGCTCAGTACTCAGGGTGCTGGGTGCTCAATACTCAGGGTTCTCAGTGCTCAGTACTCAGGGTGCTCAGTGCTCAGTACTCAGGGTTCTCAGTGCTCAGGGTGCTGGGTGCTCAGTGCTCGGGGTGCTGGGTGCTCAGTGCTCAGGGTGCTGGGTGCTCAGTGGTCAGGGTGCTGGGTGCTCAGTGCTCAGGGTGCTCGGTGCTCAGTGCTCAGGTTGCTGGGTGCTCAGTACTCAGGGTGCTTGGTGCTCAGTACTCAGGGTGCTCATTGCTCAGTACTCAGGGTGCTCAGTGCTCAGTACTCAGGGTGCTCAGTGCTCAGGGTGCTAGGTGCTCAGTGCTCGGGGTGCTGGGTGCTCAGTCCTCAGGGTGCTGGGTGCTCAGTGCTCAGGGTGCTCTGTGCTCAGTGCACAGGATGCTGGGTGCTCAGTACTCAGGGTGCTGGGTGCTTAGTGCTCGGGGTGCTGGGTGCTCAGTACTCAGGGTGCTGGGTGCTCAGTACTCGGGTGCTCGGTGCTCAGTGCTCAGGGTGCTGGGTGCTCAGTGCTCTGGGTGCTGGGTGCTCAGTGCTCAGTACTCAGGGTGCTGGGTGCTCAGTGCTCGGGGTGCAGGGTGCTCAGTGCTCAGTACTCAGGGTGCTGGGTGCTCAGTGCTCAGGGTGCTGGGTGCTCAGTGCTCAGGGTGCTGGGTGCTCAGTACTCAGGGTGCTGGGTGCTCAGTACTCAGGGTGCTGGGTGCTCAGTACTCAGGATGCTGGGTGCTCAGTGCTCAGGGTGCTGGGTGCTCAGTACTCAGGGTGCTGGGTGCTCAGTACTCAGGATGCTGGGTGCTCAGTGCTCAGGGTGCTGGGTGCTCAGTGCTCATGGTGCTGGGTGCTCAGTGCTCGGGGTGCTGGGTGCTCAGTACTCAGGGTGCTGGGTGCTCAGTGCTCGGGGTGCTCGGTGCTCAGTACGCTGGGTGCTCAGTACTCAGGGTGCTGGGTGCTCAGTACTCAGGGTGCTCAGTGCTCAGTACTTAGGGTGCTCAGTGCTCAGTGCTCAGGGTGCTGGGTGCTCAGTGCTCGGGGTGCTGGGTGCTCAGTGCTCGGGGTGCTGGGTGCTCAGTGCTCGGGGTGCTGGGTGCTCAGTGCTCAGGGTGCTGGGTGCTCAGTGCTCAGAGTGCTGGGTGCTCAGTACTCAGGGTGCTCGGTGCTCAGTACTCAGAGTGCTCAGTGCTCAGTACTCAGCGTGCTGGGTGCTCAGTGCTCTGGGTGCTCGGTGCTCAGTACTCAGGGTGCTCAGTGCTCAGTACTCAGCGTGCTGGGTGCTCAGTGCTCAGGGTGCTGGGTGCTCAGTACTCAGGGTGCTGGGTGCTTAGTACTCAGGGTGCTCGGTCCTCAGTGCTCAGGGTGCTGGGTGCTCAGTACTCAGGGTGCTGGGTGCTCAGTGCTCAGGGTGCTCAGTGCTCAGTACTCAGGGTGCTCGGTGCTCAGTGCTCAGGGTGCTCAGTGCTCAGTACTCAGGGTGCTCAGTGCTCAGTTCTCTGGGTGCTGGGTGCTCAGTGCTCGGGGTGCGGGGTGCTCAGTGCTCAGGGTGCTGGGTGCTCAGTACTCAGGGTGCTCAGTGCTCAGGGTGCTGGGTGCTCAGTGCTCAGTACACAGGGTGCTGAGTGCTCAGTGCTCTGGGTGCTGGGTGCTCAGTTCTCAGTACTCAGGGTGCTGGCTGCTCAGTGCTCGGGGTGCTGGATGCTCAGTATTCAGGGTGCTGGGTGCTCAGTGCTCAGGGTGCTGGGTGCTCAGTGCTCAGGGTGCTGGGTGCTCAGTGCTCAGGGTGCTGGGTGCTCAGTACTCAGGGTGCTGGGTCCTCAGTTCTCAGGGTGCTGGGTGCTCAGTGCTCGGGGTGCTCAGTACTCAGGGTGCTGTGTGTTCAGTGCTCAGGGTACTGGGTGCTCAGTACTCAGGGTGCTCGGTGCTTAGTACTCAGGGTGCTGGGTGCTCAGTACTCTGGGTGCTGGGTGCTCATTGCTCGGGGTGCTCGGTGCTCAGTGCTCAGGGTGCTGGGTGCTCAGTACTCAGGGTGATCTTTGCTCCGGGTCCTGGGTGCTCAGTACTCAGGGTGCTGGGTGCTCAATACTCAGGGTGCTCAGTGCTCAGTACTCAGGGTGCTCAGTGCTCAGTGCTCAGGGTGCTGGGTGCTCAGTGCTCGGGGTGCTGGGTGCTCAGTGCTCGGGGTGCTGGGTGCTCAGTGCTCGGGCTGCTGTGTGCTCAGTGCTCAGGGTGCTGGGTGCTCAGTGCTCAGAGTGCTGGGTGCTCAGTACTCAGGGTGCTCGGTGCTCAGTACTCAGAGTGCTCAGTGCTCAGTACTCAGCGTGCTGGGTGCTCAGTGCTCTGGGTGCTCGGTGCTCAGTACTCAGGGTGCTCAGTGCTCAGTACTCAGCGTGCTGGGTGCTCAGTGCTCAGGGTGCTGGGTGCTTAGTACTCAGGGTGCTCGGTCCTCAGTGCTCAGGGTGCTGGGTGCTCAGTACTCAGGGTGCTGGGTGCTCAGTGCTCAGGGTGCTCAGTGCTCAGTACTCAGGGTGCTCGGTGCTCAGTGCTCAGGGTGCTCAGTGCTCAGTACTCAGGGTGCTCAGTGCTCAGTTTTCTGGGTGCTGGGTGCTCAGTGCTCGGGGTGCTGGGTGCTCAGTGCTCAGGGTGCTGGGTGCTCAGTACTCAGGGTGCTCAGTGCTCAGGGTGCTGGGTGCTCAGTGCTCAGTACACAGGGTGCTGAGTGCTCAGTGCTCTGGGTGCTGGGTGCTCAGTTCTCAGTACTCAGGGTGCTGGCTGCTCAGTGCTCGGGGTGCTGGATGCTCAGTATTCAGGGTGCTGGGTGCTCAGTGCTCAGGGTGCTGGGTGCTCAGTACTCAGGGTGCTGGGTGCTCAGTGCTCAGGGTGCTGGGTGCTCAGTACTCAGGGTGCTGGGTCCTCAGTTCTCAGGGTGCTGGGTGCTCAGTGCTCGGGGTGCTCAGTACTCAGGGTGCTGTGTGTTCAGTGCTCAGGGTACTGGGTGCTCAGTACTCAGGGTGCTCGGTGCTTAGTACTCAGGGTGCTGGGTGCTCAGTACTCCGGGTGCTGGGTGCTCAGTGCTCGGGGTGCTCGGTGCTCAGTGCTCAGGGTGCTGGGTGCTCAGTACTCAGGGTGCTCTTTGCTCCGGGTCCTGGGTGCTCAGTACTCAGGGTGCTGGGTGCTCAATACTCAGGGTTCTCAGTGCTCAGTACTCAGGGTGCTCAGTGCTCAGTACTCAGGGTTCTCAGTGCTCAGGGTGCTGGGTGCTCAGTGCTCGGGGTGCTGGGTGCTCAGTGCTCAGGGTGCTGGGTGCTCAGTGCTCAGGGTGCTGGGTGCTCAGTGCTCAGGGTGCTCGGTGCTCAGTGCTCAGGTTGCTGGGTGCTCAGTACTCAGGGTGCTTGGTGCTCAGTACTCAGGGTGCTCATTGCTCAGTACTCAGGGTGCTCAGTGCTCAGTACTCAGGGTGCTCAGTGCTCAGGGTGCTAGGTGCTCAGTGCTCGGGGTGCTGGGTGCTCAGTCCTCAGGGTGCTGGGTGCTCAGTGCTCAGGGTGCTCTGTGCTCAGTGCACAGGATGCTGGGTGCTCAGTACTCAGGGTGCTGGGTGCTTAGTGCTCGGGGTGCTGGGTGCTCAGTACTCAGGGTGCTGGGTGCTCAGTACTCGGGTGCTCGGTGCTCAGTGCTCAGGGTGCTGGGTGCTCAGTGCTCTGGGTGCTGGGTGCTCAGTGCTCAGTACTCAGGGTGCTGGGTGCTCAGTGCTCGGGGTGCAGGGTGCTCAGTGCTCAGTACTCAGGGTGCTGGGTGCTCAGTGCTCAGGGTGCTGGGTGCTCAGTGCTCAGGGTGCTGGGTGCTCAGTGCTCAGGGTGCTGGGTACTCAGTGCTCGAGGTGCTGGGTGCTCAGTACTCAGGGTGCTGGGTGCTCAGTACTCAGGGTGCTGGGTGCTCAGTGCTCGGGGTGCTGGGTGCTCAGTGCTCGGGGTGCTGGGTACTCAGTAGTCGGGGTGCTCGCTGCACAGTACTCAGGGTGCTGGGTGCTCAGTGCTCAGGGTGCTGGGTGCTCAGTACTCAGGGTGCTCTGTGCTTAGTACTCAGGGTGCTGGGTGCTCAGTACTCAGGGTGCTGGGTGTGGAGTGCTCGGGGTGCTCGGTGCTCAGTACTCAGGGTGCTGGGTGCTCAGTGCTCGGGGTGCTCGGTGCTCAGTACGTTGGGTGCTCACTACTCAGGGTGCTGGGTGCTCATTGCTCAGGGTGCTGGGTGCTCAATGCTCAGCGTGCTGGGTGCTCAGTGCTCAGGGTGCTGGGTGCTCAATACTCAGGGTGCTGGGTGTGCAGTGCTCGGGGTGCTGGGTGCTCAGTGCTCAGGGTGCTGGGTGCTCAGTGCTCAGCGTGCTGGGTGCTCAGTACTCGGGGTGCTGGGTGCTCAGTACTCATGGTGCTGGGTGCTCAGTACCCAGGGTGCTGCGTGATCAGTACTCGGGTGCTGGGTGCTCAGTGCTCAGGGTGCTGGGTGCTCAGTACTCAGGGTGCTCGGTGCTTAGTACTCAGGGTGCTGGGTGCTCAGTACTTCGGGTGCTGGGTGCTCAGTGCTCGGGGTGCTCGGTGCTCAGTACGTTGGGTGCTCAGTGCTCAGTACTCAGGGTTCTCAGTGCTCAGGGTGCTGGGTGCTCAGTGCTCGGGGTGCTGGGTGCTCAGTGCTCGGGGTGCTGGGTGCTCAGTGCTCAGGGTGCTGGGTGCTCAGTACTCAGGGTGCTGGGTGCTCGGTGCTCAGGGTGCTGGGTGCTCAGTGCTCAGGGTGCTGGGTGCTCGGTGCTCGGGGTGCTGGGTGCTCAGTGCTCGGGGTGCTCGGTGCTCAGTACTCAGGGTGCTCAGTGCTCAGTACTCAGGGTGCTGGGTGCTCAGTGCTCAGGGTGCTGGGTGCTCAGTACTCAGGGTGCTGGGTGCTCGGTGCTCAGTACGCTGGGTGCTCAGTACTCAGGGTGCTGGGTGCTCAGTACTCAGGGTGCTCGGTGCTCACTACTCAGGGTGCTGGGTGCTCAGTGCTCGGGGTGCTGGGTGCTCAGTACTCAGGGTGCTGGGTGCTCAGTGCTCGGGGTACTCGGTGCTCAGTACGCTGGGTGCTCAGTACTCAGGGTGCTGGGTGCTCAGTACTCAGGGTGCTCAGCGCTCAGTACTTAGGGTGCTCAGTGCTCAGTGCTCAGGGTGCTGGGTGCTCAGTGCTCGGGGTGCTGGGTGCTCAGTGCTCGGGTTGCTGGGTGCTCAGTGCTCGGGGTGCTGGGTGCTCAGTGCTCAGGGTGCTGGGTGCTCAGTGCTCACAGTGCTGGGTGCTCAGTACTCAGGGTGCTCGGTGCTAGGTACTCAGAGTGCTCAGAGCTCAGTACTCAGCGTGCTGGGTGCTCAGTGCTCAGGGTGCTCGGTGCTCAGTACTCAGGGTGCTCAGTGCTCAGTACTCAGCTTGCTGGGTGCTCAGTGCTCAGGGTGCTGGGTGCTCAGTACTCAGGGTCCTGGGTGCCTAGTACTCAGGGTGCTCGGTCCTCAGGGCTCAGGGTGCTGGGTGCTCAGTACTCAGGGTGCTGGGGGCTCAGTACTCAGGGAGCTGGGTGCTCAGTACTCAGGGTGATCTCTTCTCAGTACTCAGGTTGCTATGTGCTCAGTGCTCGGGGTGCTGGGTGCTCAGTACTCGGGGTGCTCAGTGCTCAGTACTCAGGGTGCTGGGTGCTCAGTGCTCAGTGCTCAGGGTGCTCAGTGCTCAGGGTGCTGGGTGCTCAGGGTGCTGGGTGCTCAGTGCTCGGGGTGCTGGTTGCTCAGTGCTCAGGGTGCTGGGTGCTCAGTGTTCAGTGCTCAGGGTGCTGGGTGCTCAGTGCTCAGTGCTCAGGGTGCTGGGTGTTCAGTACTCAGGGTGCTGGGTGCTCAGTACTCAGGGTGCTTGGTGCTCAGTGCTCAGGGTGCTGGTTGCTCAGTGCTCAGGATGCTGGGTGCTCAGTACACAGGGTGCTGGGTACTCAGTACTCAGGGTGCTCGGTGTTCAGTACTCAGGGTGCTGGGTGCTCAGTACTCAAGGTGCTGGGTGCTCAGTGCTCAGGGTGCTGGGTGCTCAGTACTCAGGGTGCTGGGTGCTCAGTGCTCAGTGCTCAGGGTGCTGGGTGCTCAGTCCTCAGGGTGCTCAGTACTCAGTGTGCTCGGTGCTCAGTGCTCAGTACACAGGGTGTTCAGTACTCAGGGTGCTGGGTGCTCAGTGCTTGGGGTGCTGGGTGCTCAGTACTCAGGGTGCTGGGTGCTCAGTACTCAGGGTGCTGGGTGCTCAGTACTCAGGGTGCTGGGTGCTCAGTGCTCGGGGTGCTGGGTGCTCAGTGCTCAGGGTGATCGGTGCTCAGTGCTCAGGGTGCTGGATGCTCAGTCCTCAGGGTGCTCAGTGCTCAAGGTGCTGGGTGCTCAGTGCTCGGGGTGCTCGGTGCTCAGTACTCAGGGTGCTGAGTGCTCAGTACTCAGGGTGCTGGGTGCTCAGTACTCAGGGTGCTGGGTGCTCAGTACTCAGGATGCTGGGTGCTCAGTGCTCAGGGTGCTGGGTGCTCAGTGCTCATGGTGTTGGGTGCTCAGTGCTCGGGGTGCTGGGTGCTCAGTGCTCGGGGTGCTGGGTGCTCAGTGCTCAGGGCTCAGGGTGCTGGGTGCTCAGTGATCAGTGCTCAGGGTGCTGGGTGCTCAGTGCTCCGGTTGCTCGGTGCTCAGTACTCAGGGTGCTGGGTGCTCAGTGCTCGGGGTGCTCGGTGCTCAGTATGTTGGGTGCTCACTACTCAGGGTGCTGGGTGCTCAGTGCTCAGGGTACTGGGTGCTCAGTGCTCAGGGTGCTGGGTGCTCAGTGCTCAGGGTGCTGGGTGTTCAGTACTCAGGGTGCTGCTTGCGCAGTGCTCGCGGTGCTGGGTGCTCAGTGCTCAGGGTGCTGGGTGCTCAGTGCTCAGGGTGCTGGGTGCTCAGTACTCGGGGTGCTGGGTGCTCAGTACTCAGGTTGCGGGCTGCTCAGTACTCAGGGTGCTGGGTGATCAGTACTCGGGTGCTGGGTGCTCAGTGCTCAGGGTGCTGGGTGCTCAGTGCTCGGGGTGCTGGGTGCTCAGTGCTCAGTACTCAGGGTGCTTGGTTGCTCAGTGCTCGGGGTGCTGGGTGCTCAGTGCTTAGTACTCAGGGTGCTGGGTGCTCAGTGCTCAGGGTGCTGGGTGCTCAGTGCTCAGGGTGCTGGGTGCTCAGTGCTCAGGGTGCTGGGTGCTCAGTACTCAGGGTGCTGGTTGCTCAGTGCTCAGAGTGCTGGGTGGTCAGTGCTCGGGGTGCTCAGTGCTCAGTGCTCAATGTGCTGGGTGCTCAGTACTCAGGGTGCTCATTGCACAGGGTCCTGGGTGCTCAGTACTCAGGGTGGTGGGTGCTCAGTGCTCAGGGTGCTCGGTGCTCAGTACGTTGGGTGCTCAGTACTCAGGGTGCTGGGTGCTCAGTGCTCAGGGTGCTGGGTGCTCAGTGCTCAGGGTGTTGGGTGTTCAGTGCTCAGGGTGCTGCGTGCTCGGTGCTCGGGGTGCTGGGTGCTCAGTGTTCGGGGTGCTCGGAGCTCAATACTCAGGGTGCTCACTGCTCAGTACTCCGGCTGCTGGGTGCTCAGTGCTTAGTACTCAGGGTGCTGGGTGCTCAGTGCTCAGGGTGCTGGGTGCTCAGTGCTCAGGGTGCTGGGTGCTCAGTGCTCAGGATGCTGGGTGCTCAGTACTCAGGGTGCTGGGTGCTCAGTACTCAGGGTGCTGGGTTCTTAGTACTCAGGGTGCTCAGTGCTCAGTACTTAGGGTGCTCAGTGCTCAGTGCTCGGGGTGCTGGGTGCTCAGTGCTCGGGGTGCTGGGTGCTCAGTGCTCGGGGTGCTGGGTGCTCAGTGCTCAGGGTGCTGGGTGCTCAGTGCTCAGAGTGCTCTGTTCTCAATACTCACGGTGCTCGGTGCTCAGTACTCAGAGTGCTCAGTGCTCAGTACTCAGCGTGCTGGGTGCTCAGTGCTCAGGGTGCTGGGTGCTCAGTACTCAGGGTGCTGGGTGCTTAGTATTCAGGGTGCTCGGTCCTCAGTGCTCAGGGTGCTGGGTGCTCAGTACTCAGGGAGCTGGGTGCTCAGTGCTCAGGGTGCTCAGTGCTCAGTACTCAGGGTGCTCGGTGCTCAGTGCTCAGGGTGCTCAGTGCTCAGTACTCAGGGTGCTGGGTGCTCAGTGCTCTGGGTGCTGGGTGCTCAGTGCTCGGGGTGCTGGGTGCTCAGTGCTCAGGGTGCTGGCTGCTCAGTACTCAGGGTGCTCAGTGATCAGGGTGCTGGGTGCTCAGTGCTCGGGGTGCTGGGTACTCAGTGCTCAGTACACAGGGTGCTGAGTGCTCAGTGCTCAGGGTGCTGGGTGCTCAGGGTGCTGGGTGCTCAGTGCTCGGGGTGATGGTTGCTCAGTGCTCAGGGTGCTGGGTGCTCAGTGCTCAGTGCTCAGGGTGCTGGCTGCTCAGTGCTCAGTGCTCTGGGTGCTGGGTGATCAGAACTCAGGGTGCTCATTGCTCAGGGTGCTGGGTGCTCAGTACTCATGGTGCTGGGTGCTCAGTACTCAGGGTGCTCAGTGCTCAGTACTCAGGGTGCTGGGTGCTCAGTACTCAGGGTGCTGGGTGCTCGGTGCTCAGGGTGCTGGGTGCTCAGTGCTCAGGGTGCTGGGTGCTCGGTGCTCGGGGTGCTGGGTGCTCAGTGCTCGGGGTGCTCGGTGCTCAGTACTCAGGGTGCTCAGTGCTCAGTACTCAGGGTGCTGGGTGCTCAGTGCTCCGGGTGCTGGGTGCTCAGTACTCAGGGTTCTGGGTGCTCGGTGCTCAATACGCTGGGTGCTCAGTACTCAGGGTGCTGGGTGCTCAGTACTCAGGGTGCTCGGTGCTCACTCCTCAGGGTGCTGGGTGCTCAGTGCCCGGGGTGCTGGGTGCTCAGTACTCAGGGTGCTGGGTGCTCAGTGCTCGGGGTGCTCGGTGCTCAGTACGCTGGGTGCTCAGTACTCAGGGTGCTGGGTGCTCAGTACTTAGGGTGCTGGGTGCTCAGTGCTCAGTGCTCAGGGTCCTGGGTGCTCAGTCCTCAGGGTGCTCAGTACTCAGGGTGCTCGGTGCTCAGTGCTCAGTACTCAGGGTGTTCAGTACTCAGGGTGCTGGGTGCTCAGTGCTTGGGGTGCTGGGTGCTCAGTACTCAGGGTGCTGGGTGCTCAGTACTCAGGGTGCTGGGTGCTCAGTACTCAGGGTGCTGGGTGCTCAGTGCTCGGGGTGCTGGGTGCTCAGTGCTCAGGGTGATCGGTGCTCAGTGCTCAGGGTGCTGGGTGCTCAGTCCTCAGGGTGCTCAGTGCTCAAGTTGCTGGGTGCTCAGTGCTCGGGGTGCTCGGTGCTCAGTACTCAGGGTGCTGAGTGCTCAGTACTCAGGGTGCTGGGAGCTCAGTACTCAGGGTGCTGGGTGCTCAGTACTCAGGGTGCTGGGTGCTCAGTTCTCAGGGTGCTGGGTGCTCAGTGCTCAGGGTGCTGGGTGCTCAGTGCTCGGGGTGCTGGGTGCTCAGTGCTCGGGGTGCTGGGTGCTCAGTGCTCAGGGCTCAAGGTGCTGGGTGCTCAGTGATCAGTGCTCAGGGTGCTGGGTGCTCAGTGCTCCGGTTGCTCGGTGCTCAGTACTCAGGGTACTGGGTGCTCAGTGCTCGGGGTGCTCGGTGCTCAGTACGTTGGGTGCTCACTACTCAGGGTGCTGGGTGCTCAGTGCTCAGGGTACTGGGTGCTCAGTGCTCAGGGTGCTGGGTGCTCAGTGCTCAGGGTGCTGGGTGTTCAGTACTCAGGGTGCTGGGTGCGCAGTGCTCGCGGTGCTGGGTGCTCAGTGCTCAGGGTGCTGGGTGCTCAGTGCTCAGGGTGCTGGGTGCTCAGTACTCGGGGTGCTGGGTGCTCAGTACTCAGGTTGCGGGCTGCTCAGTACTCAGGGTGCTGGGTGATCAGTACTCGGGTGCTGGGTGCTCAGTGCTCAGTACTCAGGGTGCTTGGGTGCTCAGTGCTCGGGGTGCTGGGTGCTCAGTGCTCAGTACTCAGGGTGCTGGGTGCTCAGTGCTCAGGGTGCTGGGTGCTCAGTGCTCAGGGTGCTGGGTGCTCAGTGCTCAGGGTGCTGGGTGCTCAGTGCTCAGGGTGCTGGGTGCTCAGTACTCAGGGTGCTGGGTGCTCAGTCCTCAGAGTGCTGGGTGGTCAGTGCTCGGGGTGCTCGGTGCTCAGTGCTCAATGTGCTGGGTGCTCAGTACTCAGGGTGCTCATTGCACAGGGTCCTGGGTGCTCAGTACTCAGGGTGCTGGGTGCTCAGTGCTCAGGGTGCTCGGTGCTCAGTACGTTGGGTGCTCAGTACTCAGGGTGCTGGGTCCTCAGTGCTCAGGGTGCTGGGTGCTCACTACTCAGGGTGCTGGGTGCTCAGAGCTCGGGGTGCTGGGTGCTCAGTACTCAGGGTGCTGGGTGCTCAGTTCTCGGGGTGCTCGGTGCTCAGTACGCTGGGTGGTCAGTACTCAGGGTGCTGGGTGCTCAGTACTCAGGGTGCTCGGTGCTCCCTACTCAGGGTGCTGGGTGCTCAGTACTCAGGGTGCTGGGTGCTCGGTGCTCAATACGCTGGGTGCTCAGTACTCAGGGTGCTGGGTGCTCAGTACTCAGGGTGCTTGGTGCTCACTACTCAGGGTGCTGGGTGCTCAGTGCTCGGGGTGCTTGGTGCTCAGTACTCAGGGTGCTGGGTGCTCAGTGCTCGGGGTGCTCGGTGCTCAGTACGCTGGGTGCTCAGTACTCAGGGTGCTGGGTGCTCAGTACTCAGGGTGCTCAGTGCTCAGTACTTAGGGTGCTCAGTGCTCAGTGCTCAGGGTGCTGGGTGCTCAGTGCTCGGGGTGCTGGGTGCTCAGTGCTCGGGGTGCTGGGTGCTCAGTGCTCAGGGTGCTGGGTGCTCAGGGCTCAGGTTGCTGGGTGCTCAGTACTCAGGGTGCTCGGTGCTCAGTACTCAGGGTTCTCAGTGCTCAGTGCTCAGGGTGCTGGGTGCTCAGTTCTCAGGGTGCTCAGTGCTCAGCACTCGGGGTGCTGGGTGCTCAGTGCTCAGGGTGCTCAGTGCTCAGCACTCGGGGTGCTGGGTGCTCAGTGCTCAGGGTGCTCAGTGCTCGGGGAGCTGGGTGCTCAGTGCTCGGAGTTCTGCGTGCTCAGTACTCAGGGTGCTGTGTGCTCAGTGCTCAGTACTCAGCGTGCTGGGTGCTCAGTGCTCAGAGTGTTGGGTGCTCAGTACTCAGGGTGCTGGGTGCTCAGTGCTCAGTGCTCAGGGTGCTCAGTGCTCAGGGTGCTGGATGCTCAGGGTGCTGGGTGCTCAGTGCTCGGGGTGCTGGTTGCTCAGTGCTCAGGGTGCTGGTGGCTCAGTGCTCAGTGCTCAGGGTGCTGGGTGCTCAGTGCTCAGTGCTCAGGGTGCTGGGTGTTCAGTACTCAGGGTGCTGGGTGCTCAGTACTCAGGGTGCTTGGTGCTCAGTGCTCAGGGTGCTGGTTGCTCAGTGCTCAGGGTGCTGGGTGCTCACTACTCAGGGTGCTGGGTGCTCAGAGCTCGGGGTGCTGGGTGCTCAGTACTCAGGGTGCTGGGTGCTCAGTTCTCGGGGTGCTCGGTGCTCAGTACGCTGGGTGGTCAGTACTCAGGGTGCTGGGTGCTCAGTACTCAGGGTGCTCGGTGCTCCCTACTCAGGGTGCTGGGTGCTCAGTACTCAGGGTGCTGGGTGCTCAATACGCTGGGTGCTCAGTACTCAGGGTGCTGGGTGCTCAGTACTCAGGGTGCTCGGTGCTCACTACTCAGGGTGCTGGGTGCTCAGTGCTCGGGGTGCTGGGTGCTCAGTACTCAGGGTGCTGGGTGCTCAGTGCTCGGGGTGCTCGGTGCTCAGTACGCTGGGTGCTCAGTACTCAGGGTGCTGGGTGCTCAGTACTCAGGGTGCTCAGTGCTCAGTACTTAGGGTGCTCAGTGCTCAGTGCTCAGGGTGCTGGGTGCTCAGTGCTCGGGGTGCTGGGTGCTCAGTGCTCGGGGTGCTGGGTGCTCAGTGCTCAGGGTGCTGGGTGCTCAGGGCTCAGGTTGCTAGGTGCTCAGTACTCAGGGTGCTCGGTGCTCAGTACTCAGGGTTCTCAGTGCTCAGTGCTCAGGGTGCTGGGTGCTCAGTTCTCAGGGTGCTCAGTGCTCAGCACTCGGGGTGCTGGGTGCTCAGTGCTCAGGGTGCTCAGTGCTCAGCACTCGGGGTGCTGGGTGCTCAGTGCTCAGGGTGCTCAGTGCTCGGGGAGCTGGGTGCTCAGTGCTCGGAGTTCTGCGTGCTCAGTACTCAGGGTGCTGTGTGCTCAGTGCTCAGTACTCAGCGTGCTGGGTGCTCAGTGCTCAGAGTGTTGGGTGCTCAGTACTCAGGGTGCTGGGTGCTCAGTGCTCAGTGCTCAGGGTGCTCAGTGCTCAGGGTGCTGGGTGCTCAGGGTGCTGGGTGCTCAGTGCTCGGGGTGCTGGTTGCTCAGTGCTCAGGGTGCTGGTGGCTCAGTGCTCAGTGCTCAGGGTGCTGGGTGCTCAGTGCTCAGTGCTCAGGGTGCTGGGTGTTCAGTACTCAGGGTGCTGGGTGCTCAGTACTCAGGGTGCTTGGTGCTCAGTGCTCAGGGTGCTGGTTGCTCAGTGCTCAGGGTGCTGGGTGCTCAGTACTCAGGGTGCTGGGTGCTCAGTACTCAGGGTGCTCAGTGCTCAGTGCTCTGGGTGCTGGGTGCTCAGTGCTCGGGGTGCTGGGTGCTCAGTGCTCAGGGTGCTTGGTGCTCAGTACTCAGGGTGCTCAGTGCTCAGGGTGCTGGGTGCTCAGTGCTCGGGGTGCTGGGTACTCAGTGCTCAGTACACAGGGTGCTGAGTGCTCAGTGCTCGGGGTGCTGGGTGCTCAGTGCTCGGGGTGCTGGATGCTCAGTACTCAGGGTGCTGGGTGCTCAGTGCTCAGGGTGCTGGGTGCTCAGTACTCAGGGTGCTGGGTGCTCAGTGCTCAGGGTGCTGGGTCCTCAGTGCTCAGGGTGCTGGGTGCTCAGTGCTCAGGGTGCTCAGTGCTCAGTACTCAGGGTGCTCGGTGCTCAGTGCTCAGGGTGCTCAGTGCTCAGTACTCAGGGTGCTCAGTGCTCAGTTCTCTGGGTGCTGGGTGCTCAGTGCTCGGGGTGCGGGGTGCTCAGTGCTCAGGGTGCTGGGTGCTCAGTACTCAGGGTGCTCAGTGCTCAGGGTGCTGGGTGCTCAGTGCTCAGTACACAGGGTGCTGAGTGCTCAGTGCTCTGGGTGCTGGGTGCTCAGTTCTCAGTACTCAGGGTGCTGGCTGCTCAGTGCTCGGGGTGCTGGATGCTCAGTATTCAGGGTGCTGGGTGCTCAGTGCTCAGGTTGCTGGGTGCTCAGTACTCAGGGTGCTGGGTGCTCAGTGCTCAGGGTGCTGGGTGCTCAGTACTCAGGGTGCTGGGTCCTCAGTTCTCAGGGTGCTGGGTGCTCAGTGCTCGGGGTGCTCAGTACTCAGGGTGCTGTGTGTTCAGTGCTCAGGGTACTGGGTGCTCAGTACTCAGGGTGCTCGGTGCTTAGTACTCAGGGTGCTGGGTGCTCAGTACTCTGGGTGCTGGGTGCTCATTGCTCGGGGTGCTCGGTGCTCAGTGCTCAGGGTGCTGGGTGCTCAGTACTCAGGGTGATCTTTGCTCCGGGTCCTGGGTGCTCAGTACTCAGGGTGCTGGGTGCTCAATACTCAGGGTGCTCAGTGCTCAGTACTCAGGGTGCTCAGTGCTCAGTGCTCAGGGTGCTGGGTGCTCAGTGCTCGGGGTGCTGGGTGCTCAGTGCTCGGGGTGCTGGGTGCTCAGTGCTCGGGCTGCTGTGTGCTCAGTGCTCAGGGTGCTGGGTGCTCAGTGCTCAGAGTGCTGGGTGCTCAGTACTCAGGGTGCTCGGTGCTCAGTACTCAGAGTGCTCAGTGCTCAGTACTCAGCGTGCTGGGTGCTCAGTGCTCTGGGTGCTCGGTGCTCAGTACTCAGGGTGCTCAGTGCTCAGTACTCAGCGTGCTGGGTGCTCAGTGCTCAGGGTGCTGGGTGCTTAGTACTCAGGGTGCTCGGTCCTCAGTGCTCAGGGTGCTGGGTGCTCAGTACTCAGGGTGCTGGGTGCTCAGTGCTCAGGGTGCTCAGTGCTCAGTACTCAGGGTGCTCGGTGCTCAGTGCTCAGGGTGCTCAGTGCTCAGTACTCAGGGTGCTCAGTGCTCAGTTTTCTGGGTGCTGGGTGCTCAGTGCTCGGGGTGCTGGGTGCTCAGTGCTCAGGGTGCTGGGTGCTCAGTACTCAGGGTGCTCAGTGCTCAGGGTGCTGGGTGCTCAGTGCTCAGTACACAGGGTGCTGAGTGCACAGTGCTCTGGGTGCTTGGTGCTCAGTTCTCAGTACTCAGGGTGCTGGCTGCTCAGTGCTCGGGGTGCTGGATGCTCAGTATTCAGGGTGCTGGGTGCTCAGTGCTCAGGGTGCTGGGTGCTCAGTACTCAGGGTGCTGGGTGCTCAGTGCTCAGGGTGCTGGGTGCTCAGTACTCAGGGTGCTGGGTCCTCAGTTCTCAGGGTGCTGGGTGCTCAGTGCTCGGGGTGCTCAGTACTCAGGGTGCTGTGTGTTCAGTGCTCAGGGTACTGGGTGCTCAGTACTCAGGGTGCTCGGTGCTTAGTACTCAGGGTGCTGGGTGCTCAGTACTCCGGGTGCTGGGTGCTCAGTGCTCGGGGTGCTCGGTGCTCAGTGCTCAGGGTGCTGGGTGCTCAGTACTCAGGGTGCTCTTTGCTCCGGGTCCTGGGTGCTCAGTACTCAGGGTGCTGGGTGCTCAATACTCAGGGTTCTCAGTGCTCAGTACTCAGGGTGCTCAGTGCTCAGTCCTCAGGGTTCTCAGTGCTCAGGGTGCTGGGTGCTCAGTGCTCGGGGTGCTGGGTGCTCAGTGCTCAGGGTGCTGGGTGCTCAGTGCTCAGGGTGCTAGGTGCTCAGTGCTCAGGGTGCTCGGTGCTCAGTGCTCAGGTTGCTGGGTGCTCAGTACTCAGGGTGCTTGGTGCTCAGTACTCAGGGTGCTCATTGCTCAGTACTCAGGGTGCTCAGTGCTCAGTACTCAGGGTGCTCAGTGCTCAGGGTGCTAGGTGCTCAGTGCTCGGGGTGCTGGGTGCTCAGTCCTCAGGGTGCTGGGTGCTCAGTGCTCAGGGTGCTCTGTGCTCAGTGCACAGGATGCTGGGTGCTCAGTACTCAGGGTGCTGGGTGCTTAGTGCTCGGGGTGCTGGGTGCTCAGTACTCAGGGTGCTGGGTGCTCAGTACTCGGGTGCTCGGTGCTCAGTGCTCAGGGTGCTGGGTGCTCAGTGCTCTGGGTGCTGGGTGCTCAGTGCTCAGTACTCAGGGTGCTGGGTGCTCAGTGCTCGGGGTGCAGGGTGCTCAGTGCTCAGTACTCAGGGTGCTGGGTGCTCAGTGCTCAGGGTGCTGGGTGCTCAGTGCTCAGGGTGCTGGGTGCTCAGTGCTCAGGGTGCTGGGTACTCAGTGCTCGAGGTGCTGGGTGCTCAGTACTCAGGGTGCTGGGTGCTCAGTACTCAGGGTGCTGGGTGCTCAGTGCTCGGGGTGCTGGGTGCTCAGTGCTCGGGGTGCTGGGTACTCAGTAGTCGGGGTGCTCGCTGCACAGTACTCAGGGTGCTGGGTGCTCAGTGCTCAGGGTGCTGGGTGCTCAGTACTCAGGGTGCTCTGTGCTTAGTACTCTGGGTGCTGGGTGCTCAGTACTCCGGGTGCTGGGTGCTCAGTGCTCGGGGTGCTCGGTGCTCAGTACTCAGGGTGCTGGGTGCTCAGTGCTCGGGGTGCTCGGTGCTCAGTACGTTGGGTGCTCACTACTCAGGGTGCTGGGTGCTCATTGCTCAGGGTGCTGGGTGTTCAATGCTCAGCGTGCTGGGTGCTCAGTGCTCAGGGTGCTGGGTGCTCAATACTCAGGGTGCTGGGTGTGCAGTGCTCGGGGTGCTGGGTGCTCAGTGCTCAGGGTGCTGGGTGCTCAGTGCTCAGCGTGCTGGGTGCTCAGTACTCGGGGTGCTGGGTGCTCAGTACTCATGGTGCGGGGTGCTCAGTACCCAGGGTGCTGCGTGATCAGTACTCGGGTGCTGGGTGCTCAGTGCTCAGGGTGCTGGGTGCTCAGTACTCAGGGTGCTCGGTGCTTAGTACTCAGGGTGCTGGGTGCTCAGTACTTCGGGTGCTGGGTGCTCAGTGCTCGGGGTGCTCGGTGCTCAGTGCTCAAGGTGCTGGGTGCTCAGTACTCAGGGTGCTCATTGCTCAGGGTGCTCGGTGCTCAGTACGTTGGGTGCTCAGTGCTCAGTACTCAGGGTTCTCAGTGCTCAGGGTGCTGGGTGCTCAGTGCTCGGGGTGCTGGGTGCTCAGTGCTCGGGGTGCTGGGTGCTCAGTGCTCAGGGTGCTGGGTGCTCAGTACTCAGGGTGCTGGGTGCTCGGTGCTCAGGGTGCTGGGTGCTCAGTGCTCAGGGTGCTGGGTGCTCGGTGCTCGGGGTGCTGGGTGCTCAGTGCTCGGGGTGCTCGGTGCTCAGTACTCAGGGTGCTCAGTGCTCAGTACTCAGGGTGCTGGGTGCTCAGTGCTCAGGGTGCTGGGTGCTCAGTACTCAGGGTGCTGGGTGCTCGGTGCTCAGTACGCTGGGTGCTCAGTACTCAGGGTGCTGGGTGCTCAGTACTCAGGGTGCTCGGTGCTCACTACTCAGGGTGCTGGGTGCTCAGTGCTCGGGGTGCTGGGTGCTCAGTACTCAGGGTGCTGGGTGCTCAGTGCTCGGGGTACTCGGTGCTCAGTACGCTGGGTGCTCAGTACTCAGGGTGCTGGGTGCTCAGTACTCAGGGTGCTCAGCGCTCAGTACTTAGGGTGCTCAGTGCTCAGTGCTCAGGGTGCTGGGTGCTCAGTGCTCGGGGTGCTGGGTGCTCAGTGCTCGGGTTGCTGGGTGCTCAGTGCTCGGGGTGCTGGGTGCTCAGTGCTCAGGGTGCTGGGAGCTCAGTGCTCAGAGTGCTGGGTGCTCAGTACTCAGGGTGCTCGGTGCTAGGTACTCAGAGTGCTCAGAGCTCAGTACTCAGCGTGCTGGGTGCTCAGTGCTCAGGGTGCTCGGTGCTCAGTACTCAGGGTGCTCAGTGCTCAGTACTCAGCTTGCTGGGTGCTCAGTGCTCAGGGTGCTGATTGCTCAGTACTCAGGGTCCTGGGTGCCTAGTACTCAGGGTGCTCGGTCCTCAGGGCTCAGGGTGCTGGGTGCTCAGTACTCAGGGTGCTGGGGGCTCAGTACTCAGGGAGCTGGGTGCTCAGTACTCAGGGTGATCTCTTCTCAGTACTCAGGTTGCTATGTGCTCAGTGCTCGGGGTGCTGGGTGCTCAGTACTCGGGGTGCTCAGTGCTCAGTACTCAGGGTGCTGGGAGCTCAGTGCTCAGTGCTCAGGGTGCTCAGTGCTCAGGGTGCTGGGTGCTCAGGGTGCTGGGTGCTCAGTGCTCGGGGTGCTGGTTGCTCAGTGCTCAGGGTGCTGGGTGCTCAGTGTTCAGTGCTCAGGGTGCTGGGTGCTCAGTGCTCAATGCTCAGGGTGCTGGGTGTTCAGTACTCAGGGTGCTGGGTGCTCAGTACTCAGGGTGCTTGGTGCTCAGTGCTCAGGGTGCTGGTTGCTCAGTGCTCAGGATGCTGGGTGCTCAGTACTCAGGGTGCTGGGTACTCAGTACTCAGGGTGCTCGGTGTTCAGTACTCAGGGTGCTGGGTGCTCAGTACTCAAGGTGCTGGGTGCTCAGTGCTCAGGGTGCTGGGTGCTCAGTACTCAGGGTGCTGGGTGCTCAGTGCTCAGTGCTCAGGGTGCTGGGTGCTCAGTCCTCAGGGTGCTCAGTACTCAGTGTGCTCGGTGCTCAGTGCTCAGTACTCAGGGTGCTCAGTACTCAGGGTGCTGGGTGCTCAGTACTCAGGGTGCTGGGTGCTCAGTGCTCGGGGTGCTGGGTGCTCAGTGCTCAGGGTGATCGGTGCTCAGTGCTCAGGGTGCTGGATGCTCAGTCCTCAGGGTGCTCAGTGCTCAAGGTGCTGGGTGCTCAGTGCTCGGGGTGCTCGGTGCTCAGTACTTAGGGTGCTGAGTGCTCAGTACTCAGGGTGCTGGGTGCTCAGTACTCAGGGTGCTGGGTGCTCAGTACTCAGGATGCTGGGTGCTCAGTGCTCAGGGTGCTGGGTGCTCAGTGCTCATGGTGCTGGGTGCTCAGTGCTCGGGGTGCTGGGTGCTCAGTGCTCGGGGTGCTGGGTGCTCAGTGCTCAGGGCTCAGGGTGCTGGGTGCTCAGTGATCAGTGCTCAGGGTGCTGGGTGCTCAGTGCTCCGGTTGCTCGGTGCTCAGTACTCAGGGTGCTGGGTGCTCAGTGCTCGGTGTGCTCGGTGCTCAGTATGTTGGGTGCTCACTACTCAGGGTGCTGGGTGCTCAGTGCTCAGGGTACTGGGTGCTCAGTGCTCAGGGTGCTGGGTGCTCAGTGCTCAGGGTGCTGGGTGTTCAGTACTCAGGGTGCTGCTTGCGCAGTGCTCGCGGTGCTGGGTGCTCAGTGCTCAGGGTGCTGGGTGCTCAGTGCTCAGGGTGCTGGGTGCTCAGTACTCAGGTTGCGGGCTGCTCAGTACTCAGGGTGCTGGGTGATCAGTACTCGGGTGCTGGGTGCTCAGTGCTCAGGGTGCTGGGTGCTCAGTGCTCGGGGTGCTGGGTGCTCAGTGCTCAGTACTCAGGGTGCTTGGTTGCTCAGTGCTCGGGGTGCTGGGTGCTCAGTGCTTAGTACTCAGGGTGCTGGGTGCTCAGTGCTCAGGGTGCTGGGTGCTCAGTGCTCAGGGTGCTGGGTGCTCAGTGCTCAGGGTGCTGGGTGCTCAGTACTCAGGGTGCTGGTTGCTCAGTGCTCAGAGTGCTGGGTGGTCAGTGCTCGGGGTGCTCAGTGCTCAGTGCTCAATGTGCTGGGTGCTCAGTACTCAGGGTGCTCATTGCACAGGGTCCTGGGTGCTCAGTACTCAGGGTGGTGGGTGCTCAGTGCTCAGGGTGCTCGGTGCTCAGTACGTTGGGTGCTCAGTACTCAGGGTGCTGGGTGCTCAGTGCTCAGGGTGCTGGGTGCTCAGTGCTCAGGGTGTTGGGTGTTCAGTGCTCAGGGTGCTGCGTGCTCGGTGCTCGGGGTGCTGGGTGCTCAGTGTTCGGGGTGCTCGGAGCTCAATACTCAGGGTGCTCACTGCTCAGTACTCCGGCTGCTGGGTGCTCAGTGCTTAGTACTCAGGGTGCTGGGTGCTCAGTGCTCAGGGTGCTGGGTGCTCAGTGCTCAGGGTGCTGGGTGCTCAGTGCTCAGGGTGCTGGGTGCTCAGTACTCAGGGTGCTGGGTGCTCAGTACTCAGGGTGCTGGGTTCTTAGTACTCAGGGTGCTCAGTGCTCAGTACTTAGGGTGCTCAGTGCTCAGTGCTCGGGGTGCTGGGTGCTCAGTGCTCGGGGTGCTGGGTGCTCAGTGCTCGGGGTGCTGGGTGCTCAGTGCTCAGGGTGCTGGGTGCTCAGTGCTCAGAGTGCTCTGTTCTCAATACTCACGGTGCTCGGTGCTCAGTACTCAGAGTGCTCAGTGCTCAGTACTCAGCGTGCTGGGTGCTCAGTGCTCAGGGTGCTGGGTGCTCAGTACTCAGGGTGCTGGGTGCTTAGTATTCAGGGTGCTCGGTCCTCAGTGCTCAGGGTGCTGGGTGCTCAGTACTCAGGGTGCTGGGTGCTCAGTGCTCAGGGTGCTCAGTGCTCAGTACTCAGGGTGCTCGGTGCTCAGTGCTCAGGGTGCTCAGTGCTCAGTACTCAGGGTGCTGGGTGCTCAGTGCTCTGGGTGCTGGGTGCTCAGTGCTCGGGGTGCTGGGTGCTCAGTGCTCAGGGTGCTGGGTGCTCAGTACTCAGGGTGCTCAGTGCTCAGGGTGCTGGGTGCTCAGTGCTCGGGGTGCTGGGTACTCAGTGCTCAGTACACAGGGTGCTGAGTGCTCAGTGCTCAGGGTGCTGGGTGCTCAGGGTGCTGGGTGCTCAGTGCTCGGGGTGATGGTTGCTCAGTGCTCAGGGTGCTGGGTGCTCAGTGCTCAGTGCTCAGGGTGCTGGGTGCTCAGTGCTCAGTGCTCTGGGTGCTGGGTGATCAGTACTCAGGGTGCTCATTGCTCAGGGTGCTGGGTGCTCAGTACTCATGGTGCTGGGTGCTCAGTACTCAGGGTGCTCAGTGCTCAGTACTCAGGGTGCGGGGTGCTCAGTGCTCAGGGTGCTGGGTGCTCAGTACTCAGGGTGCTGGGTGCTCGGTGCTCAGGGTGCTGGGTGCTCAGTGCTCAGGGTGCTGGGTGCTCGGTGCTCGGGGTGCTGGGTGCTCAGTGCTCGGGGTGCTCGGTGCTCAGTACTCAGGGTGCTCAGTGCTCAGTACTCAGGGTGCTGGGTGCTCAGTGCTCAGGGTGCTGGGTGCTCAGTACTCAGGGTTCTGGGTGCTCGGTGCTCAATACGCTGGGTGCTCAGTACTCAGGGTGCTGGGTGCTCAGTACTCAGGGTGCTCGGTGCTCACTCCTCAGGGTGCTGGGTGCTCAGTGCTCGGGGTGCTGGGTGCTCAGTACTCAGGGTGCTGGGTGCTCAGTGCTCGGGGTGCTCGGTGCTCAGTACGCTGGGTGCTCAGTACTCAGGGTGCTGGGTGCTCAGTACTTAGGGTGCTGGGTGCTCAGTGCTCAGGGTCCTGGGTGCTCAGTCCTCAGGGTGCTCAGTACTCAGGGTGCTCGGTGCTCAGTGCTCAGTACTCAGGGTGTTCAGTACTCAGGGTGCTGGGTGCTCAGTGCTTGGGGTGCTGGGTGCTCAGTACTCAGGGTGCTGGGTGCTCAGTACTCAGAGTGCTGGGTGCTCAGTACTCAGGGTGCTGGGTGCTCAGTGCTCGGGGTGCTGGGTGCTCAGTGCTCAGGGTGATCGGTGCTCAGTGCTCAGGGTGCTGGGTGCTCAGTCCTCAGGGTGCTCAGTGCTCAAGTTGCTGGGTGCTCAGTGCTCGGGGTGCTCGGTGCTCAGTACTCAGGGTGCTGAGTGCTCAGTACTCAGGGTGCTGGGTGCTCAGTACTCAGGGTGCTGGGTGCTCAGTACTCAGGGTGCTGGGTGCTCAGTTCTCAGGGTGCTGGGTGCTCAGTGCTCAGGGTGCTGGGTGCTCAGTGCTCGGGGTGCTGGGTGCTCAGTGCTCGGGGTGCTGGGTGCTCAGTGCTCAGGGCTCAGGGTGCTGGGTGCTCAGTGATCAGTGCTCAGGGTGCTGGGTGCTCAGTGCTCCGGTTGCTCGGTGCTCAGTACTCAGTGTACTGGGTGCTCAGTGCTCGGGGTGCTCGGTGCTCAGTACGTTGGGTGCTCACTACTCAGGGTGCTGGGTGCTCAGTGCTCAGGGTACTGGGTGCTCAGTGCTCAGGGTGCTGGGTGCTCAGTGCTCAGGGTGCTGGGTGTTCAGTACTCAGGGTGCTGGGTGCGCAGTGCTCGCGGTGCTGGGTGCTCAGTGCTCAGGGTGCTGGGTGCTCAGTGCTCAGGGTGCTGGGTGCTCAGTACTCGGGGTGCTGGGTGCTCAGTACTCAGGTTGCGGGCTGCTCAGTACTCAGGGTGCTGGGTGATCAGTACTCGGGTGCTGGGTGCTCAGTGCTCAGGGTGCTGGGTGCTCAGTGCTCGGGGTGCTGGGTGCTCAGTGCTCAGTACTCAGGGTGCTTGGGTGCTCAGTGCTCGGGGTGCTGGGTGCTCAGTGCTCAGTACTCAGGGTGCTGGGTGCTCAGTGCTCAGGGTGCTGGGTGCTCAGTGCTCAGGGTGCTGGGTGCTCAGTGCTCAGGGTGCTGGGTGCTCAGTGCTCAGGGTGCTGGGTGCTCAGTACTCAGGGTGCTGGGTGCTCAGTCCTCAGAGTGCTGGGTGGTCAGTGCTCGGGGTGCTCGGTGCTCAGTGCTCAATGTGCTGGGTGCTCAGTACTCAGGGTGCTCATTGCACAGGGTCCTGGGTGCTCAGTACTCAGGGTGCTGGGTGCTCAGTGCTCAGGGTGCTCGGTGCTCAGTACGTTGGGTGCTCAGTACTCAGGGTGCTGGGTCCTCAGTGCTCAGGGTGCTGGGTGCTCACTACTCAGGGTGCTGGGTGCTCAGAGCTCGGGGTGCTGGGTGCTCAGTACTCAGGGTGCTGGGTGCTCAGTTCTCGGGGTGCTCGGTGCTCAGTACGCTGGGTGGTCAGTACTCAGGGTGCTGGGTGCTCAGTACTCAGGGTGCTCGGTGCTCCCTACTCAGGGTGCTGGGTGCTCAGTACTCAGGGTGCTGGGTGCTCGGTGCTCAATACGCTGGGTGCTCAGTACTCAGGGTGCTGGGTGCTCAGTACTCAGGGTGCTCGGTGCTCACTACTCAGGGTGCTGGGTGCTCAGTGCTCGGGGTGCTGGGTGCTCAGTACTCAGGGTGCTGGGTGCTCAGTGCTCGGGGTGCTCGGTGCTCAGTACGCTGGGTGCTCAGTACTCAGGGTGCTGGGTGCTCAGTACTCAGGGTGCTCAGTGCTCAGTACTTAGGGTGCTCAGTGCTCAGTGCTCAGGGTGCTGGGTGCTCAGGGCTCAGGTTGCTGGGTGCTCAGTACTCAGGGTGCTCGGTGCTCAGTACTCAGGGTTCTCAGTGCTCAGTGCTCAGGGTGCTGGGTGCTCAGTTCTCAGGGTGCTCAGTGCTCAGCACTCGGGGTGCTGGGTGCTCAGTGCTCAGGGTGCTCAGTGCTCAGCACTCGGGGTGCTGGGTGCTCAGTGCTCAGGGTGCTCAGTGCTCGGGGAGCTGGGTGCTCAGTGCTCGGAGTTCTGCGTGCTCAGTACTCAGGGTGCTGTGTGCTCAGTGCTCAGTACTCAGCGTGCTGGGTGCTCAGTGCTCAGAGTGTTGGGTGCTCAGTACTCAGGGTGCTGGGTGCTCAGTGCTCAGTGCTCAGGGTGCTCAGTGCTCAGGGTGCTGGGTGCTCAGGGTGCTGGGTGCTCAGTGCTCGGGGTGCTGGTTGCTCAGTGCTCAGGGTGCTGGTGGCTCAGTGCTCAGTGCTCAGGGTGCTGGGTGCTCAGTGCTCAGTGCTCAGGGTGCTGGGTGTTCAGTACTCAGGGTGCTGGGTGCTCAGTACTCAGGGTGCTTGGTGCTCAGTGCTCAGGGTGCTGGTTGCTCAGTGCTCAGGGTGCTGGGTGCTCACTACTCAGGGTGCTGGGTGCTCAGAGCTCGGGGTGCTGGGTGCTCAGTACTCAGGGTGCTGGGTGCTCAGTTCTCGGGGTGCTCGGTGCTCAGTACGCTGGGTGGTCAGTACTCAGGGTGCTGGGTGCTCAGTACTCAGGGTGCTCGGTGCTCCCTACTCAGGGTGCTGGGTGCTCAGTACTCAGGGTGCTGGGTGCTCAATACGCTGGGTGCTCAGTACTCAGGGTGCTGGGTGCTCAGTACTCAGGGTGCTCGGTGCTCACTACTCAGGGTGCTGGGTGCTAAGTGCTCGGGGTGCTGGGTGCTCAGTACTCAGGGTGCTGGGTGCTCAGTGCTCGGGGTGCTCGGTGCTCAGTACGCTGGGTGCTCAGTACTCAGGGTGCTGGGTGCTCAGTACTCAGGGTGCTCAGTGCTCAGTACTTAGGGTGCTCAGTGCTCAGTGCTCAGGGTGCTGGGTGCTCAGTGCTCGGGGTGCTGGGTGCTCAGTGCTCGGGGTGCTGGGTGCTCAGTGCTCAGGGTGCTGGGTGCTCAGGGCTCAGGTTGCTAGGTGCTCAGTACTCAGGGTGCTCGGTGCTCAGTACTCAGGGTTCTCAGTGCTCAGTGCTCAGGGTGCTGGGTGCTCAGTTCTCAGGGTGCTCAGTGCTCAGCACTCGGGGTCCTGGGTGCTCAGTGCTCAGGGTGCTCAGTGCTCAGCACTCGGGGTGCTGGGTGCTCAGTGCTCAGGGTGCTCAGTGCTCGGGGAGCTGGGTGCTCAGTGCTCGGAGTTCTGCGTGCTCAGTACTCAGGGTGCTGTGTGCTCAGTGCTCAGTACTCAGCGTGCTGGGTGCTCAGTGCTCAGAGTGTTGGGTGCTCAGTACTCAGGGTGCTGGGTGCTCAGTACTCAGGGTGCTTGGTGCTCAGTGCTCAGGGTGCTGGTTGCTCAGTGCTCAGGGTGCTGGGTGCTCACTACTCAGGGTGCTGGGTGCTCAGAGCTCGGGGTGCTGGGTGCTCAGTACTCAGGGTGCTGGGTGCTCAGTTCTCGGGGTGCTCGGTGCTCAGTACGCTGGGTGGTCAGTACTCAGGGTGCTGGGTGCTCAGTACTCAGGGTGCTCGGTGCTCCCTACTCAGGGTGCTGGGTGCTCAGTACTCAGGGTGCTGGGTGCTCAATACGCTGGGTGCTCAGTACTCAGGGTGCTGGGTGCTCAGTACTCAGGGTGCTCGGTGCTCACTACTCAGGGTGCTGGGTGCTCAGTGCTCGGGGTGCTGGGTGCTCAGTACTCAGGGTGCTGGGTGCTCAGTGCTCGGGGTGCTCGGTGCTCAGTACGCTGGGTGCTCAGTACTCAGGGTGCTGGGTGCTCAGTACTCAGGGTGCTCAGTGCTCAGTACTTAGGGTGCTCAGTGCTCAGTGCTCAGGGTGCTGGGTGCTCAGTGCTCGGGGTGCTGGGTGCTCAGTGCTCGGGGTGCTGGGTGCTCAGTGCTCAGGGTGCTGGGTGCTCAGGGCTCAGGTTGCTAGGTGCTCAGTACTCAGGGTGCTCGGTGCTCAGTACACAGGGTTCTCAGTGCTCAGTGCTCAGGGTGCTGGGTGCTCAGTTCTCAGGGTGCTCAGTGCTCAGCACTCGGGGTGCTGGGTGCTCAGTGCTCAGGGTGCTCAGTGCTCAGCACTCGGGGAGCTGGGTGCTCAGTGCTCAGGGTGCTCAGTGCTCGGGGAGCTGGGTGCTCAGTGCTCGGAGTTCTGCGTGCTCAGTACTCAGGGTGCTGTGTGCTCAGTGCTCAGTACTCAGCGTGCTGGGTGCTCAGTGCTCAGAGTGTTGGGTGCTCAGTACTCAGGGTGCTGGGTGCTCAGTGCTCAGTGCTCAGGGTGCTCAGTGCTCAGGGTGCTGGGTGCTCAGGGTGCTGGGTGCTCAGTGCTCGGGGTGCTGGTTGCTCAGTGCTCAGGGTGCTGGTGGCTCAGTGCTCAGTGCTCAGGGTGCTGGGTGCTCAGTGCTCAGTGCTCAGGGTGCTGGGTGTTCAGTACTCAGGGTGCTGGGTGCTCAGTACTCAGGGTGCTTGGTGCTCAGTGCTCAGGGTGCTGGTTGCTCAGTGCTCAGGGTGCTGGGTGCTCAGTACTCAGGGTGCTGGGTGCTCAGTACTCAGGGTGCTCAGTGCTCAGGGTGCTGGGTGCTCAGTACTCATGGTGCTGGGTGCTCAGTGCTCAGGGTGCTCAGTGCTCAGTACTCAGGGTGCTCAGTGCTCAGTGCTCTGGGTGCTGGGTGCTCAGTGCTCGGGGTGCTGGGTGCTCAGTGCTCAGGGTGCTGGGTGCTCAGTACTCAGGGTGCTCAGTGCTCAGGGTGCTGGGTGCTCAGTGCTCGGGGTGCTGGGTACTCAGTGCTCAGTACACAGGGTGCTGAGTGCTCAGTGCTCGGGGTGCTGGGTGCTCAGTGCTCGGGGTGCTGGATGCTCAGTACTCAGGGTGCTGGGTGCTCAGTGCTCAGGGTGCTGGGTGCTCAGTACTCAGGGTGCTCGGTGCTCAGTGCTCAGGGTGCTGGGTCCTCAGTGCTCAGGGTGCTGGGTGCTCAGTGCTCGGGGTGCTCGGTGCTCAGTGCTCAGGATGCTGGGTGATCAGTATTCAGGGTGCTCATTGCTCAGGGTGCTGGGTGCTCAGTACTCATGGTGCTGGGTGCTCAGTACTCAGGGTGCTCAGTGCTCAGTACTCAGGGTGCTGGGTGCTCAGTGCTCAGGGTGCTGGGTGTTCAGTACTCAGGGTGCTGGGTGCTCGGTGCTCAGGGTGCTGGGTGCTCAGTGCTCAGGGTGCTGGGTGCTCGGTGCTCGGGATGCTGGGTGCTCAGTGCTCGGGGTGCTCGGTGCTCAGTACTCAGGGTGCTCAGTGCTCAGTACTCAGGGTGCTGGGTGCTCAGTGCTCAGGGTGCTGGGTGCTCAGTACTCAGGGTGCTGGGTGCTCGGTGCTCAGTACGCTGGGTGCTCAGTACTCAGGGTGCTGGGTGCTCAGTACTCAGGGTGCTCGGTGCTCACTACTCAGGGTGCTGGGTGCTCAGTGCTCGGGGTGCTGGGTGCTCAGTACTCAGGGTGCTGGGTGCTCAGTGCTCGGGGTGCACGGTGCTCAGTACGCTGGGTGCTCAGTACTCAGGGTGCTGGGTGCTCAGTACTCAGGGTGCTCAGTGCTCAGTACTTAGGGTGCTCAGTGCTCAGTGCTCAGGGTGCTGGGTGCTCAGTGCTCGGGGTGCTGGGTGCTCAGTGCTCGGGGTGCTGGGTGCTCAGTGCTCGGGGTGCTGGGTGCTCAGTGCTCAGGGTGCTGGGTGCTCAGTGCTCAGAGTGCTGGGTGCTCAGTACTCAGGGTGCTCGGTGCTCAGTACTCAGAGTGCTCAGTGCTCAGTACTCAGCGTGCTGGGTGCTCAGTGCTCTGGGTGCTCGGTGCTCAGTACTCAGTGTGCTCAGTGCTCAGTACTCAGCGTGCTGGGTGCTCAGTGCTCAGGGTGCTGGGTGCTCAGTACTCAGGGTGCTGGGTGCTTAGTACTCAGGGTGCTCGGTCCTCAGTGCTCAGGGTGCTGGGTGCTCAGTACTCAGGGTGCTGGGTGCTCAGTGCTCAGGGTGCTCAGTGCTCAGTACTCAGGGTGCTCCGTGCTCAGTGCTCAGGGTGCTCAGTGCTCAGTACTCAGGGTGCTCAGTGCTCAGTTCTCTGGGTGCTGGGTGCTCAGTGCTCGGGGTGCAGGGTGCTCAGTGCTCAGGGTGCTGGGTGCTCAGTACTCAGGGTGCTCAGTGCTCAGGGTGCTGGGTGCTCAGTGCTCAGTACACAGGGTGCTGAGTGCTCAGTGCTCTGGGTGCTGGGTGCTCAGTTCTCAGTACTCAGGGTGCTGGCTGCTCAGTGCTCGGGGTGCTGGATGCTCAGTATTCAGGGTGCTGGGTGCTCAGTGCTCAGGGTGCTGGGTGCTCAGTACTCAGGGTGCTGGGTGCTCAGTGCTCAGGGTGCTGGGTGCTCAGTGCTCGGGGTGCTCAGTACTCAGGGTGCTGTGTGTTCAGTGCTCAGGGTACTGGGTGCTCAGTACTCAGGGTGCTCGGTGCTTAGTACTCAGGGTGCTGGGTGCTCAGTACTCCGGGTGCTGGGTGCTCATTGCTCGGGGTGCTCGGTGCTCAGTGCTCAGGGTGCTGGGTGCTCAGTACTCAGGGTGATCTTTGCTCCGGGTCCTGGGTGCTCAGTACTCAGGGTGCTGGGTGCTCAATACTCAGGGTGCTCAGTGCTCAGTACTCAGGGTGCTCAGTGCTCAGTGCTCAGGGTGCTGGGTGCTCAGTGCTCGGGGTGCTGGGTGCTCAGTGCTCGGGGTGCTGGGTGCTCAGTGCTCGGGGTGCTGTGTGCTCAGTGCTCAGGGTGCTGGGTGCTCAGTGCTCAGGGTGCTGGGTGCTCAGTACTCAGGGTGCTCAGTGCTCAGGGTGCTGTGTGCTCAGTACTCATGGTGCTGGGTGCTCAGTGCTCAGGGTGCTGGGTGCTCAGTACTCAGGGTGCTGGGTGCTCAGTGCTCAGTGCTCAGGGTGCTGGGTGCTCAGTGCTCGGGGTGCTGGGTGCTCAGTGCTCGGGGTGCTGGGTGCTCAGTGCTCAGGGTGCTGGGTGCTCAGGGCTCAGGTTGCTAGGTGCTCAGTACTCAGGGTGCTCGGTGCTCAGTACTCAGGGTTCTCAGTGCTCAGTGCTCAGGGTGCTGGGTGCTCAGTTCTCAGGGTGCTCAGTGCTCAGCACTCGGGGTGCTGGGTGCTCAGTGCTCAGGGTGCTCAGTGCTCAGCACTCGGGGTGCTGGGTGCTCAGTGCTCAGGGTGCTCAGTGCTCGGGGAGCTGGGTGCTCAGTGCTCGGAGTTCTGCGTGCTCAGTACTCAGGGTGCTGTGTGCTCAGTGCTCAGTACTCAGCGTGCTGGGTGCTCAGTGCTCAGAGTGTTGGGTGCTCAGTACTCAGGGTGCTGGGTGCTCAGTGCTCAGTGCTCAGGGTGCTCAGTGCTCAGGGTGCTGGGTGCTCAGGGTGCTGGGTGCTCAGTACTCGGGGTGCTGGTTGCTCAGTGCTCAGGGTGCTGGTGGCTCAGTGCTCAGTGCTCAGGGTGCTGGGTGCTCAGTGCTCAGTGCTCAGGGTGCTGGGTGTTCAGTACTCAGGGTGCTGGGTGCTCAGTACTCAGGGTGCTTGGTGCTCAGTGCTCAGGGTGCTGGTTGCTCAGTGCTCAGGGTGCTGGGTGCTCAGTACTCAGGGTGCTGGGTGCTCAGTACTCAGGGTGCTCAGTGCTCAGGGTGCTGGGTGCTCAGTACTCATGGTGCTGGGTGCTCAGTGCTCAGGGTGCTCAGTGCTCAGTACTCAGGGTGCTCAGTGCTCAGTGCTCTGGGTGCTGGGTGCTCAGTGCTCGGGGTGCTGGGTGCTCAGTGCTCAGGGTGCTGGGTGCTCAGTACTCAGGGTGCTCAGTGCTCAGGGTGCTGGGTGCTCAGTGCTCGGGGTGCTGGGTACTCAGTGCTCAGTACACAGGGTGCTGAGTGCTCAGTGCTCGGGGTGCTGGGTGCTCAGTGCTCGGGGTGCTAGATGCTCAGTACTCAGGGTGCTGGGTGCTCAGTGCTCAGGGTGCTGGGTGCTCAGTACTCAGGGTGCTGGGTGCTCAGTGCTCAGGGTGCTGGGTCCTCAGTGCTCAGGGTGCTGGGTGCTCAGTGCTCGGGGTGCTCGGTGCTCAGTGCTCAGGATGCTGGGTGATCAGTATTCAGGGTGCTCATTGCTCAGGGTGCTGGGTGCTCAGTACTCATGGTGCTGGGTGCTCAGTACTCAGGGTGCTCAGTGCTCAGTACTCAGGGTGCTGGGTGCTCAGTGCTCAGGGTGCTGGGTGTTCAGTACTCAGGGTGCTGGGTGCTCGGTGCTCAGGGTGCTGGGTGCTCAGTGCTCAGGGTGCTGGGTGCTCGGTGCTCGGGGTGCTGGGTGCTCAGTGCTCGGGGTGCTCGGTGCTCAGTACTCAGGGTGCTCAGTGCTCAGTACTCAGGGTGCTGGGTGCTCAGTGCTCAGGGTGCTGGGTGCTCAGTACTCAGGGTGCTGGGTGCTCGGTGCTCAGTACGCTGGGTGCTCAGTACTCAGGGTGCTGGGTGCTCAGTACTCAGGGTGCTCGGTGCTCACTACTCAGGGTGCTGGGTGCTCAGTGCTCGGGGTGCTGGGTGCTCAGTACTCAGGGTGCTGGGTGCTCAGTGCTCGGGGTGCTCGGTGCTCAGTACGCTGGGTGCTCAGTACTCAGGGTGCTGGGTGCTCAGTACTCAGGGTGCTCAGTGCTCAGTACTTAGGGTGCTCAGTGCTCAGTGCTCAGGGTGCTGGGTGCTCAGTGCTCGGGGTGCTGGGTGCTCAGTGCTCGGGGTGCTGGGTGCTCAGTGCTCGGGGTGCTGGGTGCTCAGTGCTCAGGGTGCTGGGTGCTCAGTGCTCAGAGTGCTGGGTGCTCAGTACTCAGGGTGCTCGGTGCTCAGTACTCAGAGTGCTCAGTGCTCAGTACTCAGCGTGCTGGGTGCTCAGTGCTCTGGGTGCTCGGTGCTCAGTACTCAGGGTGCTCAGTGCTCAGTACTCAGCGTGCTGGGTGCTCAGTGCTCAGGGTGCTGGGTGCTCAGTACTCAGGGTGCTGGGTGCTTAGTACTCAGGGTGCTCGGTCCTCAGTGCTCAGGGTGCTGGGTGCTCAGTACTCAGGGTGCTGGGTGCTCAGTGCTCAGGGTGCTCAGTGCTCAGTACTCAGGGTGCTCGGTGCTCAGTGCTCAGGGTGCTCAGTGCTCAGTACTCAGGGTGCTCAGTGCTCAGTTCTCTGGGTGGTGGGTGCTCAGTGCTCGGGGTGCGGGGTGCTCAGTGCTCAGGGTGCTGGGTGCTCAGTACTCAGGGTGCTCAGTGCTCAGGGTGCTGGGTGCTCAGTGCTCAGTACACAGGGTGCTGAGTGCTCAGTGCTCTGGGTGCTGGGTGCTCAGTTCTCAGTACTCAGGGTGCTGGCTGCTCAGTGCTCGGGGTGCTGGATGCTCAGTATTCAGGGTGCTGGGTGCTCAGTGCTCAGGGTGCTGGGTGCTCAGTACTCAGGGTGCTGGGTGCTCAGTGCTCAGGGTGCTGGGTGCTCAGTACTCAGGGTGCTGGGTCCTCAGTTCTCAGGGTGCTGGGTGCTCAGTGCTCGGGGTGCTCAGTACTCAGGGTGCTGTGTGTTCAGTGCTCAGGGTACTGGGTGCTCAGTACTCAGGGTGCTCGGTGCTTAGTACTCAGGGTGCTGGGTGCTCAGTACTCCGGGTGCTGGGTGCTCATTGCTCGGGGTGCTCGGTGCTCAGTGCTCAGGGTGCTGGGTGCTCAGTACTCAGGGTGATCTTTGCTCCGGGTCCTGGGTGCTCAGTACTCAGGGTGCTGGGTGCTCAATACTCAGGGTGCTCAGTGCTCAGTACTCAGGGTGCTCAGTGCTCAGTGCTCAGGGTGCTGGGTGCTCAGTGCTCGGGGTGCTGGGTGCTCAGTGCTCGGGGTGCTGGGTGCTCAGTGCTCGGGGTGCTGTGTGCTCAGTGCTCAGGGTGCTGGGTGCTCAGTGCTCAGAGTGCTGGGTGCTCAGTACTCAGGGTGCTCGGTGCTCAGTACTCAGAGTGCTCAGTGCTCAGTACTCAGCGTGCTGGGTGCTCAGTGCTCTGGGTGCTCGGTGCTCAGTACTCAGGGTGCTCAGTGCTCAGTACTCAGCGTGCTGGGTGCTCAGTGCTCAGGGTGCTGGGTGCTTAGTACTCAGGGTGCTCGGTCCTCAGTGCTCAGGGTGCTGGGTGCTCAGTACTCAGGGTGCTGGGTGCTCAGTGCTCAGGGTGCTCAGTGCTCAGTACTCAGGGTGCTCGGTGCTCAGTGCTCAGGGTGCTCAGTGCTCAGTACTCAGGGTGCTCAGTGCTCAGTTTTCTGGGTGCTGCGTGCTCAGTGCTCGGGGTGCTTGGTGCTCAGTGCTCAGGGTGCTGGGTGCTCAGTACTCAGGGTGCTCAGTGCTCAGGGTGCTGGGTGCTCAGTGCTCAGTACACAGGGTGCTGAGTGCTCAGTGCTCTGGGTGCTGGGTGCTCAGTTCTCAGTACTCAGGGTGCTGGGTGCTCAGTGCTCGGGGTGCTGGTTGCTCAGTGCTCAGGGTGCTGGTGGCTCAGTGCTCAGTGCTCAGGGTGCTGGGTGCTCAGTGCTCAGTGCTCAGGGTGCTGGGTGTTCAGTACTCAGGGTGCTGGGTGCTCAGTACTCAGGGTGCTTGGTGCTCAGTGCTCAGGGTGCTGGTTGCTCAGTGCTCAGGGTGCTGGGTGCTCAGTACTCAGGGTGCTGGGTGCTCAGTACTCAGGGTGCTCAGTGCTCAGGGTGCTGGGTGCTCAGTACTCATGGTGCTGGGTGCTCAGTGCTCAGGGTGCTGGGTGCTCAGTACTCAGGGTGCTGGGTGCTCAGTGCTCAGGGTGCTCAGTGCTCAGTACTCAGGGTGCTCGGTGCTCAGTGCTCAGGGTGCTCAGTGCTCAGTACTCAGGGTGCTCAGTGCTCAGTTTTCTGGGTGCTGGGTGCTCAGTGCTCGGGGTGCTGGGTGCTCAGTGCTCAGGGTGCTGGGTGCTCAGTACTCAGGGTGCTCAGTGCTCAGGGTGCTGGGTGCTCAGTGCTCAGTACACAGGGTGCTGAGTGCTCAGTGCTCTGGGTGCTGGGTGCTCAGTTCTCAGTACTCAGGGTGCTGGCTGCTCAGTGCTCGGGGTGCTGGATGCTCAGTATTCAGGGTGCTGGGTGCTCAGTGCTCAGGGTGCTGGGTGCTCAGTACTCAGGGTGCTGGGTGCTCAGTGCTCAGGGTGCTGGGTGCTCAGTACTCAGGGTGCTGGGTCCTCAGTTCTCAGGGTGCTGGGTGCTCAGTGCTCGGGGTGCTCAGTACTCAGGGTGCTGTGTGTTCAGTGCTCAGGGTACTGGGTGCTCAGTACTCAGGGTGCTGGGTGCTCAGTGCTCGGGGTGCTCGGAGCTCAGTGCTCAGGGTGCTGGGTGCTCAGTACTCAGGGTGCTCTTTGCTCCGGGTCCTGGGTGCTCAGTACTCAGGGTGCTGGGTGCTCAATACTCAGGGTTCTCAGTGCTCAGTACTCAGGGTGCTCAGTGCTCAGTACTCAGGGTTCTCAGTGCTCAGGGTGCTGGGTGCTCAGTGCTCGGGGTGCTGGGTGCTCAGTGCTCAGGGTGCTGGGTGCTCAGTGCTCAGGGTGCTGGGTGCTCAGTGCTCAGGGTGCTCGGTGCTCAGTGCTCAGGTTGCTGGGTGCTCAGTACTCAGGGTGCTTGGTGCTCAGTACTCAGGGTGCTCATTGCTCAGTACTCAGGGTGCTCAGTGCTCAGTACTCAGGGTGCTCAGTGCTCAGGGTGCTAGGTGCTCAGTGCTCGGGGTGCTGGGTGCTCAGTCCTCAGGGTGCTGGGTGCTCAGTGCTCAGGGTGCTCGGTGCTCAGTGCACAGGATGCTGGGTGCTCAGTACTCAGGGTGCTGGGTGCTTAGTGCTCGGGGTGCTGGGTGCTCAGTACTCAGGGTGCTGGGTGCTCAGTACTCGGGTGCTCGGTGCTCAGTGCTCAGGGTGCTGGGTGCTCAGTGCTCGGGGTGCAGGGTGCTCAGTGCTCAGTACTCAGGGTGCTGGGTGCTCAGTGCTCAGGGTGCTGGGTGCTCAGTGCTCAGGGTGCTGGGTGCTCAGTGCTCAGGGTGCTGGGTACTCAGTGCTCGAGGTGCTGGGTGCTCAGTACTCAGGGTGCTGGGTGCTCAGTACTCAGGGTGCTGGGTGCTCAGTGCTCGGGGTGCTGGGTGCTCAGTGCTCGGGGTGCTGGGTACTCAGTAGTCGGGGTGCTCGCTGCACAGTACTCAGGGTGCTGGGTGCTCAGTGCTCAGGGTGCTGGGTGCTCAGTACTCAGGGTGCTCTGTGCTTAGTACTCAGGGTGCTGGGTGCTCAGTACTCCGGGTGCTGGGTGCTCAGTGCTCGGGGTGCTCGGTGCTCAGTACTCAGGGTGCTGGGTGCTCAGTGCTCGGGGTGCTCGGTGCTCAGTACGTTGGGTGCTCACTACTCAGGGTGCTGGGTGCTCATTGCTCAGGGTGCTGGGTGCTCAGTGCTCAGCGTGCTGGGTGCTCAGTGCTCAGGGTGCTGGGTGCTCAATACTCAGGGTGCTGGGTGTGCAGTGCTCGGGGTGCTGGGTGCTCAGTGCTCAGGGTGCTGGGTGCTCAGTGCTCAGCGTGCTGGGTGCTCAGTACTCGGGGTGCTGTGTGCTCAGTACTCATGGTGCGGGGTGCTCAGTACCCAGGGTGCTGGGTGATCAGTACTCGGGTGCTGGGTGCTCAGTGCTCAGGGTGCTGGGTGCTCAGTACTCAGGGTGCTCGGTGCTTAGTACTCAGGGTGCTGGGTGCTCAGTACTTCGGGTGCTGGGTGCTCAGTGCTCGGGGTGCTCGGTGCTCAGTGCTCAAGGTGCTGGGTGCTCAGTACTCAGGGTGCTCATTGCTCAGGGTGCTCGGTGCTCAGTACGTTGGGTGCTCAGTGCTCAGTACTCAGGGTTCTCAGTGCTCAGGGTGCTGGGTGCTCAGTGCTCGGGGTGCTGGGTGCTCAGTGCTCGGGGTACTGGGTGCTCAGTGCTCAGGGTGCTGGGTGCTCAGTACTCAGGGTGCTGGGTGCTCGGTGCTCAGGGTGCTGGGTGCTCAGTGCTCAGGGTGCTGGGTGCTCGGTGCTCGGGGTGCTGGGTGCTCAGTGCTCGGGGTGCTCGGTGCTCAGGACTCAGGGTGCTCAGTGCTCAGTACTCAGGGTGCTGGGTGCTCAGTGCTCAGGGTGCTGGGTGCTCAGTACTCAGGGTGCTGGGTGCTCGGTGCTCAGTACGCTGGGTGCTCAGTACTCAGGGTGCTGGGTGCTCAGTACTCAGGGTGCTCGGTGCTCACTACTCAGGGTGCTGGGTGCTCAGTGCTCGGGGTGCTGGGTGCTCAGTACTCAGGGTGCTGGGTGCTCAGTGCTCGGGGTACTCGGTGCTCAGTACGCTGGGTGCTCAGTACTCAGGGTGCTGGGTGCTCAGTACTCAGGGTGCTCAGCGCTCAGTACTTAGGGTGCTCAGTGCTCAGTGCTCAGGGTGCTGGGTGCTCAGTGCTCGCGGTGCTGGGTGCTCAGTGCTCGGGTTGCTGGGTGCTCAGTGCTCGGGGTGCTGGGTGCTCAGTGCTCAGGGTGCTGGGTGCTCAGTGCTCAGAGTGCTGGGTGCTCAGTACTCAGGGTGCTCGGTGCTAGGTACTCAGAGTGCTCAGAGCTCAGTACTCAGCGTGCTGGGTGCTCAGTGCTCAGGGTGCTCGGTGCTCAGTACTCAGGGTGCTCAGTGCTCAGTACTCAGCTTGCTGGGTGCTCAGTGCTCAGGGTGCTGGGTGCTCAGTACTCAGGGTCCTGGGTGCTTAGTACTCAGGGTGCTCGGTCCTCAGGGCTCAGGGTGCTGGGTGCTCAGTACTCAGGGTGCTGGGTGCTCAGCGCTCAGGGTGCTCAGTGCTCAGTACTCAGGGTGCTCGATGCTCAGTGCTCAGGGTGCTCAGTGCTCAGTACTCAGGGTGCTCAGTGCTCAGTGCTCAGGATGCTGGGTGCTCAGTGCTCTGGGTGCTGGGTGCTCAGTGCTCAGGGTGCTTGGTGCTCAGTACTCAGGGTGCTCAGTGCTCAGGGTGCTGGGTGCTCAGTGCTCAGTACACAGGGTGCTGAGTGCTCAGTGCTCTGGGTGCTGGGTGCTCAGTGCTCAGTACTCAGGGTGCTGGCTGCTCAGTACTCGGGGTGCTGGATGCTCAGTACTCAGGGTGCTGGGTGCTCAGTGCTCAGGGTGCTGGGTGCTCAGTACTCAGGGTGCTGGGTGCTCAGTGCTCAGGGTGCTGGGTGCTCAGTACTCGGTGTGCTGGGTGCTCAGTACTCAGGGTGCTCGGTGCTCAGTGCTCGGGGTGCTGGGTGCTCAGTGGTCAGTACACAGGGTGCTGAGTGCTCAGTGCTCGGGGTGCTGGGTGCTCAGTGCTCAGTACTCAGGGTGCTCGGTGCTCAGTGCTCGGGGTGCTGGGTACTCAGTGCTCAGTACACAGGGTGCTGAGTGCTCAGTGCTCGGGGTGCTGGGTGCTCAGTGCTCGGTACTCAGGGTGCTGGGTGCTCAGTGCTCGGGGTGCTGGATGCTCAGTACTTAGGGTGCTGGGTGCTCAGTGCTCAGGGTGCCTCGTGCTCAGTACTCAGGGTGCTGGGTGCTCAGTGCTCAGGGTGCTGGGTGCTCAGTACTCAGGGTGCTGGGTCCTCAGTGCTCAGGGTGCTGGGTGCTCAGTGCTCGGGGTGCTCAGTACTCAGGGTTCTGTGTGTTCAGTGCTCAGGGTACTGGGTGCTCAGTACTCAGGGTGCTGGGTGCTCAGTACTCATAGTGCTCAGTGCTCAGTACTCGGGGTGCTGGGTGCTCAGTACTCAGGGTGCTCAGTGCTCAGTACTCGGGGTGCTGGGTGCTCAGTACTCGGGGTGCTGGGTGCTCAGTGCTCAGGGTGCTGGGTGCTCAGTTCTCGGGGTGCTGGGTGCTCAGTGCTCGGGGTGCTCGGTGCTCAGTACTCGGGGTGCTGGGTGCTCAGTGCTCAGGGTGCTGGGTGCTCAGTGCTCAGGGTGCTGGGTGCTCAGTGCTCGGGGTGCTGGGTGCTCAGTACTCAGGGTGCTGGGTGCTCAGTACTCAGGGTGGTGGGTGCTCAGTGCTCAGGGTGCTGGGTGCTCAGTACTCAGGGTGCTGGGTGCTCAGTACTCAGGGTGCTAAGAGCTCAGGGTGCTCAGTGCTCGGGGTGCTGAATGCTCAGTGCTCAGTGCACAGGGTGCTGGGTGCTCAGTCCTCGGGGTGCTGGGTGCTCAGTTCTCTGGGTGCTCAGTGCTCAGTACTCAGGGTGCTGTGTGCTCAGTACTCAGGGTGCTGGGTGCTCAGTACTCAGGGAGCTCAGTGCTCTGGGTGCAGTGTGCTCAGTACTCAGGGTGCTGGGTGGTCAGTACTCAGGGTGCTCAGTACTCAGGGTGCTGGGTGCTCAGTGCTCAGGGTGCTGGGTGCTCAGTGCTCGGGGTGCTGGGTGCTCATTCTCGGGGTGCTGGGTGCTCAGTACTCAGGGTGCTGGTTGCTCAGTGCTCGGGGTGCTCGATGCTCAGTACACAGGGTGCTGGGTGCTCAGTGCTCGGGGTGCTGGGTGCTCAGTACTCAGGGTGCTGGGTGCTCAGGGCTCAGTGCTCAGGGTGCTCAGTGCTCAGGGTGCTGGGTGCTCAGGGTGCTGGGTGCTCAGTGCTCGGGGTGCTGGGTGCTCAGTGCTCGGGGTGCTGGGTGCTCAGTGCTCGGGGTGCTCGGTGCTCAGTGCTCGGGGTGCTTGGTGCTCAGTAATCAGGGTGCTGGGTGCTCAGTACTCGTTGTGCTGGGTGCTCAGTGCTCAGGGTGCTGGGTGCTCAGTACTCAGGGTGCTCGGTACTCAGTACTCACGGTGCTCAGTGCTCAGTACTCAGGGTGCTCACCCTCTGTGCTCGGGGTGCTGGGTGCTCAGTGCTCGGGGTGCTGGGTGCTCAGTGCTCGGGGTGCTGGGTGCTCAGTGCTCAGGGTGCTGGGTGCTCAGTGCTCAGGGTGCTGGGTGCTCAGTTCTCAGGGTGCTCGGTGCTCAGTACTCAGGGTGCTGGGTGCTCAGTGCTCAGGGTGCTCAGTGCTCAGTACTCAGCGTGCAGGGTGCTCAGTGGTCAGGGTGCTCGGTGCTCAGTACTCAGGGTGCTCAGTGCTCAGGGTGCTGGGTGCTCAGTACTCAGGGTGCAGGGTGCTCAGTGCTCAGTACTCAGGGTGCTCAGTGCTCAGGGTGCTGAGTGCTCAGTGCTCGGGGTGCTGGGTACTCAGTGCTCACTACACAGGGTGCTGGGTGCTCAGTGCTCGGGGTGCTGGGTGCTCAGTGCTCAGTACTCAGGGAGCTGGGTGCTCAGTGCTCTGGGTGCTGGATGCTCAGTACTCAGGGTGCTGGGTACTCAGTGCTCAGGGTGCTGGTTGCTCAGTACTCAGGGTGCTGGGTGCTCAGTGCTCAGGGTGCTGGGAGCTCAGTACTCAGGGTGCTCATTGCTCAGGGTGCTGGGTGCTCAGTACTCAGGGTGCTGGGTGCTCAGTACTCAGGGTGCTGGGTGCTCAGTACTCAGGGTGCTCAGTGCTCAGTACTCAGGGTGCTCAGTGCTCAGTACTCAGGATGCTCAGGGCTCAGGGTGCTGGGTGCTCACTGCTCGGGGTGCTGGGTGCTCAGTGCTCAGGGTGTTGGGTGCTCAGTGCTCAGGGTGCTCGGTGCTCAGTTCTCAGGGTGCTGGGTGCTCAGTACTCAGGGTGCTGGGTGCCCAGTACACAGGGTGCTCAGTGCTCAGTACTCAGGGTGCTCAGTGCTCAGTACTCAGGGTGCTCAGTGATCAGGGTGCTGGGTTCTCAGTGCTCGGGGTGCTGGGTGCTCAGTCCTCAGGGTGCTGGGTGCTCAGTGCTCAGGGTGCTCGCTGCTCAGTGATCAGGGTGCTGGGTGCTCAGTACTCAGGGTGCTGGGTGCTCAGTGCTCAGGGTGCTGGGTGCTCAGTACTCAGGGTGCTGGGTGCTCAGTGCTCAGGGTGCTGGGTGCTCAGTGCTCAGGGTGCTCGGTGCTTAGTACTCAGGGTGCTCGGTGCTCGGGGTGCTGGGTGCTCAGTGCTCAGGGTACTGGGTGCTCAGTGCTCAGGGTGCTGGGTGCTCAGTGCTCGGGGTGCTGGGTGCTCAGTGCTCGCGGTGCTGGGTGCTCAGTGCTCGGGGTGCTGGGTGCTCAGTACTCGGGGTGCTTGGTGCTCAGTACTCAGGGTGCTTGGTGCTCAGTGCTCAGGGTGCTGGGTGCTCAGTACTCAGGGTGCTGGCTGCTCAGTACTCAGGGTGCTGCGTGCTCGGTGCTCAGTACACTAGGTGCTCAGTACTCAGGGTGCTGGCTGCTCAGTAATCAGGGTGCTGGGTGCTCAGTGCTCGGGGTGCTGGGTGCTCAGTACTCAGTGTGCTGGGTGCTCAGTACTCAGGGTGCTCAGTGCTTGGGGTGCTGGTTGCTCAGTACTCAGGGTGCTCAGTGCTTGGTGTGTTGGGTGCTCAGTACTCAGGGTGCTGGGTGCTCAGTGCTCAGGGTGCTCGGTGCTCAGTACTCAGGGTGCTGGGTGCTCAGTGCTCGGGGTGCTGGGTGCTCAGTGCTCAGTACTCAGGGTGCTGGGTGCTCAGTGCTCAAGGTGCTGGGTGCTCAGTACTCAGGGTGCTGGGTCCTCAGTGCTCAGGGTGCTGAGTGCTCAGTAGTCAGGGTGCTGGGTGCTCCGTGCTCGGGGTGCTGGGTGCTCAGTACTCAGGGTGCTGGGTGCTTAGTACTCAGGGTGCTGGGTGCTCAGTGCTCGGGGTGCTGGGTGCTCAGTGCTCGGGGTGCTCGGTGCTCAGTGCTCGGGGTGCTTGGTGCTCAGTAATCAGGGTGCTCGGTGCTCAGTACTCGTTGTGCTGGGTGCTCAGTGCTCAGCGTGCTGGTTGCTCAGTACTCAGGGTGCTCGGTACTCAGTACTCACGGTGCTCAGTGCTCAGTACTCATCGTGCTCAGTGCTCAGTGCTCAGGGTGCTGGGTGCTCAGTGCTTACAGTGCTGGGTGCTCAGTACTCAGGGTGCTCGGTGCTCAGTACTCAGGGTGCTGGGTGCTCAGTGCTCAGGGTGCTCAGTGCTCAGTACTCAGCGTGCAGGGTGCTCAGTGGTCAGGGTGCTCGTTGCTCAGTACTCAGCGTGCTCAGTGCTCAAGGTGCTGGGTGCTCAGTACTCAGGGTGCAGGGTGCTCAGTGCTCAGTACTCAGGGTGCTCAGTGCTCAGGGTGCTGGGTGCTCAGTGCTCGGGGTGCTGGGTATTCAGTGCTCAGTACACAGGGTGCTGGGTGCTCAGTGCTCGGGGTGCTGGGTGCTCAGTGCTCAGTACTCAGGGAGCTGGGTGCTCAGTGCTCTGGGTGCTGGATGCTCAGTACTCAGGGTGCTGGGTGCTCAGTGCTCAGGGTGCTGGTTGCTCAGTACTCAGGGTGCTCCGTGCTCAGTGCTCAGGGTACTTGGTGCTCAGTACTCAGGGTGCTCATTGCTCAGGGTGCTGGGTGCTCAGTACTCAGGGTGCTGGGTGCTCAGTACTCAGGGTGCTGGGTGCTCAGTAAGCAGGGTGCTGGGTGCTCAGTACTCAGGGTGCTGGGTGCTCAGTACTCAGGGTGCTCAGTGCTCAGTACTCAGGGTGCTCAGTGCTCAGTACTCAGGGTGCTCAGGGCTCAGGGTGCTGGGTGCTCACTGCTCGGGTTGCTGGGTGCTCAGTGCTCAGGGTGCTCGGTGCTCAGTTCTCAGGGTGCTGGGTGCTCAGTACTCAGGGTGCTGGGTGCTCAGTACTCAGGGTGCTCAGTGCTCAGTACTCAGGGTGCTCAGTGCTCAGTACTCAGGGTGCTCAGTGCTCAGGGTGCTGGGTGCTCAGTGCTCGGGGTGCTGGGTGCTCAGTCCTCAGGGTGCTCATTGCTCAGGGTGCTGGGTGCTCAGTACTCAGGGTGCTGGGTGCTCAGTACTCAGGGTGCTCAGTGCTCAGTACTCAGGGTGCTCAGTGCTCAGTACTCAGGGTGCTCAGGGCTCAGGGTGCTGGGTGCTCACTGCTCGGGGTGCTGGGTGCTCAGTGCTCAGGGTGCTGGGTGCTCAGTGCTCAGGGTGCTCGGTGCTCAGTTATCAGGGTGCTGGGTGCTCAGTACTCAGGGTGCTGGGTGCTCAGTACTCAGGGTGCTCAGTGCTCAGTACTCAGGGTGCTCAGTGCTCAGTACTCAGGGTGCTCAGTGATCAGGGTGCTGGGTGCTCAGTGCTCGGGGTGCTGGGTGCTCAGTCCTCAGGGTGCTGGGTGCTCAGTGCTCAGGGTGCTCGGTGCTCAGTGATCAGGGTGCTGGGTGCTCAGTACTCAGGGTGCTGGGTGCTCTGTGCTCAGGGTGCTGGGTGCTCAGTACTCAGGGTGCTGGGTGCTCAGTGCTCAGGGTGCTGGGTGCTCAGTGCTCAGGGTGCTCGGTGCTTAGTACTCAGGGTGCTCGGTGCTCGGGGTGCTGGGTGCTCAGTGCTCAGGGTGCTGGGTGCTCAGTGCTCAGGGTGCTGGGTGCTCAGTGCTCGGGGTGCTGGGTGCTCAGTGCTCGCGGTGCTGGGTGCTCAGTGCTCGGGGTGCTGGGTGCTCAGTACTCGGGGTGCTCGGTGCTCAGTACTCAGGGTGCTTGGTGCTCAATGCTCAGGGTGCTGGGTGCTCAGTACTCAGGGTGCTGGCTGCTCAGTACTCAGGGTGCTCGGTGCTCAGTACTCAGGGTGCTGCGTGCTCGGTGCTCAGTACGCTAGGTGCTCAGTACTCAGGGTGCTGGCTGCTCAGTAATCAGGGTGCTGGGTGCTCAGTGCTCGGGGTGCTGGGTGCTCAGTACTCAGTGTGCTGGGTGCTCAGTACTCAGGGTGCTCAGTGCTTGGGGTGCTGGTTGCTCAGTACTCAGGGTGCTCAGTGCTTGGTGTGTTGGATGCTCAGTACTCAGGGTGCTGGGTGCTCAGTGCTCAGGGTGCTGGGTGCTCAGTACTCAGGGTGCTGTGTGCTCAGTGCTCGGGGTGCTGGGTGCTCAGTGCTCAGTACTCAGGGTGCTGGGTGCTCAGTGCTCAAGGTGCTGGGTGCTCAGTACTCAGGGTACTGGGTGCTCCGTGCTCGGGGTGCTGGGTGCTCAGTACGCAGGGTGCTGGGTGCTTAGTACTCAGGGTGCTGGGTGCTCAGTGCTCGGGGTGCTGGGTGCTCAGTGCTCGGGGTGCTCGGTGCTCAGTGCTCGGGGTGCTTGGTGCTCAGTAATCAGGGTGCTGGGTGCTCAGTACTCGTTGTGCGGGGTGCTCAGTGCTCAGGGTGCTGGGTGCTCAGTACTCAGGGTGCTCGGTACTCAGTACTCACGGTGCTCAGTGCTCAGTACTCAGGGTGCTCAGTGCTCAGGGTGCTGGGTGCTCAGTGCTTAGAGTTCTGGGTGCTCAGTACTCAGGGTGCTCGGTGCTCAGTACTCAGGGTGCTGGGTGCTCAGTGCTCAGGGTGCTCAGTGCTCAGTACTCAGCGTGCAGGGTGCTCAGTGGTCAGGGTGCTCGGTGCTCAGTACTCAGGGTGCTCAGTGCTCAGGCTGCTGGGTGCTCAGTACTCAGGGTGCAGGGTGCTCAGTGCTCAGTACTCAGGGTGCTCAGTGCTCAGGGTGCTGGGTGCTCAGTGCTCGGGGTGCTGGGTACTCAGTGCTCAGTACACAGGGTGCTGGGTGCTCAGTGCTCGGGGTGCTGGGTGCTCAGTGCTCAGGGTGCTGCGTGCTCAGTACTCCGGGTGCTGGGTGCTCAGTGCAAGGGGTGCTGGGTGCTCAGTCATCAGGGTGCTGGGTGCTCAGTACTCAGTGCTCAGGATGCTGGGTGCTCAGTACTCAGGGTGCTGGGTGCTCAGTTGTCAGGGTGGTGGGTGCACAGTGCTCGGGGTGCTCTGTGCTCAGTGCTCGGGGTGCTGGGTGCTCAGTGTTCGGGGTGCTGGGTGCTCAGTGCTTGGGGTACTGGGTGATCAGTACTCAGGTTGCTCGGTGCTCAGTGCTCGGGGTGCTGGGTGCTCAGTGCTCGGGGTGCTGGGTGCTCAGTACTCGGGGTGCTGGGTGCTCAGTTCTCAGGGTGCTGGGTCTCAGTGCTCGGGGTACTGGGTACTCAGTGCTCAGTACACAGGGTGCTGAGTGCTCAGTGCTCGGGGTGCTGGGTGCTCAGTGCTCAGTACTCAGGGTCCTCAGTGCTCAGTACTCAGCGTGCTGGGTGCTCAGTGCTCAGGGTGCTGGGTGCTCAGTACTCAGGGTGCTGTGTGCTTAGTACTCAGGGTGCTCGGTCCTCAGTGCTCAGGGTGCTGGGTGCTCAGTACTCAGGGTGCTGAGTGCTCAGTGCTCAGGGTGCTCAGTGCTCAGCACGCGGTGCTTGGATGCTGAGTGCTCGGGGTGCTCTGTGCTCAGTGCTCGGGGTGCTCAGTGCTCGGGGTGCTGGGTGCTCAGTGCTCAGTACTCAGGGTGCTGGGTGCTCAGTGCTCGGGGTGCTGGATGCTCAGTACTCAGGCTGCTGGGTGCTCAGTGCTCAGGGTGCTGGGTGCTCAGTACTCAGGGTGCTGGGTGCTCAGTGCTCAGGGTGCTGGGTGCTCAGTACTCAGGGGGCTGGGTCCTCAGTGCTCAGGGTGCTGGGTGCTCAGTGCTCGGGGTGCTCAGTACTCAGGGTGCTGTGTGTTCAGTGCTCAGGGTACTGGGTGCTCAGTACTCAGGGTGCTCGGTGCTTAGTACTCAGGGTGCTGGGTGCTCAGTACTCCGGGTGCTGGGTGCTCAGTGCTCGGGGTGCTCGGTGCTCAGTGCTCAGGGTGCTGGGTGCTCAGTACTCAGGGTGCTCATTGCTCAGGGTGCTGGGTGCTCAGTACTCAGGGTGCTGGGTGCCCAGTACTCAGGGTGCTCAGTGCTCAGTACTCAGGGTGCTGGCGGCTCAGTACTCGGGGTGCTGGGTGCTCAGTACTCAGGGTGCTGGGTGCTCAGTACTCAGGGTGCTGGGTGCTCAGTACTCGGGTGCTAGGTTCTCAGTACTCGGGTGCTGGGTGCTCAGTGCACAGGGTGCTGGGTTCTCAGTGCTCATGGTGCTCGGTGCTTAGTACTCAGGGTGCTCGGTGCTCAGGGTCCTGGGTGCTCAGTGCTCGCGGTGCTGGGTGCTCAGTGCTCGGGGTGCTGGCTGCTCAGTGCTCAGGGTGCTGGGTGCTCAGTACTCAGGGTGCTCGGTGCTCAGTACTCAGGGTGCTGGGTGCTCAGTGCTCAGGGTGCTGGGTGCTCAGTACTCAGGGTGCTGGGTGCTCGGTGCTCAGTACGATGGGTGCTCAGTACTCAGGGTGCTGGGTGCTCAGTACTCAGTGTGCTCGGTGCTCAGTACTCAGGGTGCTGGGTGCTCAGTGCTCGGGGTGCTGGGTGCTCATTAATCAGGGTGCTGGGTGCTCAGTACTCAGGGTGCTCAGTGCTTGGGGTGCTGGGTGCTCAGTACACAGGGTGCTCAGTGCTTGGGGTGCTGGGTGCTCAGTACTCAGGGTGCTGGGTGCTCAGTGCTCAGGGTGCTGGGTGCTCAGTACTCAGGGTGCTGGGTGCTCAATAATCAGGGTGCTGGGTGCTCAGTGCTCGGGGTGCTGGGTGCTCAGTGCTCGGGGTGCTGGGTGCTCAGTGGTCGGGGTGCTGGTTGCTCAGTGCTCGGGGTGCTGGGTGCTCAGTGCTCGGGGTGCTGGGTGCTCAGTGTTCTGGTTGCTGGGTGCTCAGTGCTCGGGGTGCTCGGTGCTCAGTGCTCGGGGTGCTGGGTGCTCAGTACTCGGGGTGCTCGGTGCTCAGTACTCAGTGTGCTGGGTGCTCAGTACTCAGGGTGCTCAGTGCTCAGTACTCAGGGTGCTAAGTGCTCAGTACTCAGGGAGCTCAGTGCTCAGGGTGCTGGGTGGTCAGTGCTCGGGGTGCTTCGTGCTCAGTCCTCAGGGTGCTGGGTGCTCAGTGCTCAGGGTGCTCGGTGCTCAATGATCAGGGTGCTGGGTACTCAGTACTCAGGGTGCTGGGTGCTCAGTGCTCAGTACTCAGCGTGCTGGGTGCTCAGTGCTCAGAGTGTTGGGTGCTCAGTACTCAGGGTGCTGGGTGCTCAGTGCTCAGTGCTCAGGGTGCTCAGTGCTCAGGGTGCTGGGTGCTCAGTGCTCAGTGCTCAGGGTGCTGGGTGCTCAGTGCTCAGTGCTCAGGGTGCTGGGTGTTCAGTACTCAGGGTTCTGGGTGCTCAGTACTCAGTGTGCTGGGTGCTCAGTGCTCAGGCTGCTGGGTGCTCAGTGCTCAGGGTGCTGGGTGCCCAGGGCTCAGTGCTCAGGGTGCTGGGTGCTCAGTGCTCAGTGCTCAGGGTGCTGGGTGTTCAGTACTCAGGGTGCTGGGTGCTCAGTGCTCAGGGTGCTGGGTCCTCAGTGCTCAGTGCTCTGGGGGCTGGGTGCTCAGTGCTCAGTACTCAGGGTGCTGGGTGCTCAGTACTCAGGGTGCTGGAGGCTCAGTGCTCGGGGTGCTGGGTGCTCAGTACTCAGGGTGCTGCGTGCTCAGTACTGCGGCTGCTGGGTGCTCAGTGCAAGGGGTGCTGGGTGCTCAGTGCTCAGGGTGCTGGGTGCTCAGTGCTCGGGGTGCTCAGTACTCAGTGCTCAGGACGCTGAGTGCTCAGTACTCAGGGTGCTGGGTGCTCAGTGCTCAGGGTGCTGGGTGCACAGTGCTCGGTGTGCTCGGTGATCAGTGCTCGGGGTGCTGGGTGCTCAGTGCTCGGGGTGCTGTGTGCTCAGTTCTCTGGGTGCTCAGTGCTCAGTATTCAGGTTGCTGGGTGCTCAGTCCTCAGGGTGCTGGGTGCTCAGTACTCAGGGTGCTAAGTACTCAGGGTGCTGGGTGCTCAGTGCTCGGGGTGCTGGGTGCTCAGTACTCAGGGTGCTGGGTGCTCAGTGTTCAGGGTGCTGGGTGCTCAGTGCTCGGGGTGCTGGGTGCTCATTCTCAGGGTGCTGGGTGCTCAGTGCTCGGGGTGCTGGGTGCTCAGTACTCAGGGTGCTGTGTGCTCAGTGCTCAGGGTGCTGGGTGCTCAGTGCTCAGGGTGCTGGGTGCTCAGTACTCAGGGTGCTGGGTGCTCAGTGCTCGGGGTGCTCGGTGCTCAGTACGCTGGGTGCTCAGTACTCAGGGTGCTGGGTGCTCAGTACTCAGGGTGCTGTGTGCTCAGTACTCAGGGTGCTGGGTGCTTAGTACTCAGGTTGCTGGGTGCTTAGTACTCAGGGTGCTCAGTGCTCGGGGTGCTGGGTGCTCAGTGCTCGCGGTGCTGGGTGCTCAGTGCTCGGGGTGCTGGGTGCTCAGTACTCGGGGTGCTCGGTGCTCAGTACTCAGGGTGCTTGGTGCTCAATGCTCAGGGTGCTGGGTGCTCAGTACTCAGGGTGCTGGCTGCTCAGTACTCAGGGTGCTCGGTGCTCAGTACTCAGGGTGCTGCGTGCTCGGTGCTCAGTACGCTAGGTGCTCAGTACTCAGGGTGCTGGCTGCTCAGTAATCATGGTGCTGGGTGCTCAGTGCTCGGGGTGCTGGGTGCTCAGTACTCAGTGTGCTGGGTGCTCAGTACTCAGGGTGCTCAGTGCTTGGGGTGCTGGTTGCTCAGTACTCAGGGTGCTCAGTGCTTGGTGTGTTGGATGCTCAGTACTCAGGGTGCTGGGTGCTCAGTGCTCAGGGTGCTGGGTGCTCAGTACTCAGGGTGCTGTGTGCTCAGTGCTCGGGGTGCTGGGTGCTCAGTGCTCAGTACTCAGGGTGCTGGGTGCTCAGTGCTCAAGGTGCTGGGTGCTCAGTACTCAGGGTACTGGGTGCTCCGTGCTCGGGGTGCTGGGTGCTCAGTACGCAGGGTGCTGGGTGCTTAGTACTCAGGGTGCTGGGTGCTCAGTGCTCGGGGTGCTGGGTGCTCAGTGCTCGGGGTGCTCGGTGCTCAGTGCTCGGGGTGCTTGGTGCTCAGTAATCAGGGTGCTGGGTGCTCAGTACTCGTTGTGCTGGGTGCTCAGTGCTCAGGGTGCTGGGTGCTCAGTACTCAGGGGGTTCGGTACTCAGTACTCACGGTGCTCAGTGCTCAGTACTCAGGGTGCTCAGTGCTCAGGGTGCTGGGTGCTCAGTGCTTAGAGTTCTGGGTACTCAGTACTCAGGGTGCTCGGTGCTCAGTACTCAGGGTGCTGGGTGCTCAGTGCTCAGGGTGCTCAGTGCTCAGTACTCAGCGTGCAGGGTGCTCAGTGGTCAGGGTGCTCGGTGCTCAGTACTCAGGGTGCTCAGTGCTCAGGGTGCTGGGTGCTCAGTACTCAGGGTGCAGGGTGCTCAGTGCTCAGTACTCAGGGTGCTCAGTGCTCAGGGTGCTGGGTGCTCAGTGCTCGGGGTGCTGGGTACACAGTGCTCAGTACACAGGGTGCTGGGTGCTCAGTGCTCGGGTTGCTGGGTGCTCAGTGCTCAGGGTGCTGCGTGCTCAGTACTCCGGGTGCTGGGTGCTCAGTGCAAGGGGTGCTGGGTGCTCAGTCATCAGGGTGCTGGGTGCTCAGTACTCAGTGCTCAGGATGCTGGGTGCTCAGTACTCAGGGTGCTGGGTGGTCAGTGCTCGGGGTGCTCAGTACTCAGTGCTCAGGATGCTGGGTGCTCAGTACTCAGGGTGCTGGGTGCTCAGTTGTCAGGGTGGTGGGTGCACAGTGCTCGGGGTGCTCTGTGCTCAGTGCTCGGGGTGCTGGGTGCTCAGTGTTCGGGGTGCTGGGTGCTCAGTGCTTGGGGTACTGGGTGATCAGTACTCAGGTTGCTCGGTGCTCAGTGCTCGGGGTGCTGGGTGCTCAGTGCTCGGGGTGCTGGGTGCTCAGTACTCGGGGTGCTGGGTGCTCAGTGCTCAGGGTGCTGGGTCTCAGTGCTCGGGGTACTGGGTACTCAGTGCTCAGTACACAGGGTGCTGAGTGCTCAGTGCTCGGGGTGCTGGGTGCTCAGTGCTCAGTACTCAGGGTCCTCAGTGCTCAGTACTCAGCGTGCTGGGTGCTCAGTGCTCAGGGTGCTGGGTGCTCAGTACTCAGGGTGCTGTGTGCTTAGTACTCAGGGTGCTCGGTCCTCAGTGCTCAGGGTGCTGGGTGCTCAGTACTCAGGGTGCTGAGTGCTCAGTGCTCAGGGTGCTCAGTGCTCAGCACGCGGTGCTTGGATGCTGAGTGCTCGGGGTGCTCTGTGCTCAGTGCTCGGGGTGCTCAGTGCTCGGGGTGCTGGGTGCTCAGTGCTCAGTACTCAGGGTGCTGGGTGCTCAGTGCTCGGGGTGCTGGATGCTCAGTACTCAGGCTGCTGGGTGCTCAGTGCTCAGGGTGCTGGGTGCTCAGTACTCAGGGTGCTGGGTGCTCAGTGCTCAGGGTGCTGGGTGCTCAGTACTCAGGGGGCTGGGTCCTCAGTGCTCAGGGTGCTGGGTGCTCAGTGCTCGGGGTGCTCAGTACTCAGGGTGCTGTGTGTTCAGTGCTCAGGGTACTGGGTGCTCAGTACTCAGGGTGCTCGGTGCTTAGTACTCAGGGTGCTGGGTGCTCAGTACTCCGGGTGCTGGGTGCTCAGTGCTCGGGGTGCTCGGTGCTCAGTGCTCAGGGTGCTGGGTGCTCAGTACTCAGGGTGCTCATTGCTCAGGGTGCTGGGTGCTCAGTACTCAGGGTGCTGGGTGCCCAGTACTCAGGGTGCTCAGTGCTCAGTACTCAGGGTGCTGGCGGCTCAGTACTCGGGGTGCTGGGTGCTCAGTACTCAGGGTGCTGGGTGCTCAGTACTCAGGGTGCTGGGTGCTCAGTACTCGGGTGCTAGGTTCTCAGTACTCGGGTGCTGGGTGCTCAGTGCACAGGGTGCTGGGTTCTCAGTGCTCATGGTGCTCGGTGCTTAGTACTCAGGGTGCTCGGTGCTCAGGGTCCTGGGTGCTCAGTGCTCGCGGTGCTGGGTGCTCAGTGCTCGGGGTGCTGGCTGCTCAGTGCTCAGGGTGCTGGGTGCTCAGTACTCAGGGTGCTCGGTGCTCAGTACTCAGGGTGCTGGGTGCTCAGTGCTCAGGGTGCTGGGTGCTCAGTACTCAGGGTGCTGGGTGCTCGGTGCTCAGTACGATGGGTGCTCAGTACTCAGGGTGCTGGGTGCTCAGTACTCAGTGTGCTCGGTGCTCAGTACTCAGGGTGCTGGGTGCTCAGTGCTCGGGGTGCTGGGTGCTCATTAATCAGGGTGCTGGGTGCTCAGTACTCAGGGTGCTCAGTGCTTGGGGTGCTGGGTGCTCAGTACACAGGGTGCTCAGTGCTTGGGGTGCTGGGTGCTCAGTACTCAGGGTGCTGGGTGCTCAGTGCTCAGGGTGCTGGGTGCTCAGTACTCAGGGTGCTGGGTGCTCAATAATCAGGGTGCTGGATGCTCAGTGCTCGGGGTGCTGGGTGCTCAGTGCTCGGGGTGCTGGGTGCTCAGTGGTCGGGGTGCTGGTTGCTCAGTGCTCGGGGTGCTGGGTGCTCAGTGCTCGGGGTGCTGGGTGCTCAGTGTTCTGGTTGCTGGGTGCTCAGTGCTCGGGGTGCTCGGTGCTCAGTGCTCGGGGTGCTGGGTGCTCAGTACTCGGGGTGCTCGGTGCTCAGTACTCAGTGTGCTGGGTGCTCAGTACTCAGGGTGCTCAGTGCTCAGTACTCAGGGTGCTCAGTGCTCAGTACTCAGGGAGCTCAGTGCTCAGGGTGCTGGGTGGTCAGTGCTCGGGGTGCTTCGTGCTCAGTCCTCAGGGTGCTGGGTGCTCAGTGCTCAGGGTGCTCGGTGCTCAATGATCAGGGTGCTGGGTACTCAGTACTCAGGGTGCTGGGTGCTCAGTGCTCAGTACTCAGCGTGCTGGGTGCTCAGTGCTCAGAGTGTTGGGTGCTCAGTACTCAGGGTGCTGGGTGCTCAGTGCTCAGTGCTCAGGGTGCTCAGTGCTCAGGGTGCTGGGTGCTCAGTGCTCAGTGCTCAGGGTGCTGGGTGCTCAGTGCTCAGTGCTCAGGGTGCTGGGTGTTCAGTACTCAGGGTGCTGGGTGCTCAGTACTCAGTGTGCTGGGTGCTCAGTGCTCAGGCTGCTGGGTGCTCAGTGCTCAGGGTGCTGGGTGCCCAGGGCTCAGTGCTCAGGGTGCTGGGTGCTCAGTGCTCAGTGCTCAGGGTGCTGGGTGTTCAGTACTCAGGGTGCTGGGTGCTCAGTGCTCAGGGTGCTGGGTCCTCAGTGCTCAGTGCTCTGGGGGCTGGGTGCTCAGTGCTCAGTACTCAGGGTGCTGGGTGCTCAGTACTCAGGGTGCTGGAGGCTCAGTGCTCGGGGTGCTGGGTGCTCAGTACTCAGGGTGCTGCGTGCTCAGTACTGCGGCTGCTGGGTGCTCAGTGCAAGGGGTGCTGGGTGCTCAGTGCTCAGGGTGCTGGGTGCTCAGTGCTCGGGGTGCTCAGTACTCAGTGCTCAGGACGCTGAGTGCTCAGTACTCAGGGTGCTGGGTGCTCAGTGCTCAGGGTGCTGGGTGCACAGTGCTCGGTGTGCTCGGTGATCAGTGCTCGGGGTGCTGGGTGCTCAGTGCTCGGGGTGCTGTGTGCTCAGTTCTCTGGGTGCTCAGTGCTCAGTATTCAGGTTGCTGGGTGCTCAGTCCTCAGGGTGCTGGGTGCTCAGTACTCAGGGTGCTAAGTACTCAGGGTGCTGGGTGCTCAGTGCTCGGGGTGCTGGGTGCTCAGTACTCAGGGTGCTGGGTGCTCAGTGTTCAGGGTGCTGGGTGCTCAGTGCTCGGGGTGCTGGGTGCTCATTCCCCGGGTGCTGGGTGCTCAGTGCTCGGGGTGCTGGGTGCTCAGTACTCAGGGTGCTGTGTACTCAGTGCTCAGGGTGCTGGGTGCTCAGTGCTCAGGGTGCTGGGTGCTCAGTACTTAGGGTGCTGGGTGCTCAGTGCTCGGGGTGCTCGGTGCTCAGTACGCTGGGTGCTCAGTACTCAGGGTGCTGGGTGCTCAGTACTCAGGGTGCTGTGTGCTCAGTACTCAGGGTGCTGGGTGCTTAGTACTCAGGTTGCTGGGTGCTTAGTACTCAGGGTGCTGGCTGCTCAGTGCTCAGGGTGCTCGGTGCTCAGTGCTCGGGGTGCTGGGTGCTCAGTACTCAGGGTGGTCAGTGCTCAGTGCTCTGGGTGCTGGGTGCTCTGTGCTCGGGGTGCTGGGTGCTCATTGCTCAGGGTGCTGGGTGCTCAGTACTCAGGGTGCTCAGTGCTCAGTGCTCGGGGTGCTGGGTGCTCAGTGCTCGGGGTGCTGGGTGCTCAGTGCTCAGGGTGCTGGGTGCTCAGTGCTCAGGGTTCTGGGTGCTCAGTGCTCGGGGCGCTGGGTACTCAGTGCTCGGGGTGCTCGGAGCTCAGTACTCAGTGTGCTGGTTGCTCAGTGCTCAGGGTGCTGGGTGCTCAGTGCTCGGGGTGCTCGGTGCTCAGTACTCAGGGTGCTTCGTGCTCAGTACTCAGGGTGCTGGGTGCTCAGTGCTCAGAGTGCTGGGTGCTCAGTGCTTGGCTTGCTGGGTGCTCAGTGCTCAGTACTCAGGGTGCTGGGTGCTCAGTGCTCTTGGTGCTGGGTGCACAGTGCTCAGTACTCAGGGTGCTGGGTGCTCAGTGCTCAGGGTGCTGGGTGCTCAGTGCTCAGGGTGCTATGTGCTCAGTGCTCAGGGTGCTGGGTGCTCAGTGCTCAGGGTGCTGGGTACTCAGTGCTCGGGGTGCTGGGTGCTCAGTACTCAGTGTGCTCTGTGCTCAGTACTCATTGTGCTCAGTGCTCAGTACTCAGGGTGCTCAGTGCTCAGTACTCAGGGTGCTCAGTGCTCAGGGTGCTGGGTGCTCAGTGCTCGGGGTGCTGGGTGCTCAGTCCTCAGGGTGCTGGGTGCTCAGTGCTCAGGGTGCTCGGTGCTCAGTGCTCAGGGTGCTGGGTGCTCAGTACTCAGGGTGCTGGGTGCTCAGTGCTCGGGGTTCTGGGTGCTCAGTACTCAGGGTGCTGGGTGCTCAGTGCTCAGGGTGCTGGGTGCTCAGTGCTCAGGGTGCTCGGTGCTTAGTACTCAGGGTGCTGGGTGCTCAGTACTCAGGGTGCTGGGTGCTCAGTGCTCAGGGTGCTGGGTGCTCAGTGCTCAGGGTGCTGGGTGCTCAGTACTCAGGGTGCTGGGTGCTCAGTTCTCGGGGTGCTGGGTGCTCAGTTCTCAGGGAGCTGGGTGCTCAGTACTCAGGGTGCTGGGTGCTCAGTACTCGGGTGCTGGGTGCTCAGTGCTCAGGGTGCTGGGTGCTCAGTGCTTGGGGTGCTGGGTGCTCAGTGCACAGTACTCAGGGTGCTGGGGGCTCAGTGCTCGGGGTGCTGGGTGCTCAGTGCTCAGTACTCAGGGTGCTGGGTGCTCAGTGCTCAGTGTGCTGGGTGCTCAGTGCTCAGGGTGCTGGGTGCTCAGTGCTCAGGGTGCTGGGTGCTCAGTACTCTGGGTGCTGGGTGCTCATTGCTCGGGGTGCTCGGTGCTCAGTGCTCAGGGTGCTGGGTGCTCAGTACTCAGGGTGCTGGGTGCTCGGTGCTCAGTACGATGGGTGCTCAGTACTCAGGGTGCTGGGTGCTCAGTACTCAGTGTGCTCGGTGCTCAGTACTCAGGGTGCTGGGTGCTCAGTGCTCGGGGTGCTGGGTGCTCATTAATCAGGGTGCTGGGTGCTCAGTACTCAGGGTGCTCAGTGCTTGGGGTGCTGGGTGCTCAGTACACAGGGTGCTCAGTGCTTGGGGTGCTGGGTGCTCAGTACTCAGGGTGCTGGGTGCTCAGTGCTCAGGGTGCTGGGTGCTCAGTACTCAGGGTGCTGGGTGCTCAATAATCAGGGTGCTGGGTGCTCAGTGCTCGGGGTGCTGGGTGCTCAGTGCTCGGGGTGCTGGGTGCTCAGTGGTCGGGGTGCTGGTTGCTCAGTGCTCGGGGTGCTGGGTGCTCAGTGCTCGGGGTGCTGGGTGCTCAGTGTTCTGGTTGCTGGGTGCTCAGTGCTCGGGGTGCTCGGTGCTCAGTGCTCGGGGTGCTGGGTGCTCAGTACTCGTGGTGCTCGGTGCTCAGTACTCAGTGTGCTGGGTGCTCAGTACTCAGGGTGCTCAGTGCTCAGTACTCAGGGTGCTCAGTGCTCAGTACTCAGGGAGCTCAGTGCTCAGGGTGCTGGGTGGTCAGTGCTCGGGGTGCTTCGTGCTCAGTCCTCAGGGTGCTGGGTGCTCAGTGCTCAGGGTGCTCGGTGCTCAATGATCAGGGTGCTGGGTACTCAGTACTCAGGGTGCTGGGTGCTCAGTGCTCAGTACTCAGCGTGCTGGGTGCTCAGTGCTCAGAGTGTTGGGTGCTCAGTACTCAGGGTGCTGGGTGCTCAGTGCTCAGTGCTCAGGGTGCTCAGTGCTCAGGGTGCTGGGTGCTCAGTGCTCAGTGCTCAGGGTGCTGGGTGCTCAGTGCTCAGTGCTCAGGGTGCTGGGTGTTCAGTACTCAGGGTGCTGGGTGCTCAGTACTCAGTGTGCTGGGTGCTCAGTGCTCAGGCTGCTGGGTGCTCAGTGCTCAGGGTGCTGGGTGCCCAGGGCTCAGTGCTCAGGGTGCTGGGTGCTCAGTGCTCAGTGCTCAGGGTGCTGGGTGTTCAGTACTCAGGGTGCTGGGTGCTCAGTGCTCAGGGTGCTGGGTCCTCAGTGCTCAGTGCTCTGGGGGCTGGGTGCTCAGTGCTCAGTACTCAGGGTGCTGGGTGCTCAGTACTCAGGGTGCTGGAGGCTCAGTGCTCGGGGTGCTGGGTGCTCAGTACTCAGGGTGCTGCGTGCTCAGTACTGCGGCTGCTGGGTGCTCAGTGCAAGGGGTGCTGGGTGCTCAGTGCTCAGGGTGCTGGGTGCTCAGTGCTCGGGGTGCTCAGTACTCAGTGCTCAGGACGCTGGGTGCTCAGTACTCAGGGTGCTGGGTGCTCAGTGCTCAGGGTGCTGGGTGCACAGTGCTCGGTGTGCTCGGTGATCAGTGCTCGGGGTGCTGGGTGCTCAGTGCTCGGGGTGCTGTGTGCTCAGTTCTCTGGGTGCTCAGTGCTCAGTATTCAGGTTGCTGGGTGCTCAGTCCTCAGGGTGCTGGGTGCTCAGTACTCAGGGTGCTAAGTACTCAGGGTGCTGGGTGCTCAGTGCTCGGGGTGCTGGGTGCTCAGTACTCAGGGTGCTGGGTGCTCAGTGTTCAGGGTGCTGGGTGCTCAGTGCTCGGGGTGCTGGGTGCTCATTCCCCGGGTGCTGGGTGCTCAGTGCTCGGGGTGCTGGGTGCTCAGTACTCAGGGTGCTGTGTACTCAGTGCTCAGGGTGCTGGGTGCTCAGTGCTCAGGGTGCTGGGTGCTCAGTACTCAGGGTGCTGGGTGCTCAGTGCTCGGGGTGCTCGGTGCTCAGTACGCTGGGTGCTCAGTACTCAGGGTGCTGGGTGCTCAGTACTCAGGGTGCTGTGTGCTCAGTACTCAGGGTGCTGGGTGCTTAGTACTCAGGTTGCTGGGTGCTTAGTACTCAGGGTGCTGGCTGCTCAGTGCTCAGGGTGCTCGGTGCTCAGTGCTCGGGGTGCTGGGTGCTCAGTACTCAGGGTGGTCAGTGCTCAGTGCTCTGGGTGCTGGGTGCTCTGTGCTCGGGGTGCTGGGTGCTCATTGCTCAGGGTGCTGGGTGCTCAGTACTCAGGGTGCTCAGTGCTCAGTGCTCGGGGTGCTGGGTGCTCAGTGCTCGGGGTGCTGGGTGCTCAGTGCTCAGGGTGCTGGGTGCTCAGTGCTCAGGGTTCTGGGTGCTCAGTGCTCGGGGCGCTGGGTACTCAGTGCTCGGGGTGCTCGGAGCTCAGTACTCAGTGTGCTGGTTGCTCAGTGCTCAGGGTGCTGGGTGCTCAGTGCTCGGGGTGCTCGGTGCTCAGTACTCAGGGTGCTTCGTGCTCAGTACTCAGGGTGCTGGGTGCTCAGTGCTCAGAGTGCTGGGTGCTCAGTGCTTGGCTTGCTGGGTGCTCAGTGCTCAGTACTCAGGGTGCTGGGTGCTCAGTGCTCTTGGTGCTGGGTGCACAGTGCTCAGTACTCAGGGTGCTGGGTGCTCAGTGCTCAGGGTGCTGGGTGCTCAGTGCTCAGGGTGCTATGTGCTCAGTGCTCAGGGTGCTGGGTGCTCAGTGCTCAGGGTGCTGGGTACTCAGTGCTCGGGGTGCTGGGTGCTCAGTACTCAGTGTGCTCTGTGCTCAGTACTCATTGTGCTCAGTGCTCAGTACTCAGGGTGCTCAGTGCTCAGTACTCAGGGTGCTCAGTGCTCAGGGTGCTGGGTGCTCAGTGCTCGGGGTGCTGGGTGCTCAGTCCTCAGGGTGCTGGGTGCTCAGTGCTCAGGGTGCTCGGTGCTCAGTGCTCAGGGTGCTGGGTGCTCAGTACTCAGGGTGCTGGGTGCTCAGTGCTCGGGGTTCTGGGTGCTCAGTACTCAGGGTGCTGGGTGCTCAGTGCTCAGGGTGCTGGGTGCTCAGTGCTCAGGGTGCTCGGTGCTTAGTACTCAGGGTGCTGGGTGCTCAGTACTCAGGGTGCTGGGTGCTCCATGCTCAGGGTGCTGGGTGCTCAGTGCTCAGGGTGCTGGGTGCTCAGTACTCAGGGTGCTGGGTGCTCAGTTCTCGGGGTGCTGGGTGCTCAGTACTCAGGGAGCTGGGTGCTCAGTACTCAGGGTGCTGGGTGCTCAGTACTCGGGTGCTGGGTGCTCAGTGCTCAGGGTGCTGGGTGCTCAGTGCTTGGGGTGCTGGGTGCTCAGTGCACAGTACTCAGGGTGCTGGGGGCTCAGTGCTCGGGGTGCTGGGTGCTCAGTGCTCAGTACTCAGGGTGCTGGGTGCTCAGTGCTCAGTGTGCTGGGTGCTCAGTGCTCAGGGTGCTGGGTGCTCAGTGCTCAGGGTGCTGGGTGCTCAGTACTCTGGGTGCTGGGTGCTCATTGCTCGGGGTGCTCGGTGCTCAGTGCTCAGGGTGCTGGGTGCTCAGTACTCAGGGTGCTGGGTGCTCGGTGCTCAGTACGATGGGTGCTCAGTACTCAGGGTGCTGGGTGCTCAGTACTCAGTGTGCTCGGTGCTCAGTACTCAGGGTGCTGGGTGCTCAGTGCTCGGGGTGCTGGGTGCTCATTAATCAGGGTGCTGGGTGCTCAGTACTCAGGGTGCTCAGTGCTTGGGGTGCTGGGTGCTCAGTACACAGGGTGCTCAGTGCTTGGGGTGCTGGGTGCTCAGTACTCAGGGTGCTGGGTGCTCAGTGCTCAGGGTGCTGGGTGCTCAGTACTCAGGGTGCTGGGTGCTCAATAATAAGGGTGCTGGGTGCTCAGTGCTCGGGGTGCTGGGTGCTCAGTGCTCGGGGTGCTGGGTGCTCAGTGGTCGGGGTGCTGGTTGCTCAGTGCTCGGGGTGCTGGGTGCTCAGTGCTCGGGGTGCTGGGTGCTCAGTGTTCTGGTTGCTGGGTGCTCAGTGCTCGGGGTGCTCGGTGCTCAGTGCTCGGGGTGCTGGGTGCTCAGTACTCGGGGTGCTCGGTGCTCAGTACTCAGTGTGCTGGGTGCTCAGTACTCAGGGTGCTCAGTGCTCAGTACTCAGGGTGCTCAGTGCTCAGTACTCAGGGAGCTCAGTGCTCAGGGTGCTGGGTGGTCAGTGCTCGGGGTGCTTCGTGCTCAGTCCTCAGGGTGCTGGGTGCTCAGTGCTCAGGGTGCTCGGTGCTCAATGATCAGGGTGCTGGGTACTCAGTACTCAGGGTGCTGGGTGCTCAGTGCTCAGTACTCAGCGTGCTGGGTGCTCAGTGCTCAGAGTGTTGGGTGCTCAGTACTCAGGGTGCTGGGTGCTCAGTGCTCAGTGCTCAGGGTGCTCAGTGCTCAGGGTGCTGGGTGCTCAGTGCTCAGTGCTCAGGGTGCTGGGTGCTCAGTGCTCAGTGCTCAGGGTGCTGGGTGTTCAGTACTCAGGGTGCTGGGTGCTCAGTACTCAGTGTGCTGGGTGCTCAGTGCTCAGGCTGCTGGTTGCTCAGTGCTCAGGGTGCTGGGTGCCCAGGGCTCAGTGCTCAGGGTGCTGGGTGCTCAGTGCTCAGTGCTCAGGGTGCTGGGTGTTCAGTACTCAGGGTGCTGGGTGCTCAGTGCTCAGGGTGCTGGGTCCTCAGTGCTCAGTGCTCTGGGGGCTGGGTGCTCAGTGCTCAGTACTCAGGGTGCTGGGTGCTCAGTACTCAGGGTGCTGGAGGCTCAGTGCTCGGGGTGCTGGGTGCTCAGTACTCAGGGTGCTGCGTGCTCAGTACTGCGGCTGCTGGGTGCTCAGTGCAAGGGGTGCTGGGTGCTCAGTGCTCAGGGTGCTGGGTGCTCAGTGCTCGGGGTGCTCAGTACTCAGTGCTCAGGACGCTGAGTGCTCAGTACTCAGGGTGCTGGGTGCTCAGTGCTCAGGGTGCTGGGTGCACAGTGCTCGGTGTGCTCGGTGATCAGTGCTCGGGGTGCTGGGTGCTCAGTGCTCGGGGTGCTGTGTGCTCAGTTCTCTGGGTGCTCAGTGCTCAGTATTCAGGTTGCTGGGTGCTCAGTCCTCAGGGTGCTGGGTGCTCAGTACTCAGGGTGCTAAGTACTCAGGGTGCTGGGTGCTCAGTGCTCGGGGTGCTGGGTGCTCAGTACTCAGGGTGCTGGGTGCTCAGTGTTCAGGGTGCTGGGTGCTCAGTGCTCGGGGTGCTGGGTGCTCATTCTCAGGGTGCTGGGTGCTCAGTGCTCTGGGTGCTGGGTGCTCAGTACTCAGGGTGCTGTGTACTCAGTGCTCAGGGTGCTGGGTGCTCAGTGCTCAGGGTGCTGGGTGCTCAGTACTCAGGGTGCTGGGTGCTCAGTGCTCGGGGTGCTCGGTGCTCAGTACGCTGGGTGCTCAGTACTCAGGGTGCTGGGTGCTCAGTACTCAGGGTGCTGTGTGCTCAGTACTCAGGGTGCTGGGTGCTTAGTACTCAGGTTGCTGGGTGCTTAGTACTCAGGGTGCTGGCTGCTCAGTGCTCAGGGTGCTCGGTGCTCAGTGCTCGGGGTGCTGGGTGCTCAGTACTCAGGGTGGTCAGTGCTCAGTGCTCTGGGTGCTGGGTGCTCTGTGCTCGGGGTGCTGGGTGCTCATTGCTCAGGGTGCTGGGTGCTCAGTACTCAGGGTGCTCAGTGCTCAGTGCTCGGGGTGCTGGGTGCTCAGTGCTCGGGGTGCTGGGTGCTCAGTGCTCAGGGTGCTGGGTGCTCAGTGCTCAGGGTTCTGGGTGCTCAGTGCTCGGGGCGCTGGGTACTCAGTGCTCGGGGTGCTCGGAGCTCAGTACTCAGTGTGCTGGTTGCTCAGTGCTCAGGGTGCTGGGTGCTCAGTGCTCGGGGTGCTCGGTGCTCAGTACTCAGGGTGCTTCGTGCTCAGTACTCAGGGTGCTGGGTGCTCAGTGCTCAGAGTGCTGGGTGCTCAGTGCTTGGCTTGCTGGGTGCTCAGTGCTCAGTACTCAGGGTGCTGGGTGCTCAGTGCTCTTGGTGCTGGGTGCACAGTGCTCAGTACTCAGGGTGCTGGGTGCTCAGTGCTCAGGGTGCTGGGTGCTCAGTGCTCAGGGTGCTGGGTGCTCAGTGCTCAGGGTGCTGGGTGCTCAGTGCTCAGGGTGCTGGGTACTCAGTGCTCGGGGTGCTGGGTGCTCAGTACTCAGTGTGCTCTGTGCTCAGTACTCATTGTGCTCAGTGCTCAGTACTCAGGGTGCTCAGTGCTCAGTACTCAGGGTGCTCAGTGCTCAGGGTGCTGGGTGCTCAGTGCTCGGGGTGCTGGGTGCTCAGTCCTCAGGGTGCTGGGTGCTCAGTGCTCAGGGTGCTCGGTGCTCAGTGCTCAGGGTGCTGGGTGCTCAGTACTCAGGGTGCTGGGTGCTCAGTGCTCGGGGTTCTGGGTGCTCAGTACTCAGGGTGCTGGGTGCTCAGTGCTCAGGGTGCTGGGTGCTCAGTGCTCAGGGTGCTCGGTGCTTAGTACTCAGGGTGCTGGGTGCTCAGTACTCAGGGTGCTGGGTGCTCAGTGCTCAGGGTGCTGGGTGCTCAGTGCTCAGGGTGCTGGGTGCTCAGTACTCAGGGTGCTGGGTGCTCAGTTCTCGGGGTGCTGGGTGCTCAGTACTCAGGGAGCTGGGTGCTCAGTACTCAGGGTGCTGGGTGCTCAGTACTCGGGTGCTGGGTGCTCAGTGCTCAGGGTTCTGGGTGCTCAGTGCTTGGGGTGCTGGGTGCTCAGTGCACAGTACTCAGGGTGCTGGGGGCTCAGTGCTCGGGGTGCTGGGTGCTCAGTGCTCAGTACTCAGGGTGCTGGGTGCTCAGTGCTCAGTGTGCTGGGTGCTCAGTGCTCAGGGTGCTGGGTGCTCAGTGCTCAGGGTGCTGGGTGCTCAGTACTCAGGGTGCTCGGTGCTTAGTACTCAGGGTGCTGGGTGCTCAGTACTCCGGGTGCTGGGTGCTCAGTGCTCAGTACTCAGGGTGCTGGGTGCTCAGTACTCAGGGTGCTGGGTGCTCAGTGCTCGGGGTGCTGGGTGCTCAGTGCTCGGGGTGCTCGGTGCTCAGTACTCAGGGTGCTGGGTGCTCAGTGCTCGGGGTGCTCAGTACTCAGGGTGCTGTTTGTTCAGTGCTCAGGGTGCTGGGTGCTCAGTACTCAGGGTGCTCGGTGCTTAGTACTCAGGGTGCTGGGTGCTCAGTACTCCGGGTGTGGGTGCTCAGTGCTCGGGGTGCTCAGTGCTCAAGGTGCTGGGTGCTCAGTACTCAGGGTGATCATTGCTCAGGGTGCTGGGTGCTCAGTACTCAGGGTGCTGGGTGCTCAGTACTCAGGGTGCTCAGTGCTCAGTACTCAGGGTGCTCAGTGCTCAGTACTAAGGGTGCTCAGTGCTCAGGGTGCTGGGTGCTCAGTGTTCGGTGTGCTCGGTGCTCAGTACTCAGGGTGCTGGGTGCTCAGTGCTCATGGTGCTGGGTGCTCAGTGCTCAGGGTGCTGGTTGCTCAGTGCTCAGGGAGCTGGGTGCTCAGTACTCAGGGTTTTCGGTGCTCAGTACTCCGGGTGCTCAGTGCTCAGTACTCAGGGTGCTGGGTGCTCAGTGCTCAGGGTGCTGGGTGCTCAGTACTCAGGGTGCTGGGTGCTCGGTGCTCAGTACGCTGGGTGCTCAGTACTCAGGTTTCTGGGTACTCAGTACTCAGGGTGCTGGGTGCTCAGTACTCAGGGTGCTCGGTGCTCAGTACTCAGGGTGCTGGGTGCTCATTGCTCAGGGTGCTGGGTGCTCAGTACTCAGGGTGCTGGGTGCTCAGTGCTCGGGGTGCTCGGTGCTCAGTACGCTGGGTGCTCAGTACTCAGGGTGATGGGTGCTCAGTACTCAGGGTGCTGTGCGCTCAGTACTCAGGGTGCTGGGTGCTTAGTACTCAGGGTGCTGGGTGCTTAGTACTCAGGGTGCTGGGTGCTCAGTGCTCCGGGTGCTCGGTGCTCAGTGCTCCGGGTGCTCGGTGCTCAGTACTCAGGGTGCTGGGTGCTCAGTGCTCGGGGTGCTCGGTGCTCAGTACTCAGGGTGCTGGGTGCTCAGTGCTCGGGGTGCTGGGTGCTCAGTACTCAGGGTGCTGGGTGCTCAGTGCTCCGGGTGCTCGGTGCTCAGTGCTCCGGGTGCTCGGTGCTCAGTACTCAGGGTGCTGGGTGCTCAGTGCTCGGGGTGCTGGGTGCTCAGTACTCAGGGTGCTGGGTGCTCAGTGCTCAGGGTGCTGGGTGCTCAGTTCTAGGGGTGCTGGGTGCTCAGTACTCAGGGTGCTGCGTGCTCAGTACTCCGGGTGCTGGGTGCTCAGTGCAAGGGGTGCTGGGTGCTCAGTCATCAGGGTGCTGGGTGCTCAGTACTCAGTGCTCAGGATGCTGGGTGCTCAGTACTCAGGGTGCTGGGTGGTCAGTGCTCGGGGTGCTCAGTACTCAGTGCTCAGGATGCTGGGTGCTCAGTACTCAGGGTGCTGGGTGCTCAGTTGTCAGGGTGCTGGGTGCACAGTGCTCGGGGTGCTCTGTGCTCAGTGCTCGGGGTGCTGGGTGCTCAGTGTTCGGGGTGCTGGGTGCTCAGTGCTTGGGGTGCTGGGTGATCAGTACTCAGGGTGCTCGGTGCTCAGTGCTCGGGGTGCTGGGTGCTCAGTACTCGGGGTGCTGGGTGCTCAGTGCTCAGGGTGCTGGGTCTCAGTGCTCGGGGTACTGGGTACTCAGTGCTCAGTACACAGGGTGCTGAGTGCTCAGTGCTCGGGGTGCTGGGTGCTCAGTGCTCAGTACTCAGGGTGCTCAGTGCTCAGTACTCAGCGTGCTGGGTGCTCAGTGCTCAGGGTGCTGGGTGCTCAGTACTCAGGGTGCTGTGTGCTTAGTACTTAGGGTGCTCGGTCCTCAGTGCTCAGGGTGCTGGGTGCTCAGTACTCAGGGTGCTGAGTGCTCAGTGCTCAGGGTGCTCAGTGCTCAGCACGCGGTGCTTGGATGCTGAGTGCTCGGGGTGCTCTGTGCTCAGTGCTCGGGGTGCTCAGTTCTCGGGGTGCTGGGTGCTCAGTGCTCAGTACTCAGGGTGCTGGGTGCTCAGTGCTCGGGGTGCTGGATGCTCAGTACTCAGGCTGCTGGGTGCTCAGTGCTCAGGGTGCTGGGTGCTCAGTACTCAGGGTGCTGGGTGCTCAGTGCTCAGGGTGCTGGGTGCTCAGTACTCAGGGGGCTGGGTCCTCAGTGCTCAGGGTGCTGGGTGCTCAGTGCTCGGGGTGCTCAGTACTCAGGGTGCTGTGTGTTCAGTGCTCAGGGTACTGGGTGCTCAGTACTCAGGGTGCTCGGTGCTTAGTACTCAGGGTGCTGGGTGCTTAGTACTCCGGGTGCTGGGTGCTCAGTGCTCGGGGTGCTCGGTGCTCAGTGCTCAGGGTGCTGGGTGCTCAGTACTCAGGGTGCTCATTGCTCAGGGTGCTGGGTGCTCAGTACTCAGGGTGCTGGGTGCCCAGTACTCAGGGTGCTCAGTGCTCAGTACTCAGGGTGCTGGCGGCTCAGTACTCGGGGTGCTGGGTGCTCAGTACTCAGGGTGCTGGGTGCTCAGTACTCAGGGTGCTGGGTGCTCAGTACTCGGGTGCTAGGTTCTCAGTACTCGGGTGCTGGGTGCTCAGTGCACAGGGTGCTGGGTTCTCAGTGCTCATGGTGCTCGGTGCTTAATACTCAGGGTGTTCGGTGCTCAGGGTCCTGGGTGCTCAGTGCTCGCGGTGCTGGGTGCTCAGTGCTCGGGGTGCTGGCTGCTCAGTGCTCAGGGTGCTGGGTGCTCAGTACTCAGGGTGCTCGGTGCTCAGTACTCAGGGTGCTGGGTGCTCAGTGCTCAGGGTGCTGGGTGCTCAGTACTCAGGGTCCTGGGTGCTCAGTACTCAGTGTGCTCGGTGCTCAGTACTCAGGGTGCTCAGTGCTCGGGGTGCTGGGTGCTCATTAATCAGGGTGCTGGGTGCTCAGTACTCAGGGTGCTCAGTGCTTGGGGTGCTGGGTGCTCAGTACACAGGGTGCTCAGTGCTTGGGGTGCTGGGTGCTCAGTACTCAGGGTGCTGGGTGCTCAGTGCTCAGGGTGCTGGGTGCTCAGTACTCAGGGTGCTGGGTGCTCAATAATCAGGGTGCTGGGTGCTCAGTGCTCGGGGTGCTGGGTGCTCAGTGCTCGGGGTGCTGGGTGCTCAGTGGTCGGGGTGCTGGTTGCTCAGTGCTCGGCGTGCTGGGTGCTCAGTGCTCGGGGTGCTGGGTGCTCAGTGTTCTGGTTGCTGGGTGCTCAGTGCTCGGGGTGCTCGGTGCTCAGTGCTCGGGGTGCTGGGTGTTCAGTACTCGGGGTGCTCGGTGCTCAGTACTCAGTGTGCTGGGTGCTCAGTACTCAGGGTGCTCAGTGCTCAGTACTCAGGGTGCTCAGTGCTCAGTACTCAGGGAGCTCAGTGCTCAGGGTGCTGGGTGGTCAGTGCTCGGGGTGCTTCGTGCTCAGTCCTCAGGGTGCTGGGTGCTCAGTGCTCAGGGTGCTCGGTGCTCAATGATCAGGGTGCTGGGTAGTCAGTACTCAGGGTGCTGGGTGCTCAGTGCTCAGTACTCAGCGTGCTGGGTGCTCAGTGCTCAGAGTGTTGGGTGCTCAGTACTCAGGGTGCTGGGTGCTCAGTGCTCAGTGCTCAGGGTGCTCAGTGCTCAGGGTGCTGGGTGCTCAGTGCTCAGTGCTCAGGGTGCTGGGTGCTCAGTGCTCAGTGCTCAGGGTGCTGGGTGTTCAGTACTCAGGGTGCTGGGTGCTCAGTACTCAGTGTGCTGGGTGCTCAGTGCTCAGGCTGCTGGGTGCTCAGTGCTCAGGGTGCTGGGTGCCCAGTGCTCAGTGCTCAGGGTGCTGGGTGCTCAGTGCTCAGTGCTCAGGGTGCTGGGTGTTCAGTACTCAGGGTGCTGGGTGCTCAGTGCTCAGGGTGCTGGGTCCTCAGTGCTCAGTGCTCTGGGGGCTGGGTGCTCAGTGCTCAGTACTCAGGGTGCTGGGTGCTCAGTACTCAGGGTGCTGGAGGCTCAGTGCTCGGGGTGCTGGGTGCTCAGTACTCAGGGTGCTGCGTGCTCAGTACTCCGGCTGCTGGGTGCTCAGTGCAAGGGGTGCTGGGTGCTCAGTTCTCTGGGTGCTCAGTGCTCAGTACTCAGGTTGCTGGGTGCTCAGTACTCAGGGTGCTGGGTGCTCAGTACTCAGGGTGCTGGGTGCTCAGTGCTCGGGGTGCTCAGTACTCAGTGCTCAGGACGCTGAGTGCTCAGTACTCAGGGTGCTGGGTGCTCAGTGCTCGGGGTGCTGGGTGCTCAGTACTCTGGGTGCTCAGTGCTCAGTACTCAGGTTGCTGGGTGCTCAGTACTCAGGGTGCTGGGTGCTCAGTACTCAGGGAGCTCAGTGCTCGGGGTGCTGGGTGCTCAGTACTCAGGGTGCTGGGTGCTCAGTACTCAGGGTGCTAAGTACTCAGGGTGCTGGGTGCTCAGTGCTCGGGGTGCTGGGTGCTCAGTACTCAGGGTGCTGGGTGCTCAGTGTTCAGGGTGCTGGGTGCTCAGTGCTCGGGGTGCTGGGTGCTCATTCTCAGGGTGCTGGGTGCTCAGTACTCAGGGTGCTGGGTGCTCAGTGCTCGGGGTGCTCGGTGCTCAGTACACAGGGTGCTGGGTGCTCAGTTCTCGGGGCTGCTGGCTGCTCAGTACTCAGGGTGCTGGGTGCTCAGTGCTCAGTACTCAGCGTGCTGGGTGCTCAGTGCTCAGAGTGTTGGGTGCTCAGTACTCAGGTTGCTGGGTGCTCAGTGCTCAGTGCTCAGGGTGCTCAGTGCTCAGGGTGCTGGGTGCTCATGGTGCTGGGTGCTCAGTGCTCGGGGTGCTCGTTGCTCAGTGCTCAGGGAGCTGGGTGCTCAGTGCTCAGTGCTCAGGGTGGTGGGTGCTCAGTGCTCAGTGCTCAGGGTGCTGGGTGTTCAGTACTCAGGGTGCTGGGTGCTCAGTACTCAGTGTGCGGGGTGCTCAGTGCTCAGGGTGCTGGGTGCTCAGTGCTCAGGGAGCTGGGTGCTCAGTACTCAGGGTGCTGGGTGCTCAGTGCTCGGGATGCTGGGTGCTCAGTGCTCAGGGTGCTGGGTCCCCTGTGATCAGTGCTCAGGGTGCTGGGTGCTCAGTGCTCAGTGCTCAGGGTGTTGGGTGTTCAGTACTCAGGGTGCTGGGTGCTCAGTGCTCAGGGTGCTGGTTCCTCAGTGCTCAGTGCTCAGGGGGCTGGGTGCTCAGTGCTCAGTACTCAGGGTGCTGGGTGCTCAGTACTCAGGGTGCTGGGTGCTCAGTACTCAGGGAGCTCAGTGCTCGGGGTGCAGGGTGCTCAGTACTCAGGGTGCTGGGTGCTCAGTACTCAGGGTGCTCAGTACTCAGGGTGCTGGGTGCTCAGTGCTCGGGGTGCTGGGTGCTCAGTACTCAGGGTGCTGGGTGCTCAGTGCTCATGGTGCTGGGTGCTCAGTGCTCGGGGTGCTGGGTGCTCAATCTCGGGGTGCTGGGTGCTCAGTACTCAGGGTGCTGGGTGCTCAGTGCTCGGGGTGCTCGGTGCTCAGTACACAGGGTGCTGGGTGCTCAGTGCTCGGGGTGCTGGGTGCACAGTACTCAGGGTGCTGGGTGCTCAGTGCTCAGTACTCAGCGTGCTGGGTGCTCAGGGCTCAGAGTGTTGGGTGCTAAGTACTCAGGGGGCTGGGTGCTCAGTGCTCAGTGCTCAGGGTGCTCAGTGCTCAGGGTGCTGGCTGCTCAGGGTGCTGGGTGCTCAGTGCTCGGGGTGCTGGGTGCTCAGTGCTCAGGGTGCTGGGTGCTCAGTGCTCAGTGCTCAGGGTGCTGGGTGCTCAGTACTCAGGGTGCTGGGTGCTCAGTACTCAGGGTGCTGGGTGCTCAGTGCTCAGTGCTCAGGGTGCTCAGTGCTCAGGGTGCTGGGTGCTCAGGGTGCTGGGTGCTCAGTGCTCGGGGTGCTCGGTCCTCAGTGCTCAGGGTGCTGGGTGCTCAGTGCTCAGTGCTCAGGGTGGTGGGTGCTGAGTGCTCAGTGCTCAGGATGCTGGGTGTTCAGTACTCAGGGTGCTGGGGGCTCAGTACTCAGTGTGCTGGGTGCTCAGTGCTCAGGGTGCTGGGTGCTCAGTGCTCAGGGTGCTGGGTGCTCAGTACTCAGGGTGCTGGGTGCTCAGTGCTCGGGGTGCTGGGTGCTCAGTGCTCAGGGTGCTGGGTGCCCAGTGCTCAGTGCTCAGGGTGCTGGGTGCTCAGTGCTCAGTGCTCAGGGTGCTGTGTGTTCAGTACTCAGGGTGCTGGGTGCTCAGTGCTCAGGGTGCTGGGTCCTCAGTGCTCAGTGCTCAGGGGGCTTGGTGCTCAGTGCTCAGTACTCAGGGTGCTGGGTGCTCAGTACTCAGGGTGCTGGGTGCTCAGTGCTCGGGGTGCTGGGTGCTCAGTACTCAGGGTGCTGGGTGCTCAGTGCTCATGGTGCAGGGTGCTCAGTGCTCGGGGTGCTCGGTGCTCAGTACTCAGGGTGCTCAGTACTCAGGGTGCTGGGTGCTCAGTGCTCGGGGTGCTGGGTGCTCAATCTCAGGGTGCTGGTTGCTCAGTACTCAGGGTGCTGGGTTCTCAGTGCTCGGGGTGCAGGGTGCTCAGTACTCAGGGTGCTGGGTGCTCAGTACTCAGGGTGCTCAGTACTCAGGGTGCTGGGTGCTCAGTGCTCGGGGTGCTGGGTGCTCAGTACTCAGGGTGCTGGGTGCTCAGTGCTCATGGTGCAGGGTGCTCAGTGCTCGGGGTGCTCGGTGCTCAGTACTCAGGGTGCTCAGTACTCAGGGTGCTGGGTGCTCAGTGCTCGGGGTGCTGGGTGCTCAATCTCAGGGTGCTGGGTGCTCAGTACTCAGGGTGCTGGGTTCTCAGTGCTCGGGGTGCTCGGTGCTCAGTACACAGGGTGCTGGGTACTCAGTGCTCGGGGTGCTGGGTGCACAGTACTAGGGTGCTGGGTGCTCAGTGCTCGGGGTGCTCGGTTCTCAGTACTCAGAGTGCTGGGTGCTCAGTGCTCGGGGTGCTGGGTGCTCAGTGCTCAGGGTGCTGGGAGCTCAGTACTCAGGGTGCTGGGTGCTAAGTGCTCGGGGTGCTGGGTGCACAGTACTCAGCGTGCTGCGTGCTCAGTTCTCAGGGTGCTGGGTGCTCAGTGCTCCGGGTGCTCGGTGCTCAGTACTCAGGGTGCTGGGTGCTCAGTGCTCGGGGTGCTCGGTGCTCAGTACTCAGGGTGCTGGGTGCTCAGTGCTCGGGGTGCTTGGTGCTCAGTGCTCGGGGTGCTCGGTGCTCAGTACTCAGGGTGCTGGGTGCTCAGTGCTCGGGGTGCTGGGTGCTCAGTACTCAGGGTCCTGGGTGCTCAGTGCTCAGGGTGCTGGGTGCTCAGTTCTAGGGGTGCTGGGTGCTCAGTACTCAGGGTGCTGCGTGCTCAGTACTCCGGGTGCTGTGTGCTCAGTGCAAGGGTGCTGGGTGCTCAGGGTGCTGGGTGCTCAGTACTCAGTGCTCAGGATGCTGGGTGCTCAGTACTCAGGGTGATGGGTGGTCAGTGCTCGGGGTGCTCAGTACTCAGTGCTCAGGATGCTGGGTGCTCAGTACTCAGGGTGCTGGGTGCTCAGTTCTCAGGGTGCTGGGTGCACAGTGCTCGGGGTGCTCTGTGCTCAGTGCTTGGGGTGCTGGGTGCTCAGTGCTCAGTACTCAGGGTGCTGGGTGCTCAGTGCTCGGGGTGCTGGGTGGTCAGTGCTCAGTACTCAGGGTGCTGGGTGCTCAGTGCTCGGGGTGCTTGATGCTCAGTACTCAGGGTGCTGGGTGCTCAGTGCTCAGTACACAGGGTGCTGGGTGCTCAGTGCTCGGGGTGCTGGGTGCTCAGTGCTCAGTACTCAGGGTGCTGGGTGCTCAGTGCTCGGGGTGCTTGATGCTCAGTACTCAGGGTGCTGGGTGCTCAGTGCTCAGGGTCCTGGGTGCTCAGTACTCAGGGTGCTGGGTGCTCAGTACTCAGTATCCTGGGTGCTCAGTGCTCGGGGTGCTCAGTACTCAGGGTGCTGTGTGTTCAGTGCTCAGGGTACTGGGTGCTCAGTACTCAGGGTGCTCAGTGCTCGGGGTGCTTGATGCTCAGTACTCAGGGTGCTGGGTGCTCAGTGCTCAGGGTGCTGGGTGCTCAGTACTCAGGGTGCTGGGTGCTCAGTACTCAGTATGCTGGGTGCTCAGTGCTCGGGGTGCTCAGTACTCAGGGTGCTGTGTGTTCAGTGCTCAGGGTACTGGGTGCTCAGTACTCAGGGTGCTCAGTGCTTGGGGTGCTGGGTGCGCAGTACTCAGGGTGTTGGGTGCTCAGTACTCAGGGTGCTCAGTGCTTGGGGTGCTGGGTGCTCAGTACTCAGGGTGCTCAGTGCTTGGGGTGTTGGGTGCTCAGTACTCAGGGTGCTGGGTGCTCAGTGCTCATGGTGCTAGGTGCTCAGTACTCAGGGTGCTGGGTGCTCATTACTCAGGGTGCTAGGTGCTCAGTGTTCGGGGTGCTGGGTGCTCAGGGCTCGGGGTGCTGGGGGCTCAGTGCTCGGGGCCCTGGTGCTCAGTGCTCAGGGTGCTCGGTGCTCAGTGCTCAGGGTGCGGGGTGCTCAGTACTCAGGGTGCTGGGTGCTCAGTGCTCGGGGTGCTGGGTGCTCAGTACTCAGGGTGCTGGGTGCTCAGTGCTCAGGGTGCTGGGTGCTCAGTGCTCAGGGTGCTCGGTGCTTAGTACTCGGGGTGCTGGGTGCTCAGTACTCAGGGTTCTGGGTGCTCAGTGCTCAGGGTGCTGGGTGCTCAGTGCTCAGGGTGCTGGGTGCTCAGTACTCAGGGTGCTGGGTGCTCAGTACTCAGGGTGCTGGGTGCTCAGTTCTCAGGGTGCTGGGTGTTCAGTGCTCGGGGTGCTGGGTGCTCAGTGCTCGGGGTGCTCGGTGCTCAGTGCTCAAGTTGCTGGGTGCTCAGTACTCAGGGTGATCATTGCTCAGGATGCTGGGTGCACAGTGCTCGGGGTGCTGGGTACTCCGTGCTCAGTACACAGGGTGCTGGGTGCTCAGTGCTCGGGGTCCTGGGTGCTCAGTGCTCAGTACTCAGGGTGCTGGGTGCTCAGTGCTCGGGGTGCTTGATGCTCAGTACTCAGGGTGCTGGGTGCTCAGTGCTCAGGGTGCTGGGTGCTCAGTACTCAGGGTGCTGGGTGCTCAGTACTCAGTATGCTGGGTGCTCAGTGCTCGGGGTGCTCAGTACTCAGGGTGCTGTGTGTTCAGTGCTCAGGGTACTGGGTGCTCAGTACTCAGGGTGCTCAGTGCTTGGGGTGCTGGGTGCGCAGTACTCAGGGTGTTGGGTGCTCAGTACTCAGGGTGCTCAGTGCTTGGGGTGCTGGGTGCTCAGTACTCAGGGTGCTCAGTGCTTGGGGTGTTGGGTGCTCAGTACTCAGGGTGCTGAGTGCTCATTACTCAGGGTGCTAGGTGCTCAGTGTTCGGGGTGCTGGGTGCTCAGTGCTCGGGGTGCTGGGTGCTCAGTACTCGGGGTGCTCGGTGCTCAGTACGTTGGGTGCTCACTAATCAGGGTGCTGGGTGCTCAGTGCTCAGGGTGCTGGGTGCTCAGTGCTCAGGGTGCTGGGTGCTCAGTGCTCAGGGTGCTGGGTGCTCAGTACTCAGGGTGCTGGTTGCGCAGTGCTCAGGGTGCTGGGTGCTCAGTGCTCAGGGTGCTGGGTGCTCAGTGCTCAGGGTGCTGGGTGCTCAGTGCTCGGGGCGCTGGGTGCTCAGTGCTCGGGGTTCTGGGTGCTCAGTACTCAGGGTGCTGCGTGCTCAGTACTCAGGGTGCTGGGTGATCAGTATTCGGGTGCTGGGTGCTCAGTGCTCAGAGTGCTGGGTGCTCAGTGCTTGGGGTGCTGGGTGCTCAGTGCTCAGTACTCAGGGTGCTGGGTGCTCAGTGCTCTTGGTGCTGGGTGCACAGTGCTCAGTACTCAGGGTGCTGGGTGCTCAGTGCTCAGGGTGCTGGGTGCTCAGTGCTCAGGGTGCTGGGTGCTCAGTGCTCAGGGTGCTGGGTGCTCAGTGCTCAGGGTGCTGGGTACTCAGTGCTCGGGGTGCTGGGTGCTCAGTACTCAGGGTGCTGGGTGCTCAGTGCTCAGAGTGCTGGGTGCTCAGTGCTCAGGGTGCTGGGTGCTCAGTACTCAGTGTGCTGGGAGCTCAGTGCTCGGGGTGCTCGGTGCTCAGTACTCAGGGTGCTGTGTGCTCAGTACTCAGGGTGCTGGGTGCTTAGTACTTAGGGTGCTGGGTGCTTAGTACTCAGGGTGCTGGCTGCTCAGTGCTCAGGGTGCTCGGTGCTCAGTGCTCGGGGTGCTGGGTGCTCAGTACTCAGGGTGGTCAGTGCTCAGTGCTCTGGGTGCTGGGTGCTCTGTGCTCGGAGTGCTGGGTGCTCATTTCTCAGGGTGCTGTGTGTTCAGTGCTCAGGGTACTGGGTGCTCAGTACTCAGGGTGCTCAGTGCTTGGGGTGCTGGGTGCGCAGTACTCATGGTGTTGGTTGCTCAGTACTCAGGGTGCTCAGTGCTTGGGGTGCTGGGTGCTCAGTACTCAGGGTGCTCAGTGCTTGGGGTGTTGGGTGCTCAGTACTCAGGGTGCTGGGTGCTCAGTGCTCAGGATGCTGGGTGCTCAGTACTCAGGGTGCTGGGTGCTCATTACTCAGGGTGCTAGGTGCTCAGTGTTCGGGGTGCTGGGTGCTCAGGGCTCGGGGTGCTGGGTGCTCAGTGCTCGGGGCCCTGGTGCTCAGTGCTCAGGGTGCTCGGGGCTCAGTGCTCAGGGTGCGGGGTGCTCAGTACTCATGGTGCTGGGTGCTCAGTGCTCGGGGTGCTGGGTGCTCAGTACTCAGGGTGCTGGGTGCTCAGTACTCAGGGTGCGGGGTGCTCAGTACTCATGGTGCTGGGTGCTCAGTGCTCAGGGTGCTGGGTGCTCAGTACTCAGGGTGCTGGGTGCTCAGTACTCAGGGTGCTGGGTGCTCAGTTCTCAGGGTGCTGGGTGCGCAGTGCTCGGGGTGCTGGGTGCTCAGTGCTCGGGGTGCTCGGTGCTCAGTGCTCAAGGTGCTGGGTGCTCAGTACTCAGGGTGATCATTGCTCAGGATGCTGGGTGCACAGTGCTCGGGGTGCTGGGTACTCCGTGCTCAGTACACAGGGTGCTGGGTGCTCAGTGCTCGGGGTCCTGGGTGCTCAGTGCTCAGTACTCAGGGTGCTGGGTGCTCAGTGCTCGGGGTGCTTGATGCTCAGTACTCAGGGTGCTGGGTGCTCAGTGCTCAGGGTGCTGGGTGCTCAGTACTCAGGGTGCTGGGTGCTCAGTACTCAGTATGCTGGGTGCTCAGTGCTCGGGGTGCTCAGTACTCAGGGTGCTGTGTGTTCAGTGCTCAGGGTACTGGGTGCTCAGTACTCAGGGTGCTCAGTGCTTGGGGTGCTGGGTGCGCAGTACTCAGGGTGTTGGGTGCTCAGTACTCAGGGTGCTCAGTGCTTGGGGTGCTGGGTGCTCAGTACTCAGGGTGCTCAGTGCTTGGGGTGTTGGGTGCTCAGTACTCAGGGTGCTGGGTGCTCAGTGCTCAGGGTGCTGGGTGCTCAGTACTCAGGGTGCTGGGTGCTCATTACTCAGGGTGCTAGGTGCTCAGTGTTCGGGGTGCTGGGTGCTCAGTGCTCGGGGTGCTGGGTGCTCAGTACTCGGGGTGCTCGGTGCTCAGTACGTTGGGTGCTCACTAATCAGGGTGCTGGGTGCGCAGTGCTCAGGGTGCTGGGTGCTCAGTGCTCAGGGTGCTGGGTGCTCAGTGCTCGGGGTGCTCGGTGCTCAGTACGTTGGGTGCTCACTACTCAGGGTGCTGGGTGCTCAGTGCTCAGGGTGCTGGGTGCTGAGTGCTCAGGGTGCTGGGTGCTCAGTGCTCAGGGTGCTGGGTGCTCAGTACTCAGGGTGCTGGGTGCGCAGTGCTCGGGGTGATGGGTGCTCAGTGCTCAGGGTGCTGGGTGCTCAGTGCTCAGGGTGCTGGGTGCTCAGTGTTCGGGGTGCTGGGTGCTCAGTACTCAGGGTGCTGGGTGCTCAGTACTCAGGGTGCTGGGTGATCAGTACTCGGGTGCTGGGTGCTCAGTGCTCAGAGTGCTGGCTGCTCAGTGCTTGGGGTGCTGGGTGCTCAGTGCTCAGTACTCAGGGTGCTGGGTGCTCAGTGCTCTTGGTGCTGGGTTCACAGTGCTCAGTACTCAGGGTGCTGGGTGCTCAGTGCTCAGGGTGCTGGGTGCTCAGTGCTCAGGGTGCTGGGTGCTCAGTGCTCAGGGTGCTGGGTGCTCAGTGCTCAGGGTGCTGGGTACTCAGTGCTCGGGGTGCTGGGTGCTCAGTACTCAGGGTGCTGGGTGCTCAGTGCTCAGGGTGCTGGGTGCTCAGTGCTCAGGGTGCTGGGTGCTCAGTACTCAGTGTGCTGGGTGCTCAGTGCTCGGGGTGCTCGCTGCTCAGTACTCAGGGTGCTGTGTGCTCAGTACTCAGGGTGCTGGGTGCTTAGTACTTAGGGTGCTGGGTGCTTAGTACTCAGGGTGCTGGCTGCTCAGTGCTCAGGGTGCTCGGTGCTCAGTGCTCGGGGTGCTGGGTGCTCAGTACTCAGGGTGGTCAGTGCTCAGTGCTCTGGTTGCTGGGTGCTCTGTGCTCGGAGTGCTGGGTGCTCATTTCTCAGGGTGCTGGGTGCTCAGTACTCAGGGTGCTCAGTGCTCAGTGCTCGGGGTGCTGGGTGCTCAGTGCTCGGGGTGCTGGGTGCTCAGTGCTCAGGGTGCTGGGTGCTCAGTGCTCAGGGTTCTGGGTGCTCAGTGCTCGGGGCGCTGGGTACTCAGTGCTCGGGGTGCTCGGAGCTCAGTACTCAGTGTGCTGGGTGCTCAGTGCTCGGGGTGCTCGGTGCTCAGTACTCAGGGTGCTGGGTGCTCAGTGCTCGGGGTGCTCGGTGCTCAGTACGTTGGGTGCTCACTACTCAGGGTGCTGGGTGCTCAGTGCTCAGGGTGCTGGGTGCTGAGTGCTCGGGGTGCTGGGTGCTCAGTGCTCAGGGTGCTGGGTGATCAGTACTCAGGGTGCTGGGTGCGCAGTGCTCGGGGTGCTGGGTGCTCAGTGCTCAGGGTGCTGGGTGCTCAGTGCTCAGGGTGCTGGGTGCTCCGTACTCGGGGTGCTGTGTGCTTAGTGCTCAGTGCTCAGGGTGCTGGGTGCTCAGTGCTTGGGGTGCTGGGTGCTCAGTGCTCAGTACTCAGGGTGCTGGGGGCTCAGTGCTTGGGGTGCTGGGTGCTTAGTGCTCAGTACTCAGGGTGCTGGGTGCTCAGTACTCAGGGTGCTGGGTGCTCAGTACTCAGTATGCTGGGTGCTCAGTGCTCGGGGTGCTCAGTACTCAGGGTGCTGTGTGTTCAGTGCTCAGGGTACTGGGTGCTCAGTACTCAGGGTGCTCAGTGCTTGGGGTGCTGGGTGCGCAGTACTCAGGGTGTTGGGTGCTCAGTACTCAGGGTGCTCAGTGCTTGGGGTGCTGGGTGCTCAGTACTCAGGGTGCTCAGTGCTTGGGGTGTTGGGTGCTCAGTACTCAGGGTGCTGGGTGCTCAGTGCTCATGGTGCTAGGTGCTCAGTACTCAGGGTGCTGGGTGCTCATTACTCAGGGTGCTAGGTGCTCAGTGTTCGGGGTGCTGGGTGCTCAGGGCTCGGGGTGCTGGGGGCTCAGTGCTCGGGGCCCTGGTGCTCAGTGCTCAGGGTGCTCGGTGCTCAGTGCTCAGGGTGCGGGGTGCTCAGTACTCAGGGTGCTGGGTGCTCAGTGCTCGGGGTGCTGGGTGCTCAGTACTCAGGGTGCTGGGTGCTCAGTGCTCAGGGTGCTGGGTGCTCAGTGCTCAGGGTGCTCGGTGCTTAGTACTCGGGGTGCTGGGTGCTCAGTACTCAGGGTTCTGGGTGCTCAGTGCTCAGGGTGCTGGGTGCTCAGTGCTCAGGGTGCTGGGTGCTCAGTACTCAGGGTGCTGGGTGCTCAGTACTCAGGGTGCTGGGTGCTCAGTTCTCAGGGTGCTGGGTGTTCAGTGCTCGGGGTGCTGGGTGCTCAGTGCTCGGGGTGCTCGGTGCTCAGTGCTCAAGTTGCTGGGTGCTCAGTACTCAGGGTGATCATTGCTCAGGATGCTGGGTGCACAGTGCTCGGGGTGCTGGGTACTCCGTGCTCAGTACACAGGGTGCTGGGTGCTCAGTGCTCGGGGTCCTGGGTGCTCAGTGCTCAGTACTCAGGGTGCTGGGTGCTCAGTGCTCGGGGTGCTTGATGCTCAGTACTCAGGGTGCTGGGTGCTCAGTGCTCAGGGTGCTGGGTGCTCAGTACTCAGGGTGCTGGGTGCTCAGTACTCAGTATGCTGGGTGCTCAGTGCTCGGGGTGCTCAGTACTCAGGGTGCTGTGTGTTCAGTGCTCAGGGTACTGGGTGCTCAGTACTCAGGGTGCTCAGTGCTTGGGGTGCTGGGTGCGCAGTACTCAGGGTGTTGGGTGCTCAGTACTCAGGGTGCTCAGTGCTTGGGGTGCTGGGTGCTCAGTACTCAGGGTGCTCAGTGCTTGGGGTGTTGGGTGCTCAGTACTCAGGGTGCTGAGTGCTCATTACTCAGGGTGCTAGGTGCTCAGTGTTCGGGGTGCTGGGTGCTCAGTGCTCGGGGTGCTGGGTGCTCAGTACTCGGGGTGCTCGGTGCTCAGTACGTTGGGTGCTCACTAATCAGGGTGCTGGGTGCTCAGTGCTCAGGGTGCTGGGTGCTCAGTGCTCAGGGTGCTGGGTGCTCAGTGCTCAGGGTGCTGGGTGCTCAGTACTCAGGGTGCTGGTTGCGCAGTGCTCAGGGTGCTGGGTGCTCAGTGCTCAGGGTGCTGGGTGCTCAGTGCTCAGGGTGCTGGGTGCTCAGTGCTCGGGGCGCTGGGTGCTCAGTGCTCGGGGTGCTGGGTGCTCAGTACTCAGGGTGCTGCGTGCTCAGTACTCAGGGTGCTGGGTGATCAGTATTCGGGTGCTGGGTGCTCAGTGCTCAGAGTGCTGGGTGCTCAGTGCTTGGGGTGCTGGGTGCTCAGTGCTCAGTACTCAGGGTGCTGGGTGCTCAGTGCTCTTGGTGCTGGGTGCACAGTGCTCAGTACTCAGGGTGCTGGGTGCTCAGTGCTCAGGGTGCTGGGTGCTCAGTGCTCAGGGTGCTGGGTGCTCAGTGCTCAGGGTGCTGGGTGCTCAGTGCTCAGGGTGCTGGGTACTCAGTGCTCGGGGTGCTGGGTGCTCAGTACTCAGGGTGCTGGGTGCTCAGTGCTCAGGGTGCTGGGTGCTCAGTGCTCAGGGTGCTGGGTGCTCAGTACTCAGTGTGCTGGGAGCTCAGTGCTCGGGGTGCTCGGTGCTCAGTACTCAGGGTGCTGTGTGCTCAGTACTCAGGGTGCTGGGTGCTTAGTACTTAGGGTGCTGGGTGCTTAGTACTCAGGGTGCTGGCTGCTCAGTGCTCAGGGTGCTCGGTGCTCAGTGCTCGGGGTGCTGGGTGCTCAGTACTCAGGGTGGTCAGTGCTCAGTGCTCTGGGTGCTGGGTGCTCTGTGCTCGGAGTGCTGGGTGCTCATTTCTCAGGGTGCTGTGTGTTCAGTGCTCAGGGTACTGGGTGCTCAGTACTCAGGGTGCTCAGTGCTTGGGGTGCTGGGTGCGCAGTACTCATGGTGTTGGTTGCTCAGTACTCAGGGTGCTCAGTGCTTGGGGTGCTGGGTGCTCAGTACTCAGGGTGCTCAGTGCTTGGGGTGTTGGGTGCTCAGTACTCAGGGTGCTGGGTGCTCAGTGCTCAGGATGCTGGGTGCTCAGTACTCAGGGTGCTGGGTGCTCATTACTCAGGGTGCTAGGTGCTCAGTGTTCGGGGTGCTGGGTGCTCAGGGCTCGGGGTGCTGGGTGCTCAGTGCTCGGGGCCCTGGTGCTCAGTGCTCAGGGTGCTCGGGGCTCAGTGCTCAGGGTGCGGGGTGCTCAGTACTCATGGTGCTGGGTGCTCAGTGCTCGGGGTGCTGGGTGCTCAGTACTCAGGGTGCTGGGTGCTCAGTACTCAGGGTGCGGGGTGCTCAGTACTCATGGTGCTGGGTGCTCAGTGCTCAGGGTGCTGGGTGCTCAGTACTCAGGGTGCTGGGTGCTCAGTACTCAGGGTGCTGGGTGCTCAGTTCTCAGGGTGCTGGGTGCGCAGTGCTCGGGGTGCTGGGTGCTCAGTGCTCGGGGTGCTCGGTGCTCAGTGCTCAAGGTGCTGGGTGCTCAGTACTCAGGGTGATCATTGCTCAGGATGCTGGGTGCACAGTGCTCGGGGTGCTGGGTACTCCGTGCTCAGTACACAGGGTGCTGGGTGCTCAGTGCTCGGGGTCCTGGGTGCTCAGTGCTCAGTACTCAGGGTGCTGGGTGCTCAGTGCTCGGGGTGCTTGATGCTCAGTACTCAGGGTGCTGGGTGCTCAGTGCTCAGGGTGCTGGGTGCTCAGTACTCAGGGTGCTGGGTGCTCAGTACTCAGTATGCTGGGTGCTCAGTGCTCGGGGTGCTCAGTACTCAGGGTGCTGTGTGTTCAGTGCTCAGGGTACTGGGTGCTCAGTACTCAGGGTGCTCAGTGCTTGGGGTGCTGGGTGCGCAGTACTCAGGGTGTTGGGTGCTCAGTACTCAGGGTGCTCAGTGCTTGGGGTGCTGGGTGCTCAGTACTCAGGGTGCTCAGTGCTTGGGGTGTTGGGTGCTCAGTACTCAGGGTGCTGGGTGCTCAGTGCTCAGGGTGCTGGGTGCTCAGTACTCAGGGTGCTGGGTGCTCATTACTCAGGGTGCTAGGTGCTCAGTGTTCGGGGTGCTGGGTGCTCAGTGCTCGGGGTGCTGGGTGCTCAGTACTCGGGGTGCTCGGTGCTCAGTACGTTGGGTGCTCACTAATCAGGGTGCTGGGTGCGCAGTGCTCAGGGTGCTGGGTGCTCAGTGCTCAGGGTGCTGGGTGCTCAGTGCTCGGGGTGCTCGGTGCTCAGTACGTTGGGTGCTCACTACTCAGGGTGCTGGGTGCTCAGTGCTCAGGGTGCTGGGTGCTGAGTGCTCAGGGTGCTGGGTGCTCAGTGCTCAGGGTGCTGGGTGCTCAGTACTCAGGGTGCTGGGTGCGCAGTGCTCGGGGTGATGGGTGCTCAGTGCTCAGGGTGCTGGGTGCTCAGTGCTCAGGGTGCTGGGTGCTCAGTGTTCGGGGTGCTGGGTGCTCAGTACTCAGGGTGCTGGGTGCTCAGTACTCAGGGTGCTGGGTGATCAGTACTCGGGTGCTGGGTGCTCAGTGCTCAGAGTGCTGGCTGCTCAGTGCTTGGGGTGCTGGGTGCTCAGTGCTCAGTACTCAGGGTGCTGGGTGCTCAGTGCTCTTGGTGCTGGGTTCACAGTGCTCAGTACTCAGGGTGCTGGGTGCTCAGTGCTCAGGGTGCTGGGTGCTCAGTGCTCAGGGTGCTGGGTGCTCAGTGCTCAGGGTGCTGGGTGCTCAGTGCTCAGGGTGCTGGGTACTCAGTGCTCGGGGTGCTGGGTGCTCAGTACTCAGGGTGCTGGGTGCTCAGTGCTCAGGGTGCTGGGTGCTCAGTGCTCAGGGTGCTGGGTGCTCAGTACTCAGTGTGCTGGGTGCTCAGTGCTCGGGGTGCTCGCTGCTCAGTACTCAGGGTGCTGTGTGCTCAGTACTCAGGGTGCTGGGTGCTTAGTACTTAGGGTGCTGGGTGCTTAGTACTCAGGGTGCTGGCTGCTCAGTGCTCAGGGTGCTCGGTGCTCAGTGCTCGGGGTGCTGGGTGCTCAGTACTCAGGGTGGTCAGTGCTCAGTGCTCTGGTTGCTGGGTGCTCTGTGCTCGGAGTGCTGGGTGCTCATTTCTCAGGGTGCTGGGTGCTCAGTACTCAGGGTGCTCAGTGCTCAGTGCTCGGGGTGCTGGGTGCTCAGTGCTCGGGGTGCTGGGTGCTCAGTGCTCAGGGTGCTGGGTGCTCAGTGCTCAGGGTTCTGGGTGCTCAGTGCTCGGGGCGCTGGGTACTCAGTGCTCGGGGTGCTCGGAGCTCAGTACTCAGTGTGCTGGGTGCTCAGTGCTCGGGGTGCTCGGTGCTCAGTACTCAGGGTGCTGGGTGCTCAGTGCTCGGGGTGCTCGGTGCTCAGTACGTTGGGTGCTCACTACTCAGGGTGCTGGGTGCTCAGTGCTCAGGGTGCTGGGTGCTGAGTGCTCGGGGTGCTGGGTGCTCAGTGCTCAGGGTGCTGGGTGATCAGTACTCAGGGTGCTGGGTGCGCAGTGCTCGGGGTGCTGGGTGCTCAGTGCTCAGGGTGCTGGGTGCTCAGTGCTCAGGGTGCTGGGTGCTCAGTACTCGGGGTGCTGTGTGCTTAGTGCTCAGTGCTCAGGGTGCTGGGTGCTCAGTGCTTGGGGTGCTGGGTGCTCAGTGCTCAGTACTCAGGGTGCTGGGGGCTCAGTGCTTGGGGTGCTGGGTGCTTAGTGCTCAGTACTCAGGGTGCTGGGTGCTCAGTGCTCGGGGTGCTTGATGCTCAGTACTCAGGGTGCTGGGTGCTCAGTGCTCAGTACACAGGGTGCTGGGTGCTCAGTGCTCGGGGTGCTGGGTGCTCAGTGCTCAGTACTCAGGGTGCTGGGTGCTCAGTGCTCGGGGTGCTTGATGCTCAGTACTCAGGGTGCTGGGTGCTCAGTGCTCAGGGTGCTGGGTGCTCAGTACTCAGGGTGCTGGGTGCTCAGTACTCAGTATGCTGGGTGCTCAGTGCTCGGGGTGCTCAGTACTCAGGGTGCTGTGTGTTCAGTGCTCAGGGTACTGGGTGCTCAGTACTCAGGGTGCTCAGTGCTCGGGGTGCTTGATGCTCAGTACTCAGGGTGCTGGGTGCTCAGTGCTCAGGGTGCTGGGTGCTCAGTACTCAGGGTGCTGGGTGCTCAGTTCTCAGTATGCTGGGTGCTCAGTGCTCGGGGTGCTCAGTACAAAGGGTGCTGTGTGTTCAGTGCTCAGGGTACTGGGTGCTCAGTACTCAGGGTGCTCAGTGCTTGGGGTGCTGGGTGCGCAGTACTCAGGGTGTTGGGTGCTCAGTACTCAGGGTGCTCAGTGCTTGGGGTGCTGGGTGCTCAGTACTCCTGGTGCTCAGTGCTTGGGGTGTTGGGTGCTCAGTACTCAGGGTGCTGGGTGCTCAGTGCTCAGGGTGCTGGGTGCTCAGTACTCAGGGTGCTGGGTGCTCATTACTCAGGGTGCTAGGTGCTCAGTGTTCGGGGTGCTGGGTGCTCAGGGCTCGGGGTGCTGGGTGCTCAGCGCTCGGGGCCCTGGTGCTCAGTGCTCAGGGTGCTCGGTGCTCAGTGCTCAGGGTGCGGGGTGCTCAGTACTCAGGGTGCTGGGTGCTCAGTGCTCGGGGTGCTGGGTGCTCAGTACTCAGGGTGCTGGGTGCTCAGTGCTCAGGGTGCTGGGTGCTCAGTGCTCAGGGTGCTCGGTGCTTAGTACTCGGGGTGCTGGGTGCTCAGTACTCAGGGTTCTGGGTGCTCAGTGCTCAGGGTGCTGGGTGCTCAGTGCTCAGGGTGCTGGGTGCTCAGTACTCAGGGTGCTGGGTGCTCAGTACTCAGGGTGCTGGGTGCTCAGTTCTCAGGGTGCTGGGTGCTCAGTGCTCGGGGTGCTGGGTGCTCAGTGCTCGGGGTGCTCGGTGCTCAGTGCTCAAGGTGCTGGGTGCTCAGTACTCAGGGTGATCATTGCTCAGGATGCTGGGTGCACAGTGCTCGGGGTGCTGGGTACTCCGTGCTCCGTACACAGGGTGCTGGGTGCTCAGTGCTCGGGGTCCTGGGTGCTCAGTGCTCAGTACTCAGGGTGATGGGTGCTCAGTGCTCGGGGTGCTTGATGCTCAGTACTCAGGGTGCTGGGTGCTCAGTGCTCAGGGTGCTGGGTGCTCAGTACTCAGGGTGCTGGGTGCTCAGTACTCAGTATGCTGGGTGCTCAGTGCTCGGGGTGCTCAGTACTCAGGGTGCTGTGTGTTCAGTGCTCAGGGTACTGGGTGCTCAGTACTCAGGGTGCTCAGTGCTTGGGGTGCTGGGTGCGCAGTACTCAGGGTGTTGGGTGCTCAGTACTCAGGGTGCTCAGTGCTTGGGGTGCTGGGTGCTCAGTACTCAGGGTGCTCAGTGCTTGGGGTGTTGGGTGCTCAGTACTCAGGGTGCTGGGTGCTCAGTGCTCAGGGTGCTGGGTGCTCAGTACTCAGGGTGCTGGGTGCTCATTACTCAGGGTGCTAGGTGCTCAGTGTTCGGGGTGCTGGGTGCTCAGTGCTCGGGGTGCTGGGTGCTCAGTACTCGGGGTGCTCGGTGCTCAGTACGTTGGGTGCTCACTAATCAGGGTGCTGGCTGCTCAGTGCTCAGGGTGCTGGGTGCTCAGTGCTCAGGGTGCTGGGTGCTCAGTGCTCAGGGTGCTGGGTGCTCAGTACTCAGGGTGCTGGTTGCGCAGTGCTCAGGGTGCTGGGTGCTCAGTGCTCAGGGTGCTGGGTGCTCAGTGCTCAGGGTGCTGGGTGCTCAGTGCTCGGGGCGCTGGGTGCTCAGTGCTCGGGGTGCTCGGAGCTCAGTACTCAGTGTGCTGGGTGCTCAGTGCTCGGGGTGCTCGGTGCTCAGTACTCAGGGTGCTGGGTGCTCAGTGCTCGGGGTGCTCGGTGCTCAGTACGTTGGGTGCTCACTACTCAGGGTGCTGGGTGCTCAGTGCTCAGGGTGCTGGGTGCTGAGTGCTCAGGGTGCTGGGTGCTCTGTGCTCAGGGTGCTGGGTGCTCAGTACTCAGGGTGCTGGGTGCGCAGTGCTCGGGGTGATGGGTGCTCAGTGCTCAGGGTGCTGGGTGCTCAGTACTCAGTATGCTGGGTGCTCAGTGCTCGGGGTGCTCAGTACTCAGGGTGCTGTGTGTTCAGTGCTCAGGGTACTGGGTGCTCAGTACTCAGGGTGCTCAGTGCTCGGGGTGCTTGATGCTCAGTACTCAGGGTGCTGGGTGCTCAGTGCTCAGGGTGCTGGGTGCTCAGTACTCAGGGTGCTGGGTGCTCAGTTCTCAGTATGCTGGGTGCTCAGTGCTCGGGGTGCTCAGTACTCAGGGTGCTGTGTGTTCAGTGCTCAGGGTACTGGGTGCTCAGTACTCAGGGTGCTCAGTGCTTGGGGTGCTGGGTGCGCAGTACTCAGGGTGTTGGGTGCTCAGTACTCAGGGTGCTCAGTGCTTGGGGTGCTGGGTGCTCAGTACTCAGGGTGCTCAGTGCTTGGGGTGTTGGGTGCTCAGTACTCAGGGTGCTGGGTGCTCAGTGCTCAGGGTGCTGGGTGCTCAGTACTCAGGGTGCTGGGTGCTCATTACTCAGGGTGCTAGGTGCTCAGTGTTCGGGGTGCTGGGTGCTCAGGGCTCGGGGTGCTGGGTGCTCAGTGCTCGGGGCCCTGGTGCTCAGTGCTCAGGGTGCTCGGTGCTCAGTGCTCAGGGTGCGGGGTGCTCAGTACTCAGGGTGCTGGGTGCTCAGTGCTCGGGGTGCTGGGTGCTCAGTGCTCAGGGTGCTGGGTGCTCAGTGCTCAGGGTGCTGGGTGCTCAGTGCTCAGGGTGCTCGGTGCTTAGTACTCGGGGTGCTGGGTGCTCAGTACTCAGGGTTCTGGGTGCTCAGTGCTCAGGGTGCTGGGTGCTCAGTGCTCAGGGTGCTGGGTGCTCAGTACTCAGGGTGCTGGGTGCTCAGTACTCAGGGTGCTGGGTGCTCAGTTCTCAGGGTGCTGGGTGCTCAGTGCTCGGGGTGCTGGGTGCTCAGTGCTCGGGGTGCTCGGTGCTCAGTGCTCAAGGTGCTGGGTGCTCAGTACTCAGGGTGATCATTGCTCAGGATGCTGGGTGCACAGTGCTCGGGGTGCTGGGTACTCCGTGCTCCGTACACAGGGTGCTGGGTGCTCAGTGCTCGGGGTCCTGGGTGCTCAGTGCTCAGTACTCAGGGTGATGGGTGCTCAGTGCTCGGGGTGCTTGATGCTCAGTACTCAGGGTGCTGGGTGCTCAGTGCTCAGGGTGCTGGGTGCTCAGTACTCAGGGTGCTGGGTGCTCAGTACTCAGTATGCTGGGTGCTCAGTGCTCGGGGTGCTCAGTACTCAGGGTGCTGTGTGTTCAGTGCTCAGGGTACTGGGTGCTCAGTACTCAGGGTGCTCAGTGCTTGGGGTGCTGGGTGCGCAGTACTCAGGGTGTTGGGTGCTCAGTACTCAGGGTGCTCAGTGCTTGGGGTGCTGGGTGCTCAGTACTCAGGGTGCTCAGTGCTTGGGGTGTTGGGTGCTCAGTACTCAGGGTGCTGGGTGCTCAGTGCTCAGGGTGCTGGGTGCTCAGTACTCAGGGTGCTGGGTGCTCATTACTCAGGGTGCTAGGTGCTCAGTGTTCGGGGTGCTGGGTGCTCAGTGCTCGGGGTGCTGGGTGCTCAGTACTCGGGGTGCTCGGTGCTCTGTACGTTCGGTGCTCACTAATCAGGGTGCTGGCTGCTCAGTGCTCAGGGTGCTGGGTGCTCAGTGCTCAGGGTGCTGGGTGCTCAGTGCTCAGGGTGCTGGGTGCTCAGTACTCAGGGTGCTGGTTGCGCAGTGCTCAGGGTGCTGGGTGCTCAGTGCTCAGGGTGCTGGGTGCTCAGTGCTCAGGGTGCTGGGTGCTCAGTGCTCGGGGCGCTGGGTGCTCAGTGCTCGGGGTGCTCGGAGCTCAGTACTCAGTGTGCTGGGTGCTCAGTGCTCGGGGTGCTCGGTGCTCAGTACTCAGGGTGCTGGGTGCTCAGTGCTCGGGGTGCTCGGTGCTCAGTACGTTGGGTGCTCACTACTCAGGGTGCTGGGTGCTCAGTGCTCAGGGTGCTGGGTGCTGAGTGCTCAGGGTGCTGGGTGCTCTGTGCTCAGGGTGCTGGGTGCTCAGTACTCAGGGTGCTGGGTGCGCAGTGCTCGGGGTGATGGGTGCTCAGTGCTCAGGGTGCTGGGTGCTCAGTGCTCAGGGTGCTGGGTGCTCAGTGCTCGGGGTGCTGGGTGCTCAGTACTCAGGGTGGTCAGTGCTCAGTGCTCTGGTTGCTGGGTGCTCTGTGCTCGGAGTGCTGGGTGCTCATTTCTCAGGGTGCTGGGTGCTCAGTACTCAGGGTGCTCAGTGCTCAGTGCTCGGGGTGCTGGGTGCGCAGTGCTCGGGGTGCTGGGTGCTCAGTGCTCAGGGTGCTGGGTGCTCAGTGCTCAGGGTGCTGGGTGCTCAGTACTCGGGGTGCTGTGTGCTTAGTGCTCAGTGCTCAGGGTGCTGGGTGCTCAGTGCTTGGGGTGCTGGGTGCTCAGTGCTCAGTACTCAGGGTGCTGGGGGCTCAGTGCTTGGGGTGCTGGGTGCTTAGTGCTCAGTACTCAGGGTGCTGGGTGCTCAGTGCTCGGGGTGCTTGATGCTCAGTACTCAGGGTGCTGGGTGCTCAGTGCTCAGTACACAGGGTGCTGGGTGCTCAGTGCTCGGGGTGCTGGGTGCTCAGTGCTCAGTACTCAGGGTGCTGGGTGCTCAGTGCTCGGGGTGCTTGATGCTCAGTACTCAGGGTGCTGGGTGCTCAGTGCTCAGGGTGCTGGGTGCTCAGTACTCAGGGTGCTGGGTGCTCAGTACTCAGTATGCTGGGTGCTCAGTGCTCGGGGTGCTCAGTACTCAGGGTGCTGTGTGTTCAGTGCTCAGGGTACTGGGTGCTCAGTACTCAGGGTGCTCAGTGCTCGGGGTGCTTGATGCTCAGTACTCAGGGTGCTGGGTGCTCAGTGCTCAGGGTGCTGGGTGCTCAGTACTCAGGGTGCTGGGTGCTCAGTTCTCAGTATGCTGGGTGCTCAGTGCTCGGGGTGCTCAGTACTCAGGGTGCTGTGTGTTCAGTGCTCAGGGTACTGGGTGCTCAGTACTCAGGGTGCTCAGTGCTTGGGGTGCTGGGTGCGCAGTACTCAGGGTGTTGGGTGCTCAGTACTCAGGGTGCTCAGTGCTTGGGGTGCTGGGTGCTCAGTACTCAGGGTGCTCAGTGCTTGGGGTGTTGGGTGCTCAGTACTCAGGGTGCTGGGTGCTCAGTGCTCAGGGTGCTGGGTGCTCAGTACTCAGGGTGCTGGGTGCTCATTACTCAGGGTGCTAGGTGCTCAGTGTTCGGGGTGCTGGGTGCTCAGGGCTCGGGGTGCTGGGTGCTCAGTGCTCGGGGCCCTGGTGCTCAGTGCTCAGGGTGCTCGGTGCTCAGTGCTCAGGGTGCGGGGTGCTCAGTACTCAGGGTGCTGGGTGCTCAGTGCTCGGGGTGCTGGGTGCTCAGTACTCAGGGTGCTGGGTGCTCAGTGCTCAGGGTGCTGGGTGCTCAGTGCTCAGGGTGCTCGGTGCTTAGTACTCGGGGTGCTGGGTGCTCAGTACTCAGGGTTCTGGGTGCTCAGTGCTCAGGGTGCTGGGTGCTCAGTGCTCAGGGTGCTGGGTGCTCAGTACTCAGGGTGCTGGGTGCTCAGTACTCAGGGTGCTGGGTGCTCAGTTCTCAGGGTGCTGGGTGCTCAGTGCTCGGGGTGCTGGGTGCTCAGTGCTCGGGGTGCTCGGTGCTCAGTGCTCAAGGTGCTGGGTGCTCAGTACTCAGGGTGATCATTGCTCAGGATGCTGGGTGCACAGTGCTCGGGGTGCTGGGTACTCCGTGCTCCGTACACAGGGTGCTGGGTGCTCAGTGCTCGGGGTCCTGGGTGCTCAGTGCTCAGTACTCAGGGTGATGGGTGCTCAGTGCTCGGGGTGCTTGATGCTCAGTACTCAGGGTGCTGGGTGCTCAGTGCTCAGGGTGCTGGGTGCTCAGTACTCAGGGTGCTGGGTGCTCAGTACTCAGTATGCTGGGTGCTCAGTGCTCGGGGTGCTCAGTACTCAGGGTGCTGTGTGTTCAGTGCTCAGGGTACTGGGTGCTCAGTACTCAGGGTGCTCAGTGCTTGGGGTGCTGGGTGCGCAGTACTCAGGGTGTTGGGTGCTCAGTACTCAGGGTGCTCAGTGCTTGGGGTGCTGGGTGCTCAGTACTCAGGGTGCTCAGTGCTTGGGGTGTTGGGTGCTCAGTACTCAGGGTGCTGGGTGCTCAGTGCTCAGGGTGCTGGGTGCTCAGTACTCAGGGTGCTGGGTGCTCATTACTCAGGGTGCTAGGTGCTCAGTGTTCGGGGTGCTGGGTGCTCAGTGCTCGGGGTGCTGGGTGCTCAGTACTCGGGGTGCTCGGTGCTCAGTACGTTGGGTGCTCACTAATCAGGGTGCTGGCTGCTCAGTGCTCAGGGTGCTGGGTGCTCAGTGCTCAGGGTGCTGGGTGCTCAGTGCTCAGGGTGCTGGGTGCTCAGTACTCAGGGTGCTGGTTGCGCAGTGCTCAGGGTGCTGGGTGCTCAGTGCTCAGGGTGCTGGGTGCTCAGTGCTCAGGGTGCTGGGTGCTCAGTGCTCGGGGCGCTGGGTGCTCAGTGCTCGGGGTGCTCGGAGCTCAGTACTCAGTGTGCTGGGTGCTCAGTGCTCGGGGTGCTCGGTGCTCAGTACTCAGGGTGCTGGGTGCTCAGTGCTCGGGGTGCTCGGTGCTCAGTACGTTGGGTGCTCACTACTCAGGGTGCTGGGTGCTCAGTGCTCAGGGTGCTGGGTGCTGAGTGCTCAGGGTGCTGGGTGCTCTGTGCTCAGGGTGCTGGGTGCTCAGTACTCAGGGTGCTGGGTGCGCAGTGCTCGGGGTGATGGGTGCTCAGTGCTCAGGGTGCTGGGTGCTCAGTGCTCAGGGTGCTGGGTGCTCAGTGCTCGGGGTGCTGGGTGCTCAGTACTCAGGGTGCTGCGTGCTCAGTACTCAGGGTGCTGGGTGATCAGTATTCGGGTGCTGGGTGCTCAGTGCTCAGAGTGCTGGGTGCTCAGTGCTTGGGGTGCTGGGTGCTCAGTGCTCAGTACTCAGGGTGCTGGGTGCTCAGTGCTCTTGGTGCTGGGTGCACAGTGCTCAGTACTCAGGGTGCTGGGTGCTCAGTGCTCAGGGTGCTGGGTGCTCAGTGCTCAGGGTGCTGGGTGCTCAGTGCTCAGGGTGCTGGGTGCTCAGTGCTCAGGGTGCTGGGTGCTCAGTACTCAGGGTGCTGGTTGCGCAGTGCTCAGGGTGCTGGGTGCTCAGTGCTCAGGGTGCTGGGTGCTCAGTGCTCAGGGTGCTGGGTGCTCAGTGCTCGGGGCGCTGGGTGCTCAGTGCTCGGGGTGCTCGGAGCTCAGTACTCAGTGTGCTGGGTGCTCAGTGCTCGGGGTGCTCGGTGCTCAGTACTCAGGGTGCTGGGTGCTCAGTGCTCGGGGTGCTCGGTGCTCAGTACGTTGGGTGCTCACTACTCAGGGTGCTGGGTGCTCAGTGCTCAGGGTGCTGGGTGCTGAGTGCTCAGGGTGCTGGGTGCTCTGTGCTCAGGGTGCTGGGTGCTCAGTACTCAGGGTGCTGGGTGCGCAGTGCTCGGGGTGATGGGTGCTCAGTGCTCAGGGTGCTGGGTGCTCAGTGCTCAGGGTGCTGGGTGCTCAGTGCTCGGGGTGCTGGGTGCTCAGTACTCAGGGTGCTGCGTGCTCAGTACTCAGGGTGCTGGGTGATCAGTATTCGGGTGCTGGGTGCTCAGTGCTCAGAGTGCTGGGTGCTCAGTGCTTGGGGTGCTGGGTGCTCAGTGCTCAGTACTCAGGGTGCTGGGTGCTCAGTGCTCTTGGTGCTGGGTGCACAGTGCTCAGTACTCAGGGTGCTGGGTGCTCAGTGCTCAGGGTGCTGGGTGCTCAGTGCTCAGGGTGCTGGGTGCTCAGTGCTCAGGGTGCTGGGTGCTCAGTGCTCAGGGTGCTGGGTACTCAGTGCTCGGGGTGCTGGGTGCTCAGTACTCAGGGTGCTGGGTGCTCAGTGCTCAGGGTGCTGGGTGCTCAGTGCTCAGGGTGCTGGGTGCTCAGTACTCAGTGTGCTGGGTGCTCAGTGCTCGGGGTGCTCGGTGCTCAGTACTCAGGGTGCTGTGTGCTCAGTACTCAGGGTGCTGGGTGCTTAGTACTTAGGGTGCTGGGTGCTTAGTACTCAGGGTGCTGGCTGCTCAGTGCTCAGGGTGCTCGGTGCTCAGTGCTCGGGGTGCTGGGTGCTCAGTACTCAGGGTGGTCAGTGCTCAGTGCTCTGGGTGCTGGGTGCTCTGTGCTCGGAGTGCTGGGTGCTCATTTCTCAGGGTGCTGTGTGTTCAGTGCTCAGGGTACTGGGTGCTCAGTACTCAGGGTGCTCAGTGCTTGGGGTGCTGGGTGCGCAGTACTCAGGGTGTTGGGTGCTCAGTACTCAGGGTGCTCAGTGCTTGGGGTGCTGGGTGCTCAGTACTCAGGGTGCTCAGTGCTTGGGGTGTTGGGTGCTCAGTACTCAGGGTGCTGGGTGCTCAGTGCTCAGGGTGCTGGGTGCTCAGTACTCAGGGTGCTGGGTGTTCATTACTCAGGGTGCTAGGTGCTCAGTGTTCGGGGTGCTGGGTGCTCAGGGCTCGGGGTGCTGGGTGCTCAGTGCTCGGGGCCCTGGTGCTCAGTGCTCAGGGTGCTCGGTGCTCAGTGCTCAGGGTGCGGGGTGCTCAGTACTCAGGGTGCTGGGTGCTCAGTGCTCGGGGTGCTGGGTGCTCAGTACTCAGGGTGCAGGGTGCTCAGTGCTCAGGGTGCTCGGTGCTTAGTACTCGGGGTGCTGGGTGCTCAGTACTCAGGGTTCTGGGTGCTCAGTGCTCAGGGTGCTGGGTGCTCAGTGCTCAGGGTGCTGGGTGCTCAGTACTCAGGGTGCTGGGTGCTCAGTACTCAGGGTGCTGGGTGCTCAGTTCTCAGGGTGCTGGGTGCGCAGTGCTCGGGGTGCTGGGTGCTCAGTGCTCGGGGTGCTCGGTGCTCAGTGCTCAAGGTGCTGGGTGCTCAGTACTCAGGGTGATCATTGCTCAGGATGCTGGGTGCACAGTGCTCGGGGTGCTGGGTACTCCGTGCTCAGTACACAGGGTGCTGGGTGCTCAGTGCTCGGGGTCCTGGGTGCTCAGTGCTCAGTACTCAGGGTGCTGGGTGCTCAGTGCTCGGGGTGCTTGATGCTCAGTACTCAGGGTGCTGGGTGCTCAGTGCTCAGGGTGCTGGGTGCTCAGTACTCAGGGTGCTCGGTGCTCAGTACTCAGTATGCTGGGTGCTCAGTGCTCGGGGTGCTCAGTACTCAGGGTGCTGTGTGTTCAGTGCTCAGGGTACTGGGTGCTCAGTACTCAGGGTGCTCAGTGCTTGGGGTGCTGGGTGCGCAGTACTCAGGGTGTTGGGTGCTCAGTACTCAGGGTGCTCAGTGCTTGGGGTGCTGGGTGCTCAGTACTCAGGGTGCTCAGTGCTTGGGGTGTTGGGTGCTCAGTACTCAGGGTGCTGGGTGCTCAGTGCTCAGGGTGCTGGGTGCTCAGTACTCAGGGTGCTGGGTGCTCATTACTCAGGGTGCTAGGTGCTCAGTGTTCGGGGTGCTGGGTGCTCAGTGCTTGGGGTGCTGGGTGCTCAGTACTCGGGGTGCTCGGTGCTCAGTACGTTGGGTGCTCACTAATCAGGGTGCTGGGTGCGCAGTGCTCAGGGTGCTGGGTGCTCAGTGCTCAGGGTGCTGGGTGCTCAGTGCTCAGGGTGCTGGGTGCTGAGTGCTCAGGGTGCTGGGTGCTCAGTGCTCAGGGTGCTGGGTGCTCAGTACTCAGGGTGCTGGGTGCGCAGTGCTCGGGGTGATGGGTGCTCAGTGCTCAGGGTGCTGGGTGCTCAGTGCTCAGGGTGCTGGGTGCTCAGTGTTCGGGGTGCTGGGTGCTCAGTACTCAGGGTGCTGGGTGCTCAGTACTCAGGGTGCTGGGTGATCAGTACTCGGGTGCTGGGTGCTCAGTGCTCAGAGTGCTGGGTGCTCAGTGCTTGGGGTGCTGGGTGCTCAGTGCTCAGTACTCAGGGTGCTGGGTGCTCAGTGCTCTTGGTGCTGGGTTCACAGTGCTCAGTACTCAGGGTGCTGGGTGCTCAGTGCTCAGGGTGCTGGGTGCTCAGTGCTCAGGGTGCTGGGTGCTCAGTGCTCAGGGTGCTGGGTGCTCAGTGCTCAGGGTGCTGGGTACTCAGTGCTCGGGGTGCTGGGTGCTCAGTACTCAGGGTGCTGGGTGCTCAGTGCTCAGGGTGCTGGGTGCTCAGTGCTCAGGGTGCTGGGTGCTCAGTACTCAGTGTGCTGGGTGCTCAGTGCTCGGGGTGCTCGGTGCTCAGTACTCAGGGTGCTGTGTGCTCAGTACTCAGGGTGCTGGGTGCTTAGTACTTAGGGTGCTGGGTGCTTAGTACTCAGGGTGCTGGCTGCTCAGTGCTCAGGGTGCTCGGTGCTCAGTGCTCGGGGTGCTGGGTGCTCAGTACTCAGGGTGGTCAGTGCTCAGTGCTCTGGTTGCTGGGTGCTCTGTGCTCGGAGTGCTGGGTGCTCATTTCTCAGGGTGCTGGGTGCTCAGTACTCAGGGTGCTCAGTGCTCAGTGCTCGGGGTGCTGGGTGCTCAGTGCTCGGGGTGCTGGGTGCTCAGTGCTCAGGGTGCTGGGTGCTCAGTGCTCAGGGTTCTGGGTGCTCAGTGCTCGGGGCGCTGGGTACTCAGTGCTCGGGGTGCTCGGAGCTCAGTACTCAGTGTGCTGGGTGCTCAGTGCTCGGGGTGCTCGGTGCTCAGTACTCAGGGTGCTGGGTGCTCAGTGCTCGGGGTGCTCGGTGCTCAGTACGTTGGGTGCTCACTACTCAGGGTGCTGGGTGCTCAGTGCTCAGGGTGCTGGGTGCTGAGTGCTCAGGGTGCTGGGTGCTCAGTGCTCAGGGTGCTGGGTGATCAGTACTCAGGGTGCTGGGTGCGCAGTGCTCGGGGTGCTGGGTGCTCAGTGCTCAGGGTGCTGGGTGCTCAGTGCTCAGGGTGCTGGGTGCTCAGTACTCGGGGTGCTGTGTGCTCAGTACTCAGGGTGCTGGGTGCTCAGTACTCAGGGTGCTGGGTGATCAGTACTCGGGTGCTGGGTGCTCAGTGCTCAGGGTGCTGGGTGCTCAGTGCTTGGGGTGCTGGGTGCTCAGTGCTCAGTACTCAGGGTGCTGGGGGCTCAGTGCTTGGGGTGCTGGGTGCTCAGTGCTCAGTACTCAGGGTGCTGGGTGCTCAGTGCTTGGGGTGCTTGATGCTCAGTACTCAGGGTGCTGGGTGCTCAGTGCTCAGTACACAGGGTGCTGGGTGCTCAGTGCTCGGGGTGCTGGGTGCTCAGTGCTCAGTACTCAGGGTGCTGGGTGCTCAGTGCTCGGGGTGCTTGATGCTCAGTACTCAGGGTGCTGGGTGCTCAGTGCTCAGGGTGCTGGGTGCTCAGTACTCAGGGTGCTGGGTGCTCAGTACTCAGTATGCTGGGTGCTCAGTGCTCGGGGTGCTCAGTACTCAGGGTGCTGTGTGTTCAGTGCTCAGGGTACTGGGTGCTCAGTACTCAGGGTGCTCAGTGCTCGGGGTGCTTGATGCTCAGTACTCAGGGTGCTGGGTGCTCAGTGCTCAGGGTGCTGGGTGCTCAGTACTCAGGGTGCTGGGTGCTCAGTTCTCAGTATGCTGGGTGCTCAGTGCTCGGGGTGCTCAGTACTCAGGGTGCTGTGTGTTCAGTGCTCAGGGTACTGGGTGCTCAGTACTCAGGGTGCTCAGTGCTTGGGGTGCTGGGTGCGCAGTACTCAGGGTGTTGGGTGCTCAGTACTCAGGGTGCTCAGTGCTTGGGGTGCTGGGTGCTCAGTACTCAGGGTGCTCAGTGCTTGGGGTGTTGGGTGCTCAGTACTCAGGGTGCTGGGTGCTCAGTGCTCAGGGTGCTGGGTGCTCAGTACTCAGGGTGCTGGGTGCTCATTACTCAGGGTGCTAGGTGCTCAGTGTTCGGGGTGCTGGGTGCTCAGGGCTCGGGGTGCTGGGTGCTCAGTGCTCGGGGCCCTGGTACTCAGTGCTCAGGGTGCTCGGTGCTCAGTGCTCAGGGTGCGGGGTGCTCAGTACTCAGGGTGCTGGGTGCTCAGTGCTCGGGGTGCTGGGTGCTCAGTACTCAGGGTGCTGGGTGCTCAGTGCTCAGGGTGCTGGGTGCTCAGTGCTCAGGGTGCTCGGTGCTTAGTACTCGGGGTGCTGGGTGCTCAGTACTCAGGGTTCTGGGTGCTCAGTGCTCAGGGTGCTGGGTGCTCAGTGCTCAGGGTGCTGGGTGCTCAGTACTCAGGGTGCTGGGTGCTCAGTACTCAGGGTGCTGGGTGCTCAGTTCTCAGGGTGCTGGGTGCTCAGTGCTCGGGGTGCTCGGTGCTCAGTGCTCAAGGTGCTGGGTGCTCAGTACTCAGGGTGATCATTGCTCAGGATGCTGGGTGCACAGTGCTCGGGGTGCTGGGTACTCCGTGCTCAGTACACAGGGTGCTGGGTGCTCAGTGCTCGGGGTCCTGGGTGCTCAGTGCTCAGTACTCAGGGTGATGGGTGCTCAGTGCTCGGGGTGCTTGATGCTCAGTACTCAGGGTGCTGGGTGCTCAGTGCTCAGGGTGCTGGGTGCTCAGTACTCAGGGTGCTGGGTGCTCAGTACTCAGTATGCTGGGTGCTCAGTGCTCGGGGTGCTCAGTACTCAGGGTGCTGTGTGTTCAGTGCTCAGGGTACTGGGTGCTCAGTACTCAGGGTGCTCAGTGCTTGGGGTGCTGGGTGCGCAGTACTCAGGGTGTTGGGTGCTCAGTACTCAGGGTGCTCAGTGCTTGGGGTGCTGGGTGCTCAGTACTCAGGGTGCTCAGTGCTTGGGGTGTTGGGTGCTCAGTACTCAGGGTGCTGGGTGCTCAGTGCTCAGGGTGCTGGGTGCTCAGTACTCAGGGTGCTGGGTGCTCATTACTCAGGGTGCTAGGTGCTCAGTGTTCGGGGTGCTGGGTGCTCAGTGCTCGGGGTGCTGGGTGCTCAGTACTCGGGGTGCTCGGTCCTCAGTACGTTGGGTGCTCACTAATCAGGGTGCTGGGTGCTCAGTGCTCAGGGTGCTGGGTGCTCAGTGCTCAGGGTGCTGGGTGCTCAGTGCTCAGGGTGCTGGGTGCTCAGTACTCAGGGTGCTGGGTGCGCAGTGCTCAGGGTGCTGGGTGCTCAGTGCTCAGGGTGCTGGGTGCTCAGTGCTCAGGGTGCTGGGTGCTCAGTGCTCGGGGCGCTGGGTGCTCAGTGCTCGGGGTGCTCGGAGCTCAGTACTCAGTGTGCTGGGTGCTCAGTGCTCGGGGTGCTCGGTGCTCAGTACTCAGGGTGCTGGGTGCTCAGTGCTCGGGGTGCTCGGTGCTCAGTACGTTGGGTGCTCACTACTCAGGGTGCTGGGTGCTCAGTGCTCAGGGTGCTGGGTGCTGAGTGCTCAGGGTGCTGGGTGCTCAGTGCTCAGGGTGCTGGGTGCTCAGTACTCAGGGTGCTGGGTGCGCAGTGCTCGGGGTGATGGGTGCTCAGTGCTCAGGGTGCTGGGTGCTCAGTGCTCAGGGTGCTGGGTGCTCAGTGCTCGGGGTGCTGGGTGCTCAGTACTCAGGGTGCTGGGTGCTCAGTACTCAGGGTGCTGGGTGATCAGTACTCGGGTGCTGGGTGCTCAGTGCTCAGAGTGCTGGGTGCTCAGTGCTTGGGGTGCTGGGTGCTCAGTGCTCAGTACTCAGGGTGCTGGGTGCTCAGTGCTCTTGGTGCTGGGTGCACAGTGCTCAGTACTCAGGGTGCTGGGTGCTCAGTGCTCAGGGTGCTGGGTGCTCAGTGCTCAGGGTGCTGGGTGCTCAGTGCTCAGTGTGCTGGGTGCTCAGTGCTCAGGGTGCTGGGTACTCAGTGCTCGGGGTGCTGGGTGCTCAGTACTCAGGGTGCTGGGTGCTCAGTGCTCAGGGTGCTGGGTGCTCAGTGCTCAGGGTGCTGGGTGCTCAGTACTCAGTGTGCTGGGTGCTCAGTGCTCGGGGTGCTCGGTGCTCAGTACTCAGGGTGCTGTGTGCTCAGTACTCAGGGTGCTGGGTGCTTAGTACTTAGGGTGCTGGGTGCTTAGTACTCAGGGTGCTGGCTGCTCAGTGCTCAGGGTGCTCGGTGCTCAGTGCTCGGGGTGCTGGGTGCTCAGTACTCAGGGTGGTCAGTGCTCAGTGCTCTGGGTGCTGGGTGCTCTGTGCTCGGAGTGCTGGGTGCTCATTTCTCAGGGTGCTGGGTGCTCAGTACTCAGGGTGCTCAGTGCTCAGTGCTCGGGGTGCTGGGTGCTCAGTGCTCGGGGTGCTGGGTGCTCAGTGCTCAGGGTGCTGGGTGCTCAGTGCTCAGGGTTCTGGGTGCTCAGTGCTCGGGGCGCTGGGTACTCAGTGCTCGGGGTGCTCGGAGCTCAGTACTCAGTGTGCTGGGTGCTCAGTGCTCGGGGTGCTCGGTGCTCAGTACTCAGGGTGCTGGGTGCTCAGTGCTCGGGGTGCTCGGTGCTCAGTACGTTGGGTGCTCACTACTCAGGGTGCTGGGTGCTCAGTGCTCAGGGTGCTGGGTGCTGAGTGCTCAGGGTGCTGGGTGCTCAGTGCTCAGGGTGCTGGGTGCTCAGTACTCAGGGTGCTGGGTGCGCAGTGCTCGGGGTGCTGGGTGCTCAGTGCTCAGGGTGCTGGGTGCTCAGTGCTCAGGGTGCTGGGTGCTCAGTACTCGGGGTGCTGTGTGCTCAGTACTCAGGGTGCTGGGTGCTCAGTACTCAGGGTGCTGGGTGATCAGTACTCGGGTGCTGGGTGCTCAGTGCTCAGGGTGCTGGGTGCTCAGTGCTTGGGGTGCTGGGTGCTCAGTGCTCAGTACTCAGGGTGCTGGGGGCTCAGTGCTTGGGGTGCTGGGTGCTCAGTGCTCAGTACTCAGGGTGCTGGGTGCTCAGTGCTCAGGGTGCTGGGTGCTCAGTGCTCAGGGTGCTGGGTGCTCAGTGCTCAGGGTGCTGGGTGCTCAGTACTCAGGGTGCTCGGTGCTTAGTACTCAGGGTGCTGGGTGCTCAGTACTCCGGGTGCTGGGTGCTCAGTGCTCAGTACTCAGGGTGCTGGGTGCTCAGTACTCAGGGTGCTGGGTGCTCAGTGCTCGGGGTGCTGGGTGCTCAGTACTCGGGGTGCTCGGTGCTCAGTACTCAGGGTGCTGGGTGCTCAGTGCTCGGGGTGCTCAGTACTCAGGGTGCTGTGTGTTCAGTTCTCAGGGTGCTGGGTGCTCAGTACTCAGGGTGCTCGGTGCTTAGTACTCAGGGTGCTGGGTGCTCAGTACTCCGGGTGCTGGGTGCTCAGTGCTCGGGGTGCTCAGTGCTCAGTGCTCAAGGTGCTGGGTGCTCAGTACTCAGGGTGATCATTGCTCAGGGTGCGGGGTGCTCAGTACTCAGGGTGCTCAGTGCTCAGTACTAAGGGTGCTCAGTGCTCAGGGTGCTGGGTGCTCAGTGTTCGGGGTGCTCGGTGATCAGTACTCAGGGTGCTGGGTGCTCAGTGCTCATGGTGCTGGGTGCTCAGTGCTCAGGGTGCTGGTTGCTCAGTGCTCAGGGTGCTGGGTGCTCAGTACTCAGGGTTTTCGGTGCTCAGTACTCCGGGTGCTCAGTGCTCGGAGTGCTGGGTGCTCAGTACTCAGGGTGCTGGGTGCTCAGTACTCAGGGTGCTGGGTGCTCAGTACTCGGGTGCTGGGTGCTCAGTGCTCAGAGTGCTGGGTGCTCAGTGCTTGGGGTGCTGGGTGCTCAGTGCTCAGTACTCAGGGTGCTGGGAGCTCAGTGCTCTTGGTGCTGGGTGCACAGTGCTCAGTACTCAGGGTGCTGGGTGCTCAGTGCTCAGGGTGCTGGGTGCTCAGTGCTCAGGGTGCTGGGTGCTCAGTGCTCAGGGTGCTGGGTGCTCAGTGCTCAGGGTGCTGGGTACTCAGTGCTCGGGGTGCTGGGTGCTCAGTACTCAGGGTGCTGGGTGCTCAGTGCTCAGGGTGCTGGGTGCTCAGTGCTCAGGGTGCTGGGTGCTCAGTACTCAGGGTGCTGGGTGCTCAGTGCTCGGGGTGCTCAGTGCTCAGTACGCTGGGTGCTCAGTACTCAGGTTGCTGGGTGCTCAGTACTCAGGGTGCTGTGTGCTCAGTACTCAGGGTGCTGGGTGCTTAGTACTCAGGGTGCTGGGTGCTTAGTACTCAGGGTGCTGGCTGCTCAGTGCTCAGGGTGCTCGGTGCTCAGTGCTCGGGGTGCTGGGTGCTCAGTACTCAGGGTGGTCAGTGCTCAGTGCTATGGGTGCTGGGTGCTCTGTGCTCGGGGTGCTGGGTGCTCATTGCTCAGGGTACTGGGTGCTCAGTACTCAGGGTGCTCAGTGCTCAGTGCTCGGGGTGCTGGGTGCTCAGTGCTAGGGGTGCTGGGTGCTCAGTGCTCAGGGTGCTGGGTGCTCAGTGCTCAGGGTTCTGGGTGCTCAGTGCTCGGGGCGCTGGGTACTCAGTGCTCGGGGTGCTCGGAGCTCAGTACTCAGTGTGCTGGGTGCTCAGTGCTCGTTGTGCTCGGTGCTCAGTACTCAGGGTGCTGGGTGCTCAGTGCTCGGGGTGCTCGGTGCTCAGTACGTTGGGTGCTCACTACTCAGGTTGCTGGGTGCTCAGTGCTCAGGGTGCTGGGTGCTGAGTGCTCAGGGTGCTGGGTGCTCAGTGCTCAGGGTGCTGGGTGCTCAGTACTCAGGGTGCTGGGTGCGCAGTGCTCGGGGTGCTGGGTGCTCAGTGCTCAGGGTGCTGGGTGCTCAGTGCTCAGGGTGCTGGGTGCTCAGTACTCGGGGTGCTGGGTGCTCAGTACTCAGGGTGCTGGGTGCTCAGTACTCAGGGTGCTGGGTGATCAGTACTCGGGTGCTGGGTGCTCAGTGCTCAGAGTGCTGGGTGCTCAGTGCTTGGGGTGCTGGGTGCTCAGTGCTCAGTACTCAGGGTGCTGGGTGCTCAGTGCTCTTGGTGCTGGGTGCACAGTGCTCAGTACTCAGGGTGCTGGGTGCTCAGTGCTCAGTGTGCTGGGTGCTCAGTGCTCAGGGTGCTGGGTGCTCAGTGCTCAGGGTGCTGGGTGCTCAGTGCTCAGGGTGCTGGGTACTCAGTGCTCGGGGTGCTGGGTGCTCAGTACTCAGGGTGCTGGGTGCTCAGTACTCAGGGTGCTCAGTGCTCAGTACTCAGGGTGCTCAGTGCTCAGTACTCAGGGTGCTCAGTGCTCAGGGTGCTGGGTGCTCAGTGCTCGGGGTGCTGGGTGCTCAGTCCTCAGGGTGCTGGTTGCTCAGTGCTCAGGGTGCTCGGTGCTCAGTGCTCAGGGTGCTGGGTGCTCAGTACTCAGGGTGCTGGGTGCTCAGTGCTCGGGGTGCTGGGTGCTCAGTACTCAGGGTGGTCAGTGCTCAGTGCTCTGGGTGCTGGGTGCTCTGTGCTCGGAGTGCTGGGTGCTCATTTCTCAGGGTGCTGGGTGCTCAGTACTCAGGGTGCTCAGTGCTCAGTGCTCGGGGTGCTGGGTGCTCAGTGCTCGGGGTGCTGGGTGCTCAGTGCTCAGGGTGCTGGGTGCTCAGTGCTCAGGGTTCTGGGTGCTCAGTGCTCGGGGCGCTGGGTGCTCAGTGCTCGGGGTGCTCGGTGCTCAGTACTCAGGGTGCTGGGTGCTCAGTGCTCGGGGTGCTCGGTGCTCAGTACGTTGGGTGCTCACTACTCAGGGTGCTGGGTGCTCAGTGCTCAGGGTGCTGGGTGCTGAGTGCTCAGGGTGCTGGGTGCTCAGTGCTCAGGGTGCTGGGTGCTCAGTACTCAGGGTGCTGGGTGCGCAGTGCTCGGGGTGCTGGGTGCTCAGTGCTCAGGGTGCTGGGTGCTCAGTGCTCAGGGTGCTGGGTGCTCAGTACTCGGGGTGCTGTGTGCTCAGTACTCAGGGTGCTGGGTGCTCAGTACTCAGGGTGCTGGGTGATCAGTACTCGGGTGCTGGGTGCTCAGTGCTCAGGGTGCTGGGTGCTCAGTGCTTGGGGTGCTGGGTGCTCAGTGCTCAGTACTCAGGGTGCTGGGGGCTCAGTGCTTGGGGTGCTGGGTGCTCAGTGCTCAGTACTCAGGGTGCTGGGTGCTCAGTGCTCAGGGTGCTGGGTGCTCAGTGCTCAGGGTGCTGGGTGCTCAGTGCTCAGGGTGCTGGGTGCTCAGTACTCAGGGTGCTCGGTGCTTAGTACTCAGGGTGCTGGGTGCTCAGTACTCCGGGTGCTGGGTGCTCAGTGCTCAGTACTCAGGGTGCTGGGTGCTCAGTACTCAGGGTGCTGGGTGCTCAGTGCTCGGGGTGCTGGGTGCTCAGTGCTCGGGGTGCTCGGTGCTCAGTACTCAGGGTGCTGGGTGCTCAGTGCTCGGGGTGCTCAGTACTCAGGGTGCTGTGTGTTCAGTTCTCAGGGTGCTGGGTGCTCAGTACTCAGGGTGCTCGGTGCTTAGTACTCAGGGTGCTGGGTGCTCAGTACTCCGGGTGCTGGGTGCTCAGTGCTCGGGGTGCTCAGTGCTCAGTGCTCAAGGTGCTGGGTGCTCAGTACTCAGGGTGATCATTGCTCAGGGTGCGGGGTGCTCAGTACTCAGGGTGCTCGGTGCTTAGTACTCAGGGTGCTGGGTGCTCAGTACTCCGGGTGCTGGCTGCTCAGTGCTCAGGGTGCTCGGTGCTCAGTGCTCGGGGTGCTGGGTGCTCAGTACTCAGGGTGGTCAGTGCTCAGTGCTATGGGTGCTGGGTGCTCTGTGCTCGGGGTGCTGGGTGCTCATTGCTCAGGGTGCTGGGTGCTCAGTACTCAGGGTGCTCAGTGCTCAGTGCTCGGGGTGCTGGGTGCTCAGTGCTAGGGGTGCTGGGTGCTCAGTGCTCAGGGTGCTGGGTGCTCAGTGCTCAGGGTTCTGGGTGCTCAGTGCTCGGGGCGCTGGGTACTCAGTGCTCGGGGTGCTCGGAGCTCAGTACTCAGTGTGCTGGGTGCTCAGTGCTCGTTGTGCTCGGTGCTCAGTACTCAGGGTGCTGGGTGCTCAGTGCTCGGGGTGCTCGGTGCTCAGTACGTTGGGTGCTCACTACTCAGGGTGCTGGGTGCTCAGTGCTCAGGGTGCTGGGTGCTGAGTGCTCAGGGTGCTGGGTGCTCAGTGCTCAGGGTGCTGGGTGCTCAGTACTCAGGGTGCTGGGTGCGCAGTGCTCGGGGTGCTGGGTGCTCAGTGCTCAGGGTGCTGGGTGCTCAGTGCTCAGGGTGCTGGGTGCTCAGTACTCGGGGTGCTGGGTGCTCAGTACTCAGGGTGCTGGGTGCTCAGTACTCAGGGTGCTGGGTGATCAGTACTCGGGTGCTGGGTGCTCAGTGCTCAGAGTGCTGGGTGCTCAGTGCTTGGGGTGCTGGGTGCTCAGTGCTCAGTACTCAGGGTGCTGGGTGCTCAGTGCTCTTGGTGCTGGGTGCACAGTGCTCAGTACTCAGGGTGCTGGGTGCTCAGTGCTCAGTGTGCTGGGTGCTCAGTGCTCAGGGTGCTGGGTGCTCAGTGCTCAGGGTGCTGGGTGCTCAGTGCTCAGGGTGCTGGGTACTCAGTGCTCGGGGTGCTGGGTGCTCAGTACTCAGGGTGCTGGGTGCTCAGTACTCAGGGTGCTCAGTGCTCAGTACTCAGGGTGCTCAGTGCTCAGTACTCAGGGTGCTCAGTGCTCAGGGTGCTGGGTGCTCAGTGCTCGGGGTGCTGGGTGCTCAGTCCTCAGGGTGCTGGTTGCTCAGTGCTCAGGGTGCTCGGTGCTCAGTGCTCAGGGTGCTGGGTGCTCAGTACTCAGGGTGCTGGGTGCTCAGTGCTCGGGGTGCTGGGTGCTCAGTACTCAGGGTGGTCAGTGCTCAGTGCTCTGGGTGCTGGGTGCTCTGTGCTCGGAGTGCTGGGTGCTCATTTCTCAGGGTGCTGGGTGCTCAGTACTCAGGGTGCTCAGTGCTCAGTGCTCGGGGTGCTGGGTGCTCAGTGCTCGGGGTGCTGGGTGCTCAGTGCTCGGGGTGCTGGGTGCTCAGTACTCAGGGTGGTCAGTGCTCAGTGCTATGGGTGCTGGGTGCTCTGTGCTCGGGGTGCTGGGTGCTCATTGCTCAGGGTGCTGGGTGCTCAGTACTCAGGGTGCTCAGTGCTCAGTGCTCGGGGTGCTGGGTGCTCAGTGCTAGGGGTGCTGGGTGCTCAGTGCTCAGGGTGCTGGGTGCTCAGTGCTCAGGGTTCTGGGTGCTCAGTGCTCGGGGCGCTGGGTACTCAGTGCTCGGGGTGCTCGGAGCTCAGTACTCAGTGTGCTGGGTGCTCAGTGCTCGTTGTGCTCGGTGCTCAGTACTCAGGGTGCTGGGTGCTCAGTGCTCGGGGTGCTCGGTGCTCAGTACGTTGGGTGCTCACTACTCAGGGTGCTGGGTGCTCAGTGCTCAGGGTGCTGGGTGCTGAGTGCTCAGGGTGCTGGGTGCTCAGTGCTCAGGGTGCTGGGTGCTCAGTACTCAGGGTGCTGGGTGCGCAGTGCTCGGGGTGCTGGGTGCTCAGTGCTCAGGGTGCTGGGTGCTCAGTGCTCAGGGTGCTGGGTGCTCAGTACTCGGGGTGCTGGGTGCTCAGTACTCAGGGTGCTGGGTGCTCAGTACTCAGGGTGCTGGGTGATCAGTACTCGGGTGCTGGGTGCTCAGTGCTCAGAGTGCTGGGTGCTCAGTGCTTGGGGTGCTGGGTGCTCAGTGCTCAGTACTCAGGGTGCTGGGTGCTCAGTGCTCTTGGTGCTGGGTGCACAGTGCTCAGTACTCAGGGTGCTGGGTGCTCAGTGCTCAGTGTGCTGGGTGCTCAGTGCTCAGGGTGCTGGGTGCTCAGTGCTCAGGGTGCTGGGTGCTCAGTGCTCAGGGTGCTGGGTACTCAGTGCTCGGGGTGCTGGGTGCTCAGTACTCAGGGTGCTGGGTGCTCAGTACTCAGGGTGCTCAGTGCTCAGTACTCAGGGTGCTCAGTGCTCAGTACTCAGGGTGCTCAGTGCTCAGGGTGCTGGGTGCTCAGTGCTCGGGGTGCTGGGTGCTCAGTCCTCAGGGTGCTGGTTGCTCAGTGCTCAGGGTGCTCGGTGCTCAGTGCTCAGGGTGCTGGGTGCTCAGTACTCAGGGTGCTGGGTGCTCAGTGCTCGGGGTGCTGGGTGCTCAGTACTCAGGTTGCTGGGTGCTCAGTGCTCAGGGTGCTGGGTGCTCAGTGCTCAGGGTGCTCGGTGCTTAGTACTCAGGGTGCTGGGTGCTCAGTACTCAGGGTGCTGGGTGCTCAGTGCTCAGGGTGCTGGGTGCTCAGTGCTCAGGGTGCTGGGTGCTCAGTACTCAGGGTGCTGGGTGCTCAGTTCTCGGGGTGCTGGGTGCTCAGTACTCAGGGAGCTGTGTGCTTAGTACTCAGGGTGCTGGGTGCTCAGTACTCGGGTGCTGGGTGCTCAGTGCTCAGGGTGCTGGGTGCTCAGTGCTTGGGGTGCTGGGTGCTCAGTGCTCAGTACTCAGGGTGCTGGGGGCTCAGTGCTCGGGGTGCTGGGTGCTCAGTGCTCAGTACTCAGGGTGCTGGGTGCTCAGTGCTCAGGGTGCTGGGTGCTCAGTGCTCAGGGTGCTGGGTGCTCAGTGCTCAGGGTGCTGGGTGCTCAGTACTCCGGGTGCTGGGTGCTCAGTGCTCAGTACTCAGGGTGCTGGGTGCTCAGTACTCAGGGTGCTGGGTGCTCATTGCTCGGGGTGCTGGGTGCTCAGTGCTCGGGGTGCTCGGTGCTCAGTACTCAGGGTGCTGGGTGCTCAGTGCTCGGGGTGCTCAGTACTCAGGGTGCTGTGTGTTCAGTGCTCAGGGTGCTGGGTGCTCAGTACTCAGGGTGCTCGGTGCTTAGTACTCAGGGTGCTGGGTGCTCAGTACTCCGGGTGCTGGGTGCTCAGTGCTCGGGGTGCTCAGTGCTCAGTGCTCAAGGTGCTGGGTGCTCAGTACTCAGGGTGATCATTGCTCAGGGTGCTGGGTTCTCAGTACTCAGGGTGCTGGGTGCTCAGTACTCAGGGTGCTCAGTGCTCAGTACTCAGGGTGCTCAGTGCTCAGTACTAAGGGTGCTCATTGCTCAGGGTGCTGGGTGCTCAGTGCTCAGGGTGCTGGTTGCTCAGTGCTCAGGGTGCTGGGTGCTCAGTACTCAGGGTTTTCGGTGCTCAGTACTCCGGGTGCTCAGTGCTCAGTACTCAGGGTGCTGGGTGCTCAGTGCTCAGGGTGCTGGGTGCTCAGTACTCAGGGTGCTGGGTGCTCGGTGCTCAGTACGCTGGGTGCTCAGTACTCAGGTTTCTCTGTACTCAGTACTCAGGGTGCTGGGTGCTCAGTACTCAGGGTGCTCGGTGCTCAGTACTCAGGGTGCTGGGTGCTCAGTGCTCAGGGTGCTGGGTGCTCAGTACTCAGGGTGCTGGGTGCTCAGTGCTCGGGGTGCTCGGTGCTCAGTACGCTGGGTGCTCAGTACTCAGGGTGCTGGGTGCTCAGTACTCAGGGTGCTGTGTGCTGAGTACTCAGGGTGCTGGGTGCTTAGTACTCAGGGTGCTGGGTGCTTAGTACTCAGGGTGCTGGCTGCTCAGTGCTCAGGGTGCTCGGTGCTCAGTGCTCGGGGTGCTGGGTGCTCAGTACTCAGGGTGCTCAGTGCTCAGTGCTCTGGGTGCTTGGTGCTCTGTGCTCGGGGTGCTGGGTGCTCATTGCTCAGGGTGCTGGGTGCTCAGTTCTCAGGGTGCTCAGTGCTCAGTGCTCGGGGTGCTGGGTGCTCTGTGCTCGGGGTGCTGGGTGCTCAGTGCTCAGGGTGCTGGGTGCTCAGTGCCCAGGGTTCTGGGTGCTCAGTGCTCGGGGCGCTGGGTACTCAGTGCTCGGGGTGCTCGGAGCTCAGTACTCAGTGTGCTGGGTGCTCAGTGCTCGGGGTGCTCGGTGCTCAGTACTCGGGGTGCTGGGTGCTCAGTGCTCGGGGTGCTCGGTGCTCAGTACGTTGGGTGCTCACTACTCAGGGTGCTGGGTGCTCAGTGCTCAGGGTGCTGGGTGCTGAGTGCTCAGGGTGCTGGGTGATCAGTGCTCAGGGTGCTGGGTGCTCAGTACTCAGGGTGCTGGGTGCACAGTGCTCGGGGTGCTGGGTGCTCAGTGCTCAGGGTGCTGGGTGCTCAGTGCTCAGGGTGCTGGGTGCTCAGTACTCGGGGTGCTGGGTGCTCAGTACTCAGGGTGCTGGGTGCTCAGTACTCAGGGTGCTGGGTGATCAGTACTCGGGTGCTGGGTGCTCAGTGCTCAGAGTGCTGGGTGCTCAGTGCTCGGGGTGCTGGGTGCTCAGTGCTCAGTACTCAGGGTGCTGGGTGCTCAGTGCTCTTGGTGCTGGGTGCACAGTTCTCAGTACTCAGGGTGCTGGGTGCTCAGTGCTCAGTGTGCTGGGTGCTCAGTGCTCAGGGTGCTGGGTGCTCAGTGCTCAGGGTGCTGGGTGCTCAGTGCTCAGGGTGCTGGGTACTCAGTGCTCGGGGTGCTGGGTGCTCAGTACTCAGGGTGCTGGGTGCTCAGTACTCAGGGTGCTCAGTGCTCAGTACTCAGGGTGCTCAGTGCTCAGTACTCAGGGTGCTCAGTGCTCAGGGTGCTGGGTGCTCAGTGCTCTGGGTGCTGGGTGCTCAGTCCTCAGGGTGCTGGGTGCTCAGTGCTCAGGGTGCTCGGTGCTCAGTGCTCAGGGTGCTGGGTGCTCAGTACTCAGGGTGCTGGGTGCTCAGTGCTCGGGGTGCTGGGTGCTCAGTGCTCAGGGTGCTGGGTGCTCAGTGCTCAGGGTGCTGGGTGCTCAGTGCTCAGTACTCAGGGTGCTGGGTGCTCAGTACTCAGGGTGCTGGGTGCTCATTGCTCGGGGTGCTGGGTGCTCAGTGCTCGGGGTGCTCGGTGCTCAGTACTGAGGGTGCTGGGTGCTCAGTGCTCGGGGTGCTCAGTACTCAGGGTGCTGTGTGTTCAGTGCTCAGGGTGCTGTGTGCTCAGTACTCAGGGTGCTCGGTGCTTAGTACTCAGGGTGCTGGGTGCTCAGTACTCCGGGTGCTGGGTGCTCAGTGCTCGGGGTGCTGGGTGCTCAGTGCTCAAGGTGCTGGGTGCTCAGTACTCAGGGTGATCATTGCTCAGGGTGCTGGGTGCTCAGTACTCAGGGTGCTGGGTGCTCAGTACTCAGGGTGCTCAGTGCTCAGTACTCAGGGTGCTCAGTTCTCAGTACTAAGGGTGCTCAGTGCTCAGGGTGCTGGGTGCTCAGTGCTCAGGGTGCTGGTTGCTCAGTGCTCAGGGTGCTGGGTGCTCAGTACTCAGGGTTTTCGGTGCTCAGTACTCCGGGTGCTCAGTGCTCAGTACTCAGGGTGCTGTGTGCTCAGTGCTCAGGGTGCTGGGTGCTCAGTACTCAGGGTGCTCGGTGCTCAGTACTCAGGGTGCTGGGTGCTCAGTGCTCAGGGTGCTGGGTGCTCAGTACTCAGGGTGCTGGGTGCTCAGTGCTCGGGGTGCTTGGTGCTCAGTACGCTGGGTGCTCAGTACTCAGGGTGCTGGGTGCTCAGTACTCAGGGTGCTGTGTGCTCAGTACTCAGGTTGCTGGGTGCTTAGTACTCAGGGTGCTGGGTGCTTAGTACTCAGGGTGCTGGCTGCTCAGTGCTCAGGGTGCTCGGTGCTCAGTGCTCGGGGTGCTGGGTGCTCAGTACTCAGGGTGCTCAGTGCTCAGTGCTCTGGGTGCTGGGTGCTCTGTGCTCGGGGTGCTGGGTGCTCATTGCTCAGGGTGCTGGGTGCTCAGTTCTCAGGGTGCTCAGTGCTCAGTGCTCGGGGTGCTGGGTGCTCAGTGCTCGGGGTGCTGGGTGCTCAGTGCTCAGGGTGCTGGGTGCTCAGTGCCCAGGGTTCTGGGTGCTCAGTGCTCGGGGCGCTTTGTACTCAGTGCTCGGGGTGCTCGGAGCTCAGTACTCAGTGTGCTGGGTGCTCAGTGCTCGGGGTGCTCGGTGCTCAGTACTCGGGGTGCTGGGTGCTCAGTGCTCGGGGTGCTCGGTGCTCAGTAAGTTGGGTGCTCACTACTCAGGGTGCTGGGTGCTCAGTGCTCAGGGTGCTGGGTGCTGAGTGCTCAGGGTGCTGGGTGCTCAGTGCTCAGGGTGCTGGGTGCTCAGTACTCAGGGTGCTGGGTGCACAGTGCTCGGGGTGCTGGGTGCTCAGTGCTCAGGGTGCTGGGTGCTCAGTGCTCAGGGTGCTGGATGCTCAGTACTCGGGGTGCTGGGTGCTCAGTACTCAGGGTGCTGGGTGCTCAGTACTTAGGGTGCTGGGTGATCAGTACTCGGGTGCTGGGTGCTCAGTGCTCAGAGTGCTGGGTGATCAGTGCTCGGGGTGCTGGGTGCTCAGTGCTCAGTACTCAGGGTGCTGGGTGCTCAATGCTCTTGGTGCTGGGTGCACAGTGCTCAGTACTCAGGGTGCTGGGTGCTCAGTGCTCAGGGTGCTGGGTGCTCAGTGCTCAGCGTGCTGGGTGCTCAGTGCTCAGGGTGCTCAGTGCTCAGGGTGCTGGGTACTCAGTGCTCGGGGTGCTGGGTGCTCAGTACTCAGGGTGCTGGGTGCTCAGTACTCAGGGTGCTCAGTGCTCAGTACTCAGGGTGCTCAGTGCTCAGTACTCAGGGTGTTCAGTGCTCAGGGTGCTGGGTGCTCAGTGCTCGGGGTGCTGGGTGCTCAGTCCTCAGGTTGCTGGGTGCTCAGTGCTCAGCCTGCTCGGTGCTCAGTGCTCAGGGTGCTATGTGCTCAGTACTCAGGGTGCTGGGTGCTCAGTGCTCGGGGTGCTGGGTGCTCAGTACTCAGGGTGCTGGGTGCTCAGTGCTCAGGGTGCTGGGTGCTCAGTGCTCAGGGTGCTCGGTGATTAGTACTCAGGGTGCTGGGTGCTCAGTACTCAGGGTGCTGGGTGCTCAGTGCTCAGGGTGCTGGGTGCTCAGTGCTCAGGGTGCTGGGTGCTCAGTACTCAGGGTGCTGGGTGCTCAGTTCTCGGGGTGCTGGGTGCTCAGTACTCAGGGAGCTGGGTGCTCAGTACTCAGGGTGCTGGGTGCTCAGTACTCGGGTGCTGGGTGCTCAGTGCTCAGGGTGCTGGTTGCTCAGTGCTCGGGGTGCTGGGTGCTCAGTGCTCAGTACTCAGGGTGCTGGGTGCTCAGGGCTCGGGGTGCTGGGTGGTCAGTGCTCAGTACTCAGGGTGCTGGGTGCTCAGTGCTCGGGGTGCTTGATGCTCAGTACTCAGGGTGCTGGGTGCTCAGTGCTCAGTACACAGGGTGCTGGGTGCTCAGTGCTCGGTGTGCTGGGTGCTCAGTGCTCAGTACTCAGGGTGCTGGGTGATCAGTGCTCGGGGTGCTTGATGCTCAGTACTCAGGGTGCTGGGTGCTCAGTGCTCAGGGTGCTGGGTGCTCAGTACTCAGGGTGCTGGGTGCTCAGTACTCAGTATGCTGGGTGCTCAGTACTCGGGGTGCTCACTACTCAGGGTGCTGTGTGTTCAGTGCTCAGTGTACTGGGTGCTCAGTACTCAGGGTGCTCAGTGCTCGGGGTGCTTGATGCTCAGTACTCAGGGTGCTGGGTGCTCAGTGCTCAGGGTGCTGGGTGCTCAGTACTCAGGGTGCTGGGTGCTCAGTACTCAGTATGCTGGGTGCTCAGTGCTCGGGGTGCTCAGTACTCAGGGTGCTGTGTGTTCAGTGCTCAGGGTACTGGGTGCTCAGTACTCAGGGTGCTCAGTGCTCGGGGTGCTGGGTGCTCAGTGCTCGGGGTGCTGGGTGCTCAGTGCTCAGGGTGCTGGGTGCTCAGTGCCCAGGGTTCTGGGTGCTCAGTGCTCGGGGCGCTTTGTACTCAGTGCTCGGGGTGCTCGGAGCTCAGTACTCAGTGTGCTGGGTGCTCAGTGCTCGGGGTGCTCGGTGCTCAGTACTCGGGGTGCTGGGTGCTCAGTGCTCGGGGTGCTCGGTGCTCAGTAAGTTGGGTGCTCACTACTCAGGGTGCTGGGTGCTCAGTGCTCAGGGTGCTGGGTGCTGAGTGCTCAGGGTGCTGGGTGCTCAGTGCTCAGGGTGCTGGGTGCTCAGTACTCAGGGTGCTGGGTGCACAGTGCTCGGGGTGCTGGGTGCTCAGTGCTCAGGGTGCTGGGTGCTCAGTGCTCAGGGTGCTGGATGCTCAGTACTCGGGGTGCTGGGTGCTCAGTACTCAGGGTGCTGGGTGCTCAGTACTCAGGGTGCTGGGTGATCAGTACTCGGGTGCTGGGTGCTCAGTGCTCAGAGTGCTGGGTGATCAGTGCTCGGGGTGCTGGGTGCTCAGTGCTCAGTACTCAGGGTGCTGGGTGCTCAATGCTCTTGGTGCTGGGTGCACAGTGCTCAGTACTCAGGGTGCTGGGTGCTCAGTGCTCAGGGTGCTGGGTGCTCAGTGCTCAGCGTGCTGGGTGCTCAGTGCTCAGGGTGCTCAGTGCTCAGGGTGCTGGGTACTCAGTGCTCGGGGTGCTGGGTGCTCAGTACTCAGGGTGCTGGGTGCTCAGTACTCAGGGTGCTCAGTGCTCAGTACTCAGGGTGCTCAGTGCTCAGTACTCAGGGTGCTCAGTGCTCAGGGTGCTGGGTGCTCAGTGCTCGGGGTGCTGGGTGCTCAGTCCTCAGGTTGCTGGGTGCTCAGTGCTCAGCCTGCTCGGTGCTCAGTGCTCAGGGTGCTATGTGCTCAGTACTCAGGGTGCTGGGTGCTCAGTGCTCGGCGTGCTGGGTGCTCAGTACTCAGGGTGCTGGGTGCTCAGTGCTCAGGGTGCTGGGTGCTCAGTGCTCAGGGTGCTCGGTGATTAGTACTCAGGGTGCTGGGTGCTCAGTACTCAGGGTGCTGGGTGCTCAGTGCTCAGGGTGCTGGGTGCTCAGTGCTCAGGGTGCTGGGTGCTCAGTACTCAGGGTGCTGGGTGCTCAGTTCTCGGGGTGCTGGGTGCTCAGTACTCAGGGAGCTGGGTGCTCAGTACTCAGGGTGCTGGGTGCTCAGTACTCGGGTGCTGGGTGCTCAGTGCTCAGGGTGCTGGTTGCTCAGTGCTCGGGGTGCTGGGTGCTCAGTGCTCAGTACTCAGGGTGCTGGGTGCTCAGGGCTCGGGGTGCTGGGTGGTCAGTGCTCAGTACTCAGGGTGCTGGGTGCTCAGTGCTCGGGGTGCTTGATGCTCAGTACTCAGGGTGCTGGGTGCTCAGTGCTCAGTACACAGGGTGCTGGGTGCTCAGTGCTCGGGGTGCTGGGTGCTCAGTGCTCAGTACTCAGGGTGCTGGGTGATCAGTGCTCGGGGTGCTTGATGCTCAGTACTCAGGGTGCTGGGTGCTCAGTGCTCAGGGTGCTGGGTGCTCAGTACTCAGGGTGCTGGGTGCTCAGTACTCAGTATGCTGGGTGCTCAGTACTCGGGGTGCTCACTACTCAGGGTGCTGTGTGTTCAGTGCTCAGTGTACTGGGTGCTCAGTACTCAGGGTGCTCAGTGCTCGGGGTGCTTGATGCTCAGTACTCAGGGTGCTGGGTGCTCAGTGCTCAGGGTGCTGGGTGCTCAGTACTCAGGGTGCTGGGTGCTCAGTACTCAGTATGCTGGGTGCTCAGTGCTCGGGGTGCTCAGTACTCAGGGTGCTGTGTGTTCAGTGCTCAGGGTACTGGGTGCTCAGTACTCAGGGTGCTCAGTGCTTGGGGTGCTGGGTGCGCAGCACTCAGGCTGTTGGGTGCTCAGTACTCAGGGTGCTCAGTGCTTGGGGTGCTGGGTGCTCAGTACTCAGGGTGCTCAGTGCTTGGGGTGTTGGGTGCTCAGTACTCTCGGTGCTGGGTGCTCAGTGCTCAGGGTGCTGGGTGCTCAGTACTCAGGGTGCTGGATGCTCATTACTCAGGGTGCTAGGTGCTCAGTGTTCGGGGTGCTGGGTGCTCAGTGCTCGGGGTGCTGGGTGCTCAGTGCTCAGGGTGCTGGGTGCTCAGTGCTCGGGGTGCTGGGTGCTCAGTACTCGGGGTGCTCGGTGCTCAGTACTCAGGGTGCTGGGTGCTCAGTGCTCGGGGTGCTCAGTACTCAGGGTGCTGTGTGTTCAGTTCTCAGGGTGCTGGGTGCTCAGTACTCAGGGTGCTCGGTGCTTAGTACTCAGGGTGCTGGGTGCTCAGTACTCCGGGTGCTGGGTGCTCAGTGCTCGGGGTGCTCAGTGCTCAGTGCTCAAGGTGCTGGGTGCTCAGTACTCAGGGTGATCATTGCTCAGGGTGCGGGGTGCTCAGTACTCAGGGTGCTCAGTGCTCAGTACTAAGGGTGCTCAGTGCTCAGGGTGCTGGGTGCTCAGTGTTCGGGGTGCTCGGTGATCAGTACTCAGGGTGCTGGGTGCTCAGTGCTCATGGTGCTGGGTGCTCAGTGCTCAGGGTGCTGGTTGCTCAGTGCTCAGGGTGCTGGGTGCTCAGTACTCAGGGTTTTCGGTGCTCAGTACTCCGGGTGCTCAGTGCTCGGAGTGCTGGGTGCTCAGTACTCAGGGTGCTGGGTGCTCAGTACTCAGGGTGCTGGGTGCTCAGTACTCGGGTGCTGGGTGCTCAGTGCTCAGAGTGCTGGGTGCTCAGTGCTTGGGGTGCTGGGTGCTCAGTGCTCAGTACTCAGGGTGCTGGGAGCTCAGTGCTCTTGGTGCTGGGTGCACAGTGCTCAGTACTCAGGGTGCTGGGTGCTCAGTGCTCAGGGTGCTGGGTGCTCAGTGCTCAGGGTGCTGGGTGCTCAGTGCTCAGGGTGCTGGGTGCTCAGTGCTCAGGGTGCTGGGTACTCAGTGCTCGGGGTGCTGGGTGCTCAGTACTCAGGGTGCTGGGTGCTCAGTGCTCAGGGTGCTGGGTGCTCAGTGCTCAGGGTGCAAGTGCTCAGTACTCAGGGTGCTGGGTGCTCAGTGCTCGGGGTGCTCAGTGCTCAGTACGCTGGGTGCTCAGTACTCAGGGTGCTGGGTGCTCAGTACTCAGGGTGCTGTGTGCTCAGTACTCAGGGTGCTGGGTGCTTAGTACTCAGGGTGCTGGGTGCTTAGTACTCAGGGTGCTGGCTGCTCAGTGCTCAGGGTGCTCGGTGCTCAGTGCTCGGGGTGCTGGGTGCTCAGTACTCAGGGTGGTCAGTGCTCAGTGCTATGGGTGCTGGGTGCTCTGTGCTCGGGGTGCTGGGTGCTCATTGCTCAGGGTGCTGGGTGCTCAGTACTCAGGGTGCTCAGTGCTCAGTGCTCGGGGTGCTGGGTGCTCAGTGCTAGGGGTGCTGGGTGCTCAGTGCTCAGGGTGCTGGGTGCTCAGTGCTCAGGGTTCTGGGTGCTCAGTGCTCGGGGCGCTGGGTACTCAGTGCTCGGGGTGCTCGGAGCTCAGTACTCAGTGTGCTGGGTGCTCAGTGCTCGTTGTGCTCGGTGCTCAGTACTCAGGGTGCTGGGTGCTCAGTGCTCAGGGTGCTGGGTGCTCAGTACTCGGGGTGCTGGGTGCTCAGTACTCAGGGTGCTGGGTGCTCAGTACTCAGGGTGCTGGGTGATCAGTACTCGGGTGCTGGGTGCTCAGTGCTCAGAGTGCTGGGTGCTCAGTGCTTGGGGTGCTGGGTGCTCAGTGCTCAGTACTCAGGGTGCTGGGTGCTCAGTGCTCTTGGTGCTGGGTGCACAGTGCTCAGTACTCAGGGTGCTGGGTGCTCAGTGCTCAGTGTGCTGGGTGCTCAGTGCTCAGGGTGCTGGGTGCTCAGTGCTCAGGGTGCTGGGTGCTCAGTGCTCAGGGTGCTGGGTACTCAGTGCTCGGGGTGCTGGGTGCTCAGTACTCAGGGTGCTGGGTGCTCAGTACTCAGGGTGCTCAGTGCTCAGTACTCAGGGTGCTCAGTGCTCAGTACTCAGGGTGCTCAGTGCTCAGGGTGCTGGTTGCTCAGTGCTCGGGGTGCTGGGTGCTCAGTCCTCAGGGTGCTGGTTGCTCAGTGCTCAGGGTGCTCGGTGCTCAGTGCTCAGGGTGCTGGGTGCTCAGTACTCAGGGTGCTGGGTGCTCAGTGCTCGGGGTGCTGGGTGCTCAGTACTCAGGGTGGTCAGTGCTCAGTGCTCTGGGTGCTGGGTGCTCTGTGCTCGGAGTGCTGGGTGCTCATTTCTCAGGGTGCTGGGTGCTCAGTACTCAGGGTGCTCAGTGCTCAGTGCTCGGGGTGCTGGGTGCTCAGTGCTCGGGGTGCTGGGTGCTCAGTGCTCAGGGTGCTGGGTGCTCAGTGCTCAGGGTTCTGGGTGCTCAGTGCTCGGGGCGCTGGGTGCTCAGTGCTCGGGGTGCTCGGTGCTCAGTACTCAGGGTGCTGGGTGCTCAGTGCTCGGGGTGCTCGGTGCTCAGTACGTTGGGTGCTCACTACTCAGGGTGCTGGGTGCTCAGTGCTCAGGGTGCTGGGTGCTGAGTGCTCAGGGTGCTGGGTGCTCAGTGCTCAGGGTGCTGGGTGCTCAGTACTCAGGGTGCTGGGTGCGCAGTGCTCGGGGTGCTGGGTGCTCAGTGCTCAGGGTGCTGGGTGCTCAGTGCTCAGGGTGCTGGGTCCTCAGTACTCGGGGTGCTGTGTGCTCAGTACTCAGGGTGCTGGGTGCTCAGTACTCAGGGTGCTGGGTGATCAGTACTCGGGTGCTGGGTGCTCAGTGCTCAGGGTGCTGGGTGCTCAGTGCTTGGGGTGCTGGGTGCTCAGTGCTCAGTACTCAGGGTGCTGGGGGCTCAGTGCTTGGGGTGCTGGGTGCTCAGTGCTCAGTACTCAGGGTGCTGGGTGCTCAGTGCTCAGGGTGCTGGGTGCTCAGTGCTCAGGGTGCTGGGTGCTCAGTGCTCAGGGTGCTGGGTGCTCAGTACTCAGGGTGCTCGGTGCTTAGTACTCAGGGTGCTGGGTGCTCAGTACTCCGGGTGCTGGGTGCTCAGTGCTCAGTACTCAGGGTGCTGGGTGCTCAGTACTCAGGGTGCTGGGTGCTCAGTGCTCGGGGTGCTGGGTGCTCAGTACTCGGGGTGCTCGGTGCTCAGTACTCAGGGTGCTGGGTGCTCAGTGCTCGGGGTGCTCAGTACTCAGGGTGCTGTGTGTTCAGTTCTCAGGGTGCTGGGTGCTCAGTACTCAGGGTGCTCGGTGCTTAGTACTCAGGGTGCTGGGTGCTCAGTACTCCGGGTGCTGGGTGCTCAGTGCTCGGGGTGCTCAGTGCTCAGTGCTCAAGGTGCTGGGTGCTCAGTACTCAGGGTGATCATTGCTCAGGGTGCGGGGTGCTCAGTACTCAGGGTGCTCAGTGCTCAGTACTAAGGGTGCTCAGTGCTCAGGGTGCTGGGTGCTCAGTGTTCGGGGTCCTCGGTGATCAGTACTCAGGGTGCTGGGTGCTTAGTGCTCATGGTGCTGGGTGCTCAGTGCTCAGGGTGCTGGTTGCTCAGTGCTCAGGGTGCTGGGTGCTCAGTACTCAGGGTTTTCGGTGCTCAGTACTCCGGGTGCTCAGTGCTCGGAGTGCTGGGTGCTCAGTACTCAGGGTGCTGGGTGCTCAGTACTCAGGGTGCTGGGTGCTCAGTACTCGGGTGCTGGGTGCTCAGTGCTCAGAGTGCTGGGTGCTCAGTGCTTGGGGTGCTGGGTGCTCAGTGCTCAGTACTCAGGGTGCTGGGAGCTCAGTGCTCTTGGTGCTGGGTGCACAGTGCTCAGTACTCAGGGTGCTGGGTGCTCAGTGCTCAGGGTGCTGTGTGCTCAGTGCTCAGGGTGCTGGGTGCTCAGTGCTCAGGGTGCTGGGTGCTCAGTGCTCAGGGTGCTGGGTGCTCAGTGCTCGGGGTGCTGGGTGCTCAGTACTCAGGGTGCTGGGTGCTCAGTGCTCAGGGTGCTGGGTGCTCAGTGCTCAGGGTGCTGGGTGCTCAGTACTCAGGGTGCTGGGTGCTCAGTGCTCGGGGTGCTCAGTGCTCAGTACGCTGGGTGCTCAGTACTCAGGGTGCTGGATGCTCAGTACTCAGGGTGCTGTGTGCTCAGTACTCAGGGTGCTGGGTGCTTAGTACTCAGGGTGCTGGGTGCTTAGTACTCAGGGTGCTGGCTGCTCAGTGCTCAGGGTGCTCGGTGCTCAGTGCTCGGGGTGCTGGGTGCTCAGTACTCAGGGTGGTCAGTGCTCAGTGCTATGGGTGCTGGGTGCTCTGTGCTCGGGGTGCTGGGTGCTCATTGCTCAGGGTGCTGGGTGCTCAGTACTCAGGGTGCTCAGTGCTCAGTGCTCGGGGTGCTGGGTGCTCAGTGCTAGGGGTGCTGGGTGCTCAGTGCTCAGGGTGCTGGGTGCTCAGTGCTCAGGGTTCTGGGTGCTCAGTGCTCGGGGAGCTGGGTACTCAGTGCTCGGGGTGCTCGGAGCTCAGTACTCAGTGTGCTGGGTGCTCAGTGCTCGTTGTGCTCGGTGCTCAGTACTCAGGGTGCTGGGTGCTCAGTGCTCGGGGTGCTCGGTGCTCAGTACGTTGGGTGCTCACTACTCAGTGTGCTGGGTGCTCAGTGCTCAGGGTGCTGGGTGCTGAGTGCTCAGGGTGCTGGGTGCTCAGTGCTCAGGGTGCTGGGTGCTCAGTACTCAGGGTGCTGGGTGCGCAGTGCTCGGGGTGCTGGGTGCTCAGTGCTCAGGCTGCTGGGTGCTCAGTGCTCAGGGTGCTGGGTGCTCAGTACTCGGGGTGCTGGGTGCTCAGTACTCAGGGTGCTGGGTGCTCAGTACTCAGGGTGCTGGGTGATCAGTACTCGGGTGCTGGGTGCTCAGTGCTCAGAGTGCTGGGTGCTCAGTGCTTGGGGTGCTGGGTGCTCAGTGCTCAGTACTCAGGGTGCTGGGTGCTCAGTGCTCTTGGTGCTGGGTGCACAGTGCTCAGTACTCAGGGTGCTGGGTGCTCAGTGCTCAGTGTGCTGGGTGCTCAGTGCTCAGGGTGCTGGGTGCTCAGTGCTCAGGGTGCTGGGTGCTCAGTGCTCAGGGTGCTGGGTACTCAGTGCTCGGGGTGCTGGGTGCTCAGTACTCAGGGTGCTGGGTGCTCAGTACTCAGGGTGCTCAGTGCTCAGTACTCAGGGTGCTCAGTGCTCAGTACTCAGGGTGCTCAGTGCTCAGGGTGCTGGGTGCTCAGTGCTCGGGGTGCTGGGTGCTCAGTCCTCAGGGTGCTGGTTGCTCAGTGCTCAGGGTGCTCGGTGCTCAGTGCTCAGGGTGCTGGGTGCTCAGTACTCAGGGTGCTGGGTGCTCAGTGCTCGGGGTGCTGGGTGCTCAGTACTCAGGGTGCTGGGTGCTCAGTGCTCAGGGTGCTGGGTGCTCAGTGCTCAGGGTGCTCGGTGCTTAGTACTCAGGGTGCTGGGTGCTCAGTACTCAGGGTGCTGGGTGCTCAGGGCTCAGGGTGCTGGGTGCTCAGTGCTCAGGGTGCTGGGTGCTCAGTACTCAGGGTGCTGGGTGCTCAGTTCTCGGGGTGCTGGGTGCTCAGTACTCAGGGAGCTGTGTGCTTAGTACTCAGGGTGCTGGGTGCTCAGTACTCGGGTGCTGGGTGCTCAGTGCTCAGGGTGCTGGGTGCTCAGTGCTTGGGGTGCTGGGTGCTCAGTGCTCAGTACTCAGGGTGCTGGGGGCTCAGTGCTCGGGGTGCTGGGTGCTCAGTGCTCAGTACTCAGGGTGCTGGGTGCTCAGTGCTCAGGGTGCTGGGTGCTCAGTGCTCAGGGTGCTGGGTGCTCAGTGCTCAGGGTGCTGGGTGCTCAGTACTCAGGGTGCTCGGTGCTTAGTACTCAGGGTGCTGGGTGCTCAGTACTCCGGGTGCTGGGTGCTCAGTGCTCAGTACTCAGGGTGCTGGGTGCTCAGTACTCAGGGTGCTGGGTGCTCATTGCTCGGGGTGCTGGGTGCTCAGTGCTCGGGGTGCTCGGTGCTCAGTACGCAGGGTGCTGGGTGCTCAGTGCTCGGGGTGCTCAGTACTCAGGGTGCTGTGTGTTCAGTGCTCAGGGTGCTGGGTGCTCAGTACTCAGGGTGCTCGGTGCTTAGTACTCAGGGTGCTGGGTGCTCAGTACTCCGGGTGCTGGGTGCTCAGTGCTCGGGGTGCTCAGTGCTCAGTGCTCAAGGTGCTGGGTGCTCAGTACTCAGGGTGATCATTGCTCAGGGTGCTGGGTTCTCAGTACTCAGGGTGCTGGGTGCTCAGTACTCAGGGTGCTCAGTGCTCAGTACTCAGGGTGCTCAGTGCTCAGTACTAAGGGTGCTCATTGCTCAGGGTGCTGGGTGCTCAGTGCTCAGGGTGCTGGTTGCTCAGTGCTCAGGGTGCTGGGTGCTCAGTACTCAGGGTTTTCGGTGCTCAGTACTCCGGGTGCTCAGTGCTCAGTACTCAGGGTGCTGGGTGCTCAGTGCTCAGGGTGCTGGGTGCTCAGTACTCAGGGTGCTGGGTGCTCGGTGCTCAGTACGCTGGGTGCTCAGTACTCAGGTTTCTCTGTACTCAGTACTCAGGGTGCTGGGTGCTCAGTACTCAGGGTGCTCGGTGCTCAGTACTCAGGGTGCTGGGTGCTCAGTGCTCAGGGTGCTGGGTGCTCAGTATTCAGGGTGCTGGGTGCTCAGTGCTCGGGGTGCTCGGTGCTCAGTACGCTGGGTGCTCAGTACTCAGGGTGCTGGGTGCTCAGTACTCAGGGTGCTGTGTGCTGAGTACTCAGGGTGCTGGGTGCTTAGTACTCAGGGTGCTGGGTGCTTAGTACTCAGGGTGCTGGCTGCTCAGTGCTCAGGGTGCTCGGTGCTCAGTGCTCGGGGTGCTGGGTGCTCAGTACTCAGGGTGCTCAGTGCTCAGTGCTCTGGGTGCTTGGTGCTCTGTGCTCGGGGTGCTGGGTGCTCATTGCTCAGGGTGCTGGGTGCTCAGTTCTCAGGGTGCTCAGTGCTCAGTGCTCGGGGTGCTGGGTGCTCAGTGCTCGGGGTGCTGGGTGCTCAGTGCTCAGGGTGCTGGGTGCTCAGTGCCCAGGGTTCTGGGTGCTCAGTGCTCGGGGCGCTGGGTACTCAGTGCTCGGGGTGCTCGGAGCTCAGTACTCAGTGTGCTGGGTGCTCAGTGCTCGGGGTGCTCGGTGCTCAGTACTCGGGGTGCTGGGTGCTCAGTGCTCGGGGTGCTCGGTGCTCAGTACGTTGGGTGCTCACTACTCAGGGTGCTGGGTGCTCAGTGCTCAGGGTGCTGGGTGCTGAGTGCTCAGGGTGCTGGGTGATCAGTGCTCAGGGTGCTGGGTGCTCAGTACTCAGGGTGCTGGGTGCACAGTGCTCGGGGTGCTGGGTGCTCAGTGCTCAGGGTGCTGGGTGCTCAGTGCTCAGGGTGCTGGGTGCTCAGTACTCGGGGTGCTGGGTGCTCAGTACTCAGGGTGCTGGGTGCTCAGTACTCAGGGTGCTGGGTGATCAGTACTCGGGTGCTGGGTGCTCAGTGCTCAGAGTGCTGGGTGCTCAGTGCTCGGGGTGCTGGGTGCTCAGTGCTCAGTATTCAGGGTGCTGGGTGCTCAGTGCTCTTGGTGCTGGGTGCACAGTGCTCAGTACTCAGGGTGCTGGGTGCTCAGTGCTCAGTGTGCTGGGTGCTCAGTGCTCAGGGTGCTGGGTGCTCAGTGCTCAGGGTGCTGGGTGCTCAGTGCTCAGGGTGCTGGGTACTCAGTGCTCGGGGTGCTGGGTGCTCAGTACTCAGGGTGCTGGGTGCTCAGTACTCAGGGTGCTCAGTGCTCAGTACTCAGGGTGCTCAGTGCTCAGTACTCAGGGTGCTCAGTGCTCAGGGTGCTGGGTGCTCAGTGCTCTGGGTGCTGGGTGCTCAGTCCTCAGGGTGCTGGGTGCTCAGTGCTCAGGGTGCTCGGTGCTCAGTGCTCAGGGTGCTGGGTGCTCAGTACTCAGGGTGCTGGGTGCTCAGTGCTCGGGGTGCTGGGTGCTCAGTACTCAGGGTGCTGGGTGCTCAGTGCTCAGGGTGCTGGGTGCTCAGTGCTCAGGGTGCTCGGTGCTTAGTACTCAGGGTGCTGGGTGCTCAGTACTCAGGGTGCTGGGTGCTCAGTGCTCAGGGTGCTGGGTGCTCAGTGCTCAGGGTGCTGGGTGCTCAGTACTCAGGGTGCTGGGTGCTCAGTTCTCGGGGTGCTGGGTGCTCAGTACTCAGGGAGCTGTGTGCTTAGTACTCAGGGTGCTGGGTGCTCACTACTCGGGTGCTGGGTGCTCAGTGCTCAGGGTGCTGGGTGCTCAGTGCTTGGGGTGCTGGGTTCTCAGTGCTCAGTACTCAGGGTGCTGGGGGCTCAGTGCTCGGGGTGCTGGGTGCTCAGTGCTCAGTACTCAGGTTGCTGGGTGCTCAGTGCTCAGGGTGCTGGGTGCTCAGTGCTCAGGGTGCTGGGTGCTCAGTGCTCAGGGTGCTGGGTGCTCAGTACTCAGGGTGCTCGGTGCTTAGTACTCAGGGTGCTGGGTGCTCAGTACTCCGGGTGCTGGGTGCTCAGTGCTCAGTACTCAGGGTGCTGGGTGCTCAGTACTCAGGGTGCTGGGTGCTCATTGCTCGGGGTGCTGGGTGCTCAGTGCTCGGGGTGCTCGGTGCTCAGTACTGAGGGTGCTGGGTGCTCAGTGCTCGGGGTGCTCAGTACTCAGGGTGCTGTGTGTTCAGTGCTCAGGGTGCTGTGTGCTCAGTACTCAGGGTGCTCGGTGCTTAGTACTCAGGGTGCTGGGTGCTCAGTACTCCGGGTGCTGGGTGCTCAGTGCTCGGGGTGCTGGGTGCTCAGTGCTCAAGGTGCTGGGTGCTCAGTACTCAAGGTGATCATTGCTCAGGGTGCTGGGTGCTCAGTACTCAGGGTGCTGGGTGCTCAGTACTCAGGGTGCTCAGTGCTCAGTACTCAGGGTGCTCAGTGCTCAGTACTAAGGGTGCTCAGTGCTCAGGGTGCTGGGTGCTCAGTGCTCAGGGTGCTGGTTGCTCAGTGCTCAGGGTGCTGGGTGCTCAGTACTCAGGGTTTTCGGTGCTCAGTACTCCGGGTGCTCAGTGCTCAGTACTCAGGGTGCTGTGTGCTCAGTGCTCAGGGTGCTGGGTGCTCAGTACTCAGGGTGCTGGGTGCTCGGTGCTCAGTACGCTGGGTGCTCAGTACTCAGGTTTCTGGGTACTCAGTACTCAGGGTGCTGGGTGCTCAGTACTCAGGGTGCTCGGTGCTCAGTACTCAGGGTGCTGGGTGCTCAGTGCTCAGGGTGCTGGGTGCTCAGTACTCAGGGTGCTGGGTGCTCAGTGCTCGGGGTGCTTGGTGCTCAGTACGCTGGGTGCTCAGTACTCAGGGTGCTGGGTGCTCAGTACTCAGGGTGCTGTGTGCTCAGTACTCAGGTTGCTGGGTGCTTAGTACTCAGGGTGCTGGGTGCTTAGTACTCAGGGTGCTGGCTGCTCAGTGCTCAGGGTGCTCGGTGCTCAGTGCTCGGGGTGCTGGGTGCTCAGTACTCAGGGTGCTCAGTGCTCAGTGCTCTGGGTGCTGGGTGCTCTGTGCTCGGGGTGCTGGGTGCTCATTGCTCAGGGTGCTGGGTGCTCAGTTCTCAGGGTGCTCAGTGCTCAGTGCTCGGGGTGCTGGGTGCTCAGTGCTCGGGGTGCTGGGTGCTCAGTGCTCAGGGTGCTGGGTGCTCAGTGCCCAGGGTTCTGGGTGCTCAGTGCTCGGGGCGCTTTGTACTCAGTGCTCGGGGTGCTCGGAGCTCAGTACTCAGTGTGCTGGGTGCTCAGTGCTCGGGGTGCTCGGTGCTCAGTACTCGGGGTGCTGGGTGCTCAGTGCTCGGGGTGCTCGGTGCTCAGTAAGTTGGGTGCTCACTACTCAGGGTGCTGGGTGCTCAGTGCTCAGGGTGCTGGGTGCTGAGTGCTCAGGGTGCTGGGTGCTCAGTGCTCAGGGTGCTGGGTGCTCAGTACTCAGGGTGCTGGGTGCACAGTGCTCGGGGTGCTGGGTGCTCAGTGCTCAGGGTGCTGGGTGCTCAGTGCTCAGGGTGCTGGGTGCTCAGTACTCGGGGTGCTGGGTGCTCAGTACTCAGGGTGCTGGGTGCTCAGTACTCAGGGTGCTGGGTGATCAGTACTCGGGTGCTGGGTGCTCAGTGCTCAGAGTGCTGGGTGCTCAGTGCTCGGGGTGCTGGGTGCTCAGTGCTCAGTACTCAGGGTGCTGGGTGCTCAATGCTCTTGGTGCTGGGTGCACAGTGCTCAGTACTCAGGGTGCTGGGTGCTCAGTGCTCAGGGTGCTGGGTGCTCAGTGCTCAGCGTGCTGGGTGCTCAGTGCTCAGGGTGCTCAGTGCTCAGGGTGCTGGGTACTCAGTGCTCGGGGTGCTGGGTGCTCAGTACTCAGGGTGCTGGGTGCTCAGTACTCAGGGTGCTCAGTGCTCAGTACTCAGGGTGCTCAGTGCTCAGTACTCAGGGTGCTCAGTGCTCAGGGTGCTGGGTGCTCAGTGCTCGGGGTGCTGGGTGCTCAGTCCTCAGGTTGCTGGGTGCTCAGTGCTCAGCCTGCTCGGTGCTCAGTGCTCAGGGTGCTATGTGCTCAGTACTCAGGGTGCTGGGTGCTCAGTGCTCGGGGTGCTGGGTGCTCAGTACTCAGGGTGCTGGGTGCTCAGTGCTCAGGGTGCTGGGTGCTCAGTGCTCAGGGTGCTCGGTGATTAGTACTCAGGGTGCTGGGTGCTCAGTACTCAGGGTGCTGGGTGCTCAGTGCTCAGGGTGCTGGGTGCTCAGTGCTCAGGGTGCTGGGTGCTCAGTACTCAGGGTGCTGGGTGCTCAGTTCTCGGGGTGCTGGGTGCTCAGTACTCAGGGAGCTGGGTGCTCAGTACTCAGGGTGCTGGGTGCTCAGTACTCCGGTGCTGGGTGCTCAGTGCTCAGGGTGCTGGTTGCTCAGTGCTCGGGGTGCTGGGTGCTCAGTGCTCAGTACTCAGGGTGCTGGGTGCTCAGGGCTCGGGGTGCTGGGTGGTCAGTGCTCAGTACTCAGGGTGCTGGGTGCTCAGTGCTCGGGGTGCTTGATGCTCAGTACTCAGGGTGCTGGGTGCTCAGTGCTCAGTACACAGGGTGCTGGGTGCTCAGTGCTCGGGGTGCTGGGTGCTCAGTGCTCAGTACTCAGGGTGCTGGGTGATCAGTGCTCGGGGTGCTTGATGCTCAGTACTCAGGGTGCTGGGTGCTCAGTGCTCAGGGTGCTGGGTGCTCAGTACTCAGGGTGCTGGGTGCTCAGTACTCAGTATGCTGGGTGCTCAGTACTCGGGGTGCTCACTACTCAGGGTGCTGTGTGTTCAGTGCTCAGTGTACTGGGTGCTCAGTACTCAGGGTGCTCAGTGCTCGGGGTGCTTGATGCTCAGTACTCAGGGTGCTGGGTGCTCAGTGCTCAGGGTGCTGGGTGCTCAGTACTCAGGGTGCTGGGTGCTCAGTACTCAGTATGCTGGGTGCTCAGTGCTCGGGGTGCTCAGTACTCAGGGTGCTGTGTGTTCAGTGCTCAGGGTACTGGGTGCTCAGTACTCAGGGTGCTCAGTGCTTGGGGTGCTGGGTGTGCAGCACTCAGGCTGTTGGGTGCTCAGTACTCAGGGTGCTCAGTGCTTGGGGTGCTGGGTGCTCAGTACTCAGGGTGCTCAGTGCTTGGGGTGTTGGGTGCTCAGTACTCAGGGTGCTGGGTGCTCAGTGCTCAGGGTGCTGGGTGCTCAGTACTCAGGGTGCTGGATGCTCATTACTCAGGGTGCTAGGTGCTCAGTGTTCGGGGTGCTGGGTGCTCAGTGCTCGGGGTGCTGGGTGCTCAGTGCTCAGGGTGCTGGGTGCTCAGTGCTCAGGTTTCTGGGTGCTCAGTGCTCGGGGCGCTGGGTGCTCAGTGCTCAGGGTGCTCGGTGCTCAGTGCTCAGGGTGCTGGGTGCTCAGTACTCAGGGTGCTGGGTGCTCAGTGCTCAGGGTGCTGGGTGCTCAGTGCTCAGGGTGCTCGGTGCTTAGTACTCGGGGTGCTGGGTGCTCAGTACTCAGGGTTCTGGGTGCTCAGTGCTCAGGGTGCTGGGTGCTCAGTGCTCAGGGTGCTGGGTGCTCAGTACTCAGGGTGCTGGGTGCTCAGTACTCAGGGTGCTGGGTGCTCAGTTCTCAGGGTGCTGGGTGCTCAGTGCTCAGGTTGCTGGGTGCTCAGTGCTCAGGGTGCTGGGTGCTCAGTGCTCAGCGTGCTGGGTACTCAGTGCTCGGGGTGCTGGGTGCTCAGTGCTCGGGGTGCTCAGTGCTCAGTACGTTGGGTGCTCACTACTCAGGGTGCTGGGTGCTCAGTGCTCAGGGTGATGGGTGCTGAGTGCTCAGGGTGCTGGGTGCTCAGTGCTCAGGGTGCTGGGTGCTCAGTGCTCAGAGTGCTGGGTGCTCAGTACTCAGGGTGCTGGGTGCACAGGGCTCGGGGTGCTGGGTGCTCAGTGCTCAGGGTGCTGGGTGCTCAGTGCTCAGGGTGCTGGGTGCTCAGTACTCGGGGTGCTGGGTGCTCAGTACTCAGGGTGCTGGGTGCTCAGTACTCAGGGTGCTGGGTGATCAGTACTCGGGTGCTGGGTGCTCAGTGCTCAGAGTGCTGGGTGCTCAGTGATCGGGGTGCTGGGTGCTCAGTGCTCAGTACTCAGTGTGCTGGGTGCTCAGTGCCCTTGGTGCTGGGTGCACAGTGCTCAGTACTCAGGGTGCTGGGTGCTCAGTGCTCAGGGTGCTGGGTGCTCAGTGCTCAGCGTGCTGGGTGCTCAGTGCTCAGGGTGCTGGGTGCTCAGTGCTCAGGGTGCTGGGTACTCAGTGCTCGGGGTGCTGGGTGCTCAGTACTCAGGGTGCTGCGTGCTCAGTACTCAGGGTGCTGGGTGCTCAGTGCTCGGGGTGCTGGGTGCTCAGTGCTCAGTACTCAGGGTGCTCAGTGCTCAGTACTCAGGGTGCTGGGTGCTCAGTGCTCGGGGTGCTGGGTGCTCAGTGCTCAGTACTCAGGGTGCTGGGTGATCAGTGCTCGGGGTGCTTGATGCTCAGTACTCAGGGTAATGGGTGCTCAGTGCTCAGGGTGCTGGGTGCTCAGTACTCAGGGTGCTGGGTGCTCAGTACTCAGTATGCTGGGTGCTCAGTACTCGGGGTGCTCACTACTCAGGTTGCTGTCTGTTCAGTGCTCAGGGTACTGGGTGCTCAGTACTCAGGGTGCTCAGTGCTCGGGGTGCTTGATGCTCAGTACTCAGGGTGCTGGGTGCTCAGTGCTCAGGGTGCTGGGTGCTCAGTACTCAGGGTGCTGGGTGCTCAGTACTCAGTATGCTGGGTGCTCAGTGCTCGGGGTGCTCAGTACTCAGGGTGCTGTGTGTTCAGTGCTCAGGGTACTGGGTGCTCAGTACTCAGGGTGCTCAGTGCTTGGGGTGCTGGGTGCGCAGCACTCAGGCTGTTGGGTGCTCAGTACTCAGGGTGCTCAGTGCTTGGGGTGCTGGGTGCTCAGTACTCAGGGTGCTCAGTGCTTGGGGTGTTGGGTGCTCAGTACTCAGGGTGCTGGGTGCTCAGTGCTCAGGGTGCTGGGTGCTCAGTACTCAGGGTGCTTAATGCTCATTACTCAGGGTGCTAGGTGCTCAGTGTTCGGGGTGCTGGGTGCTCAGTGCTCGGGGTGCTGGGTGCTCAGTGCTCAGGGTGCTGGGTGCTCAGTGCTCAGGTTTCTGGGTGCTCAGTGCTCGGGGCGCTGGGTGCTCAGTGCTCAGGGTGCTCGGTCCTCAGTGCTCAGGGTGCTGGGTGCTCAGTGCTCAGGGTGCTGGGTGCTCAGTGCTCAGGGTGCTCGGTGCTTAGTACTCGGGGTGCTGGGTGCTCAGTACTCAGGGTTCTGGGTGCTCAGTGCTCAGGGTGCTGGGTGCTCAGTGCTCAGGGTGCTGGGTGCTCAGTACTCAGGGTGCTGGGTGCTCAGTACTCAGGGTGCTGGGTGCTCAGTTCTCAGGGTGCTGGGTGCTCAGTGCTCGGGGTGCTGGGTGCTCAGTGCTCGGGGTGCTCGGTGCTCAGTGCTCAAGGTGCTGGGTGCTCAGTGCTCAGGGTGCTGGGTGCTCAGTACTCAGGGTGCTGGGTGCTCAGTACTCAGTATGCTAGGTGCTCAGTGCTCGGGGTCCTGGGTGCTCAGTGCTCAGTACTCAGGGTGCTGGGTGCTCAGTGCTCGGCGTGCTTGATGCTCAGTACTCAGGGTGCTGGGTGCTCAGTGCTCAGGGTGCTGGGTGCTCAGTACTCAGGGTGCTGGGTGCTCAGTACTCAGTATGCTGGGTGCTCAGTGCTCGGGGTGCTCAGTACTCAGGGTGCTGTGTGTTCAGTGCTCAGGGTACTGGGTGCTCAGTACTCAGGGTGCTCAGTGCTTGGGGTGCTGGGTGCTCAGTACTCAGGGTGTTGGGTGCTCAGTACTCAGGGTGCTCAGTGCTTGGGGTGCTGGGTGCTCAGTACTCAGGGTGCTCAGTGCTTGGGGTGTTGGGTGCTCAGTACTCAGGGTGCTGGGTGCTCAGTGCTCAGGGTGCTGGGTGCTCAGTACTCAGGGTGCTGGGTGCTCATCACTCAGGGTGCTAGGTGCTCAGTGTTCGGGGTGCTGGGTGCTCAGTGCTCGGGGTGCTGGGTGCTCAGTACTCGGGGGGCTCGGTGCTCAGTACGTTGGGTGCTCACTAATCAGGGTGCTGGGTGCTCAGTGCTCAGGGTGCTGGGTGCTCAGTGCTCAGGGTGCTGGGTGCTCAGTGCTCAGGGTGCTGGGTGCTCAGTGCTCAGGGTGCTGGGTGCGCAGTGCTCAGGGTGCTGGGTACTCAGTGCTCAGGGTGCTGGGTGCTCAGTGCTCAGGGTGCTGGGTGCTCAGTGCTCGGGGCGCTGGGTGCTCAGTGCTCGGGGTGCTCGGAGCTCAGTACTCAGTGTGCTGGGTGCTCAGTGCTCGGGGTGCTCGGTGCTCAGTACTCAGGGTGCTGGGTGCTCAGAGCTCGGGGTGCTCGGTGCTCAGTACGTTGGGTGCTCACTACTCAGGGTGCTGGGTGCTCAGTGCTCAGGGTGCTGGGTGCTCAGTGCTCAGGGTGCTTGGTGCTCAGTACTCAGGGTGCTGGGTGCGCAGTGCTCGGGGTGATGGGTGGTCAGTGCTCAGGGTGCTGGGTGCTCAGTGCTCAGGGTGCTGGGTGCTCAGTACTCGGGGAGCTGGGTGCTCAGTACTCAGGGTGCTGGGTGCTCAGTACTCAGGGTGCTGGGTGCTCAGTGCTCAGAGTGCTGGGTGCTCAGTGCTTGGGGTGCTGGGTGCTCAGTGCTCAGTACTCAGGGTGCTGGGTGCTCAGTGCTCTTGGTGCTGGGTGCACAGTGCTCAGTACTCAGGGTGCTGGGTGCTCAGTGCTCAGGGTGCTGGGTGCTCAGTGCTCAGGGTGCTGGGTGCTCAGTGCTCAGGGTGCTGGGTGCTCAGTGCTCAGCGTGCTGGGTACTCACTGCTCGGGGTGCTGGGTGCTCAGTGCTCGGGGTGCTCGGTGCTCAGTACGTTGGGTGCTCACTACTCAGGGTGCTGGGTGCTCAGTGCTCAGGGTGCTGGGTGCTGAGTGCTCACTGTGCTGGGTGCTCAGTGCTCAGGGTGCTGTGTGCTCAGTGCTCAGGGTGCTGGGTGCTCAGTACTCAGGGTGCTGGGTGCACAGGGCTCGGGGTGCTGGGTGCTCAGTGCTCAGGGTGCTGGGTGCTCAGTGCTCAGGGTGCTGGGTGTTCAGTACTCGGTGTGCTGGGTGCTCAGTACTCAGGGTGCTGGGTGCTCAGTACTCAGGGTGCTGGGTGATCAGTACTCGGGTGCTGGGTGCTCAGTGCTCAGAGTGCTGGGTGCTCAGTGCTCGGGGTGCTGGGTGCTCAGTGCTCAGTACTCAGGGTGCTGGGTGCTCAGTGCTCTTGGTACTGGGTGCACAGTGCTCAGTACTCAGGGTGCTGGGTGCTCAGTGCTCAGGGTGCTGGGTGCTCAGTGCTCAGCGTGCTGGGTGCTCAGTGCTCAGGGTGCTGGGTGCTCAGTGCTCAGGGTGCTGGGTACTCAGTGCTCGGGGTGCTGGGTGCTCAGTACTCAGGGTGCTGCGTGCTCAGTACTCAGGGTGCTCAGTGCTCAGTACTCAGGGTGCTCAGTGCTCAGTACTCAGGGTGCTCAGTGCTCAGGGTGCTGGGTGCTCAGTGCTCGGGGTGCTGGGTGCTCAGTCCTCAGGGTGCTGGGTGCTCAGTGCTCAGGGTGCTCGGTGCTCAGTGCTCAGGGTGCTGGGTGCTCAGTACTCAGGGTGCTGGGTGCTCAGTGCTCAGGGTGCTGGGTGCTCAGTACTCATGGTGCTCTGTGCTCAGTGCTCAGGGTGCTGAGTGCTCAGTGCTCAGGGTGCTCGGTGCTTAGTACTCAGGGTGCTGGGTGCTCAGTACTCAGGGTGCTGGGTGCTCAGTGCTCAGGGTGCTGGGTGCTCAGTGCTCAGGGTGCTGGGTGCTCAGTACTCAGGGTGCTGGGTGCTCAGTTCTCGGGGTGCTGGGTGCTCAGTACTCAGGGAGCTGGGTGCTCAGTACTCAGGGTGCTGGGTGCTCAGTACTTGGGTGCTGGGTGCTCAGTGCTCAGGGTGCTGGGTGCTCCGTGCTCGGGGTGCTGGGTGCTCAGTGCTCAGTACTCAGGGTGCTGGGTGCTCAGTGCTCGGGGTGCTGGGTGGTCAGTGCTCAGTACTCAGGGTGCTGGGTGCTCAGTGCTCGGGGTGCTTGATGCTCAGTACTCAGGATGCTGGGTGCTCAGTGCTCAGTACACAGGGTGCTGGGTGCTCAGTGCTCGGGGTGCTGGGAGCTCAGTGCTCAGTACTCAGGGTGCTGGGTGCTCAGTGCTCGGGGTGCTTGATGCTCAGTACTCAGGGTGCTGGGTGCTCAGTGCTCAGGGTGCTGGGTGCTCAGTACTCAGGGTGCTGGGTGCTCAGTACTCAGTATGCTGGGTGCTCAGTACTCGGGGTGCTGGGTGCTCAGTACTCAGTATGCTGGGTGCTCAGTGCTCGGGGTGCTCAGTACTCAGGGTGCTGTGTGTTCAGTGCTCAGGGTACTGGGTGCTCAGTACTCAGGGTGCTCAGTGCTTGGGGTGCTGGGTGCGCAGCACTCAGGCTGTTGGGTGCTCAGTACTCAGGGTGCTCAGTGCTTGGGGTGCTGGGTGCTCAGTACTCAGGGTGCTCAGTGCTTGGGGTGTTGGGTGCTCAGTACTCAGGGTGCTGGGTGCTCAGTGCTCAGGGTGCTGGGTGCTCAGTACTCAGGGTGCTGGATGCTCATTACTCAGGGTGCTAGGTGCTCAGTGTTCGGGGTGCTGGGTGCTCAGAGCTCGGGGTGCTGGGTGCTCAGTGCTCAGGGTGCTGGGTGCTCAGTGCTCAGGTTTCTGGGTGCTCAGTGCTCGGGGCGCTGGGTGCTCAGTGCTCAGGGTGCTCGGTGCTCAGTGCTCAGGGTGCTGGGTGCTCAGTACTCAGGGTGCTGGGTGCTCAGTGCTCAGGGTGCTGGGTGCTCAGTGCTCAGGGTGCTCGGTGCTTAGTACTCGGGGTGCTGGGTGCTCAGTACTCAGGGTTCTGGGTGCTCAGTGCTCAGGTTGCTGGGTGCTCAGTGCTCAGGGTGCTGGGTGCTCAGTACTCAGGGTGCTGGGTGCTCAGTACTCAGGGTGCTGGGTGCTCAGTTCTCAGGGTGCTGGGTGCTCAGTGCTCGGGGTGCTGGGTGCTCAGTGCTCGGGGTGCTCGGTGCTCAGTGCTCAAGGTGCTGGGTGCTCAGTGCTCAGGGTGCTGGGTGCTCAGTACTCAGGGTGCTGGGTGCTCAGTACTCAGTATGCTGGGTGCTCAGTGCTCGGGGTCCTGGGTGCTCAGTGCTCAGTACTCAGGGTGCTGGGTGCTCAGTGCTCGGGGTGCTTGATGCTCAGTACTCAGGGTGCTGGGTGCTCAGTGCTCAGGGTGCTGGGTGCTCAGTACTCAGGGTGCTGGGTGCTCAGTACTCAGTATGCTGGGTGCTCAGTGCTCGGGGTGCTCAGTACTCAGGGTGCTGTGTGTTCAGTGCTCAGGGTACTGGGTGCTCAGTACTCAGGGTGCTCAGTGCTTGGGGTGCTGGGTGCGCAGTACTCAGGGTGTTGGGTGCTCAGTACTCACGGTGCTCAGTGCTTGGGGTGCTGGGTGCTCAGTACTCAGGGTGCTCAGTGCTTGGGGTGTTGGGTGCTCAGTACTCAGGGTGCTGGGTGCTCAGTGCTCAGGGTGCTGGGTGCTCAGTACTCAGGGTGCTGGGTGCTCATCACTCAGGGTGCTAGGTGCTCAGTGTTCGGGGTGCTGGGTGCTCAGTGCTCGGGGTGCTGGGTGCTCAGTACTCGGGGTGCTCTGTGCTCAGTACGTTGGGTGATCACTAATCAGGGTGCTGGGTGCTCAGTGCTCAGGGTGCTGGGTGCTCAGTGCTCAGGGTGCTGGGTGCTCAGTGCTCAGGGTGCTGGGTGCTCAGTGCTCAGGGTGCTGGGTGCTCAGTGCTCGGGGTGCTCGGAGCTCAGTGCTCAGGGTGCTGGGTGCTCAGTGCTCGGGGTGCTCGGTGCTCAGTACTCAGGGTGCTGGGTGCTCAGAGCTCGGGGTGCTCGGTGCTCAGTACGTTGGGTGCTCACTACTCAGGGTGCTGGGTGCTCAGTGCTCAGGGTGCTGGGTGCTGAGTGCTCAGGGTGCTGGGTGCTCAGTGCTCAGGTTGCTTGGTGCTCAGTACTCAGGGTGCTGGGTGCGCAGTGCTCGGGGTGATGGGTGCTCAGTGCTCAGGGTGCTGGGTGCTCAGTGCTCAGGGTGCTGGGTGCTCAGTACTCGGGGAGCTGGGTGCTCAGTACTCAGGGTGCTGGGTGCTCAGTACTCAGGGTGCTGGGTGATCAGTACTCGGGTGCTGGGTGCTCAGTGCTCAGAGTGCTGGGTGCTCAGTGCTTGGGGTGCTGGGTGCTCAGGGCTCAGTACTCAGGGTGCTGGGTGCTCAGTGCTCTTGGTGCTGGGTGCACAGTGCTCAGTACTCAGGGTGCTGGGTGCTCAGTGCTCAGGGTGCTGGGTGCTCAGTGCTCAGGGTGCTGGGTGCTCAGTGCTCAGGGTGCTGGGTGCTCAGTGCTCAGCGTGCTGGGTACTCACTGCTCGGGGTGCTGGGTGCTCAGTGCTCGGGGTGCTCGGTGCTCAGTACGTTGGGTGCTCACTACTCAGGGTGCTGGGTGCTCAGTGCTCAGGGTGCTGGGTGCTGAGTGCTCACTGTGCTGGGTGCTCAGTGCTCAGGGTGCTGGGTGCTCAGTGCTCAGGGTGCTGGGTGCTCAGTACTCAGGGTGCTGGGTGCACAGGGCTCGGGGTGCTGGGTGCTCAGTGCTCAGGGTGCTGGGTGCTCAGTGCTCAGGGTGCTGGGTGTTCAGTACTCGGTGTGCTGGGTGCTCAGTACTCAGGGTGCTGGGTGCTCAGTACTCAGGGTGCTGGGTGATCAGTACTCGGGTGCTGGGTGCTCAGTGCTCAGAGTGCTGGGTGCTCAGTGCTCGGGGTGCTGGGTGCTCAGTGCTCAGTACTCAGGGTGCTGGGTGCTCAGTGCTCTTGGTACTGTGTGCACAGTGCTCAGTACTCAGGGTGCTGGGTGCTCAGTGCTCAGGGTGCTGGGTGCTCAGTGCTCAGCGTGCTGGGTGCTCAGTGCTCAGGGTGCTGGGTGCTCAGTGCTCAGGGTGCTGGGTACTCAGTGCTTGGGGTGCTGGGTGCTCAGTACTCAGGGTGCTGCGTGCTCAGTACTCAGGGTGCTCAGTGCTCAGTACTCAGGGTGCTCAGTGCTCAGTACTCAGGGTGCTCAGTGCTCAGGGTGCTGGGTGCTCAGTGCTCGGGGTGCTGGGTGCTCAGTCCTCAGGGTGCTGGGTGCTCAGTGCTCAGGGTGCTCGGTGCTCAGTGCTCAGGGTGCTGGGTGCTCAGTACTCAGGGTGCTGGGTGCTCAGTGCTCAGGGTGCTGGGTGCTCAGTACTCATGGTGCTCTGTGCTCAGTGCTCAGGGTGCTGGGTGCTCAGTGCTCAGGGTGCTCGGTGCTTAGTACTCAGGGTGCTGGGTGCTCAGTACTCAGGGTGCTGGGTGCTCAGTGCTCAGGGTGCTGGGTGCTCAGTGCTCAGGGTGCTGGGTGCTCAGTACTCAGGGTGCTGGGTGCTCAGTTCTCGGGGTGCTGGGTGCTCAGTACTCAGGGAGCTGGGTGCTCAGTACTCAGGGTGCTGGGTGCTCAGTACTTGGGTGCTGGGTGCTCAGTGCTCAGGGTGCTGGGTGCTCCGTGCTCGGGGTGCTGGGTGCTCAGTGCTCAGTACTCAGGGTGCTGGGTGCTCAGTGCTCGGGGTGCTGGGTGGTCAGTGCTCAGTACTCAGGGTGCTGGGTGCTCAGTGCTCGGGGTGCTTGATGCTCAGTACTCAGGATGCTGGGTGCTCAGTGCTCAGTACACAGGGTGCTGGGTGCTCAGTGCTCGGGGTGCTGGGAGCTCAGTGCTCAGTACTCAGGGTGCTGGGTGCTCAGTGCTCGGGGTGCTTGATGCTCAGTACTCAGGGTGCTGGGTGCTCAGTGCTCAGGGTGCTGGGTGCTCAGTACTCAGGGTGCTGGGTGCTCAGTACTCAGTATGCTGGGTGCTCAGTACTCGGGGTGCTGGGTGCTCAGTACTCAGTATGCTGGGTGCTCAGTGCTCGGGGTGCTCAGTACTCAGGGTGCTGTGTGTTCAGTGCTCAGGGTACTGGGTGCTCAGTACTCAGGGTGCTCAGTGCTTGGGGTGCTGGGTGCGCAGCACTCAGGCTGTTGGGTGCTCAGTACTCAGGGTGCTCAGTGCTTGGGGTGCTGGGTGCTCAGTACTCAGGGTGCTCAGTGCTTGGGGTGTTGGGTGCTCAGTACTCAGGGTGCTGGGTGCTCAGTGCTCAGGGTGCTGGGTGCTCAGTACTCAGGGTGCTGGATGCTCATTACTCAGGGTGCTAGGTGCTCAGTGTTCGGGGTGCTGGGTGCTCAGTGCTCGGGGTGCTGGGTGCTCAGTGCTCAGGGTGCTGGGTGCTCAGTGCTCAGGTTTCTGGGTGCTCAGTGCTCGGGGCGCTGGGTGCTCAGTGCTCAGGGTGCTCGGTGCTCAGTGCTCAGGGTGCTGGGTGCTCAGTACTCAGGGTGCTGGGTGCTCAGTGCTCAGGGTGCTGGGTGCTCAGTGCTCAGGGTGCTCGGTGCTTAGTACTCGGGGTGCTGGGTGCTCAGTACTCAGGGTTCTGGGTGCTCAGTGCTCAGGTTGCTGGGTGCTCAGTGCTCAGGGTGCTGGGTGCTCAGTACTCAGGGTGCTGGGTGCTCAGTACTCAGGGTGCTGGGTGCTCAGTTCTCAGGGTGCTGGGTGCTCAGTGCTCGGGGTGCTGGGTGCTCAGTGCTCGGGGTGCTCGGTGCTCAGTGCTCAAGGTGCTGGGTGCTCAGTGCTCAGGGTGCTGGGTGCTCAGTACTCAGGGTGCTGGGTGCTCAGTACTCAGTATGCTGGGTGCTCAGTGCTCGGGGTCCTGGGTGCTCAGTGCTCAGTACTCAGGGTGCTGGGTGCTCAGTGCTCGGGGTGCTTGATGCTCAGTACTCAGGGTGCTGGGTGCTCAGTGCTCAGGGTGCTGGGTGCTCAGTACTCAGGGTGCTGGGTGCTCAGTACTCAGTATGCTGGGTGCTCAGTGCTCGGGGTGCTCAGTACTCAGGGTGCTGTGTGTTCAGTGCTCAGGGTACTGGGTGCTCAGTACTCAGGGTGCTCAGTGCTTGGGGTGCTGGGTGCGCAGTACTCAGGGTGTTGGGTGCTCAGTACTCACGGTGCTCAGTGCTTGGGGTGCTGGGTGCTCAGTACTCAGGGTGCTCAGTGCTTGGGGTGTTGGGTGCTCAGTACTCAGGGTGCTGGGTGCTCAGTGCTCAGGGTGCTGGGTACTCAGTACTCAGGGTGCTGGGTGCTCATCACTCAGGGTGCTAGGTGCTCAGTGTTCGGGGTTCTGGGTGCTCAGTGCTCGGGGTGCTGGGTGCTCAGTACTCGGGGTGCTCTGTGCTCAGTACGTTGGGTGATCACTAATCAGGGTGCTGGGTGCTCAGTGCTCAGGGTGCTGGGTGCTCAGTGCTCAGGGTGCTGGGTGCTCAGTGCTCAGGGTGCTGGGTGCTCAGTGCTCAGGGTGCTGGGTGCTCAGTGCTCGGGGTGCTCGGAGCTCAGTGCTCAGGGTGCTGGGTGCTCAGTGCTCGGGGTGCTCGGTGCTCAGTACTCAGGGTGCTGGGTGCTCAGAGCTCGGGGTGCTCGGTGCTCAGTACGTTGGGTGCTCACTACTCAGGGTGCTGGGTGCTCAGTGCTCAGGGTGCTGGGTGCTGAGTGCTCAGGGTGCTGGGTGCTCAGTGCTCAGGTTGCTTGGTGCTCAGTACTCAGGGTGCTGGGTGCGCAGTGCTCGGGGTGATGGGTGCTCAGTGCTCAGGGTGCTGGGTGCTCAGTGCTCAGGGTGCTGGGTGCTCAGTACTCGGGGAGCTGGGTGCTCAGTACTCAGGGTGCTGGGTGCTCAGTACTCAGGGTGCTGGGTGATCAGTACTCGGGTGCTGGGTGCTCAGTGCTCAGAGTGCTGGGTGCTCAGTGCTTGGGGTGCTGGGTGCTCAGGGCTCAGTACTCAGGGTGCTGGGTGCTCAGTGCTCTTGGTGCTGGGTGCACAGTGCTCAGTACTCAGGGTGCTGGGTGCTCAGTGCTCAGGGTGCTGGGTGCTCAGTGCTCAGGGTGCTGGGTGCTCAGTGCTCAGGGTGCTGGGTGCTCAGTGCTCAGCGTGCTGGGTACTCACTGCTCGGGGTGCTGGGTGCTCAGTGCTCGGGGTGCTCGGTGCTCAGTACGTTGGGTGCTCACTACTCAGGGTGCTGGGTGCTCAGTGCTCAGGGTGCTGGGTGCTGAGTGCTCACTGTGCTGGGTGCTCAGTGCTCAGGGTGCTGGGTGCTCAGTGCTCAGGGTGCTGGGTGCTCAGTACTCAGGGTGCTGGGTGCACAGGGCTCGGGGTGCTGGGTGCTCAGTGCTCAGGGTGCTGGGTGCTCAGTGCTCAGGGTGCTGGGTGTTCAGTACTCGGTGTGCTGGGTGCTCAGTACTCAGGGTGCTGGGTGCTCAGTACTCAGGGTGCTGGGTGATCAGTACTCGGGTGCTGGGTGCTCAGTGCTCAGAGTGCTGGGTGCTCAGTGCTCGGGGTGCTGGGTGCTCAGTGCTCAGTACTCAGGGTGCTGGGTGCTCAGTGCTCTTGGTACTGGGTGCACAGTGCTCAGTACTCAGGGTGCTGGGTGCTCAGTGCTCAGGGTGCTGGGTGCTCAGTGCTCAGCGTGCTGGGTGCTCAGTGCTCAGGGTGCTGGGTGCTCAGTGCTCAGGGTGCTGGGTACTCAGTGCTTGGGGTGCTGGGTGCTCAGTACTCAGGGTGCTGCGTGCTCAGTACTCAGGGTGCTCAGTGCTCAGTACTCAGGGTGCTCAGTGCTCAGTACTCAGGGTGCTCAGTGCTCAGGGTGCTGGGTGCTCAGTGCTCGGGGTGCTGGGTGCTCAGTCCTCAGGGTGCTGGGTGCTCAGTGCTCAGGGTGCTCGGTGCTCAGTGCTCAGGGTGCTGGGTGCTCAGTACTCAGGGTGCTGGGTGCTCAGTGCTCAGGGTGCTGGGTGCTCAGTACTCATGGTGCTCTGTGCTCAGTGCTCAGGGTGCTGGGTGCTCAGTGCTCAGGGTGCTCGGTGCTTAGTACTCAGGGTGCTGGGTGCTCAGTACTCAGGGTGCTGGGTGCTCAGTGCTCAGGGTGCTGGGTGCTCAGTGCTCAGGGTGCTGGGTGCTCAGTACTCAGGGTGCTGGGTGCTCAGTTCTCGGGGTGCTGGGTGCTCAGTACTCAGGGAGCTGGGTGCTCAGTACTCAGGGTGCTGGGTGCTCAGTACTTGGGTGCTGGGTGCTCAGTGCTCAGGGTGCTGGGTGCTCCGTGCTCGGGGTGCTGGGTGCTCAGTGCTCAGTACTCAGGGTGCTGGGTGCTCAGTGCTCGGGGTGCTGGGTGGTCAGTGCTCAGTACTCAGGGTGCTGGGTGCTCAGTGCTCGGGGTGCTTGATGCTCAGTACTCAGGATGCTGGGTGCTCAGTGCTCAGTACACAGGGTGCTGGGTGCTCAGTGCTCGGGGTGCTGGGAGCTCAGTGCTCAGTACTCAGGGTGCTGGGTGCTCAGTGCTCGGGGTGCTTGATGCTCAGTACTCAGGGTGCTGGGTGCTCAGTGCTCAGGGTGCTGGGTGCTCAGTACTCAGGGTGCTGGGTGCTCAGTACTCAGTATGCTGGGTGCTCAGTACTCGGGGTGCTGGGTGCTCAGTACTCAGTATGCTGGGTGCTCAGTGCTCGGGGTGCTCAGTACTCAGGGTGCTGTGTGTTCAGTGCTCAGGGTACTGGGTGCTCAGTACTCAGGGTGCTCAGTGCTTGGGGTGCTGGGTGCGCAGCACTCAGGCTGTTGGGTGCTCAGTACTCAGGGTGCTCAGTGCTTGGGGTGCTGGGTGCTCAGTACTCAGGGTGCTCAGTGCTTGGGGTGTTGGGTGCTCAGTACTCAGGGTGCTGGGTGCTCAGTGCTCAGGGTGCTGGGTGCTCAGTACTCAGGGTGCTGGATGCTCATTACTCAGGGTGCTAGGTGCTCAGTGTTCGGGGTGCTGGGTGCTCAGTGCTCGGGGTGCTGGGTGCTCAGTGCTCAGGGTGCTGGGTGCTCAGTGCTCAGGTTTCTGGGTGCTCAGTGCTCGGGGCGCTGGGTGCTCAGTGCTCAGGGTGCTCGGTGCTCAGTGCTCAGGGTGCTGGGTGCTCAGTACTCAGGGTGCTGGGTGCTCAGTGCTCAGGGTGCTGGGTGCTCAGTGCTCAGGGTGCTCGGTGCTTAGTACTCGGGGTGCTGGGTGCTCAGTACTCAGGGTTCTGGGTGCTCAGTGCTCAGGTTGCTGGGTGCTCAGTGCTCAGGGTGCTGGGTGCTCAGTACTCAGGGTGCTGGGTGCTCAGTACTCAGGGTGCTGGGTGCTCAGTTCTCAGGGTGCTGGGTGCTCAGTGCTCGGGGTGCTGGGTGCTCAGTGCTCGGGGTGCTCGGTGCTCAGTGCTCAAGGTGCTGGGTGCTCAGTGCTCAGGGTGCTGGGTGCTCAGTACTCAGGGTGCTGGGTGCTCAGTACTCAGTATGCTGGGTGCTCAGTGCTCGGGGTCCTGGGTGCTCAGTGCTCAGTACTCAGGGTGCTGGGTGCTCAGTGCTCGGGGTGCTTGATGCTCAGTACTCAGGGTGCTGGGTGCTCAGTGCTCAGGGTGCTGGGTGCTCAGTACTCAGGGTGCTGGGTGCTCAGTACTCAGTATGCTGGGTGCTCAGTGCTCGGGGTGCTCAGTACTCAGGGTGCTGTGTGTTCAGTGCTCAGGGTACTGGGTGCTCAGTACTCAGGGTGCTCAGTGCTTGGGGTGCTGGGTGCGCAGTACTCAGGGTGTTGGGTGCTCAGTACTCACGGTGCTCAGTGCTTGGGGAGCTGGGTGCTCAGTACTCAGGGTGCTCAGTGCTTGGGGTGTTGGGTGCTCAGTACTCAGGGTGCTGGGTGCTCAGTGCTCAGGGTGCTGGGTGCTCAGTACTCAGGGTGCTGGGTGCTCATCACTCAGGGTGCTAGGTGCTCAGTGTTCGGGGTGCTGGGTGCTCAGTGCTCGGGGTGCTGGGTGCTCAGTACTCGGGGTGCTCTGTGCTCAGTACGTTGGGTGATCACTAATCAGGGTGCTGGGTGCTCAGTGCTCAGGGTGCTGGGTGCTCAGTGCTCAGGGTGCTGGGTGCTCAGTGCTCAGGGTGCTGGGTGCTCAGTGCTCAGGGTGCTGGGTGCTCAGTGCTCGGGGTGCTCGGAGCTCAGTGCTCAGGGTGCTGGGTGCTCAGTGCTCGGGGTGCTCGGTGCTCAGTACTCAGGGTGCTGGGTGCTCAGAGCTCGGGGTGCTCGGTGCTCAGTACGTTGGGTGCTCACTACTCAGGGTGCTGGGTGCTCAGTGCTCAGGGTGCTGGGTGCTGAGTGCTCAGGGTGCTGGGTGCTCAGTGCTCAGGGTGCTTGGTGCTCAGTACTCAGGGTGCTGGGTGCGCAGTGCTCGGGGTGATGGGTGCTCAGTGCTCAGGGTGCTGGGTGCTCAGTGCTCAGGGTGCTGGGTGCTCAATACTCGGGGAGCTGGGTGCTCAGTACTCAGGGTGCTGGGTGCTCAGTACTCAGGGTGCTGGGTGATCAGTACTCGGGTGCTGGGTGCTCAGTGCTCAGAGTGCTGGGTGCTCAGTGCTTGGGGTGCTGGGTGCTCAGGGCTCAGTACTCAGGGTGCTGGGTGCTCAGTGCTCTTGGTGCTGGGTGCACAGTGCTCAGTACTCAGGGTGCTGGGTGCTCAGTGCTCAGGGTGCTGGGTGCTCAGTGCTCAGGGTGCTGGGTGCTCAGTGCTCAGGGTGCTGGGTGCTCAGTGCTCAGGGTGCTGGGTACTCAGTGCTCGGGGTGCTGGGTGCTCAGTGCTCGGCGTGCTCGGTGCTCAGTACGTTGGGTGCTCACTATTCAGGGTGCTGGGTGCTCAGTGCTCAGGGTGCTGGGTGCTGAGTGCTCAGGGTGCTGGGTGCTCAGTGCTCAGGGTGCTGGGTGCTCAGTGCTCAGGGTGCTGGGTTCTCAGTACTCAGGGTGCTGGGTGCACAGGGCTCGGGGTGCTGGGTGCTCAGTGCTCAGGGTGCTGGGTGCTCAGTGCTCAGGGTGCTGGGTGCTCAGTACTCGGGGTGCTGGGTGCTCAGTACTCAGGGTGCTGGGTGCTCAGTACTCAGGGTGCTGGGTGATCAGTACTCGGGTGCTGGGTGCTCAGTGCTCAGAGTGCTGGGTGCTCAGTGCTCGGGGTGCTGGGTGCTCAGTGCTCAGTACTCAGGGTGCTGGGTGCTCAGTGCTCTTGGTGCTGGGTGCACAGTGCTCAGTACTCAGGGTGCTGTGTGCTCAGTGCTCAGGGTGCTGGGTGCTCAGTGCTCAGCGTGCTGGGTGCTCAGTGCTCAGGGTGCTGGGTGCTCAGTGCTCAGGGTGCTGGGTACTCAGTGCTCGGGGTGCTGGGTGCTCAGTACTCAGGGTGCTGGGTGCTCAGTACTCAGGGTGCTCAGTGCTCAGTACTCAGGGTGCTCAGTGCTCAGTACTCAGGGTGCTCAGTGCTCAGGGTGCTGGGTGCTCAGTGCTCGGGGTGCTGGGTGCTCAGTCCTCAGGGTGCTGGGTGCTCAGTACTCAGGGTGCTCGGTGCTTAGTACTCAGGGTGCTGGGTGCTCAGTACTCCGTGTGCTGGGTGCTCAGTGCTCAGTACTCAGGGTTCTGGGTGCTCAGTACTCAGGGTGCTGGGTGCTCAGTGCTCGGGGTGCTGGGTGCTCAGTACTCGGGGTGCTCGGTGCTCAGTACTCAGGGTGCTGGGTGCTCAGTGCTCGGGGTGCTCAGTACTCAGGGTGCTGTGTGTTCAGTTCTCAGGGTGCTGGGTGCTCAGTACTCAGGGTGCTCGGTGCTTAGTACTCAGGGTGCTGGGTGCTCAGTACTCCGGGTGCTGGGTGCTCAGTGCTCGGGGTGCTCAGTGCTCAGTGCTCAAGGTGCTGGGTGCTCAGTACTCAGGGTGATCATTGCTCAGGGTGCGGGGTGCTCAGTACTCAGGGTGCTCAGTGCTCAGTACTAAGGGTGCTCAGTGCTCAGGGTGCTGGGTGCTCAGTGTTCGGGGTGCTCGGTGATCAGTACTCAGGGTGCTGGGTGCTCAGTGCTCATGGTGCTGGGTGCTCAGTGCTCAGGGTGCTGGTTGCTCAGTGCTCAGGGTGCTGGGTGCTCAGTACTCAGGGTTTTCGGTGCTCAGTACTCCGGGTGCTCAGTGCTCGGAGTGCTGGGTGCTCAGTACTCAGGGTGCTGGGTGCTCAGTACTCAGGGTGCTGGGTGCTCAGTACTCGGGTGCTGGGTGCTCAGTGCTCAGAGTGCTGGGTGCTCAGTGCTTGGGGTGCTGGGTGCTCAGTGCTCAGTACTCAGGGTGCTGGGAGCTCAGTGCTCTTGGTGCTGGGTGCACAGTGCTCAGTACTCAGGGTGCTGGGTGCTCAGTGCTCAGGGTGCTGGGTGCTCAGTGCTCAGGGTGCTGGGTGCTCAGTGCTCAGGGTGCTGGGTGCTCAGTGCTCAGGGTGCTGGGTACTCAGTGCTCGGGGTGCTGGGTGCTCAGTACTCAGGGTGCTGGGTGCTCAGTGCTCAGGGTGCTGGGTGCTCAGTGCTCAGGGTGCTGGGTGCTCAGTACTCAGGGTGCTGGGTGCTCAGTGCTCGGGGTGCTCAGTGCTCAGTACGCTGGGTGCTCAGTACTCAGGGTGCTGGGTGCTCAGTACTCAGGGTGCTGTGTGCTCAGTACTCAGGGTGCTGGGTGCTTAGTACTCAGGGTGCTGGGTGCTTAGTACTCAGGGTGCTGGCTGCTCAGTGCTCAGGGTGCTCGGTGCTCAGTGCTCGGGGTGCTGGGTGCTCAGTACTCAGGGTGGTCAGTGCTCAGTGCTATGGGTGCTGGGTGCTCTGTGCTCGGGGTGCTGGGTGCTCATTGCTCAGGGTGCTGGGTGCTCAGTACTCAGGGTGCTCAGTGCTCAGTGCTCGGGGTGCTGGGTGCTCAGTGCTAGGGGTGCTGGGTGCTCAGTGCTCAGGGTGCTGGGTGCTCAGTGCTCAGGGTTCTGGGTGCTCAGTGCTCGGGGCGCTGGGTACTCAGTGCTCGGGGTGCTCGGAGCTCAGTACTCAGTGTGCTGGGTGCTCAGTGCTCGTTGTGCTCGGTGCTCAGTACTCAGGGTGCTGGGTGCTCAGTGCTCGGGGTGCTCGGTGCTCAGTACGTTGGGTGCTCACTACTCAGGGTGCTGGGTGCTCAGTGCTCAGGGTGCTGGGTGCTGAGTGCTCAGGGTGCTGGGTGCTCAGTGCTCAGGGTGCTGGGTGCTCAGTACTCAGGGTGCTGGGTGCGCAGTGCTCGGGGTGCTGGGTGCTCAGTGCTCAGGGTGCTGGGTGCTCAGTGCTCAGGGTGCTGGGTGCTCAGTACTCGGGGTGCTGGGTGCTCAGTACTCAGGGTGCTGGGTGCTCAGTACTCAGGGTGCTGGGTGATCAGTACTCGGGTGCTGGGTGCTCAGTGCTCAGAGTGCTGGGTGCTCAGTGCTTGGGGTGCTGGGTGCTCAGTGCTCAGTACTCAGGGTGCTGGGTGCTCAGTGCTCTTGGTGCTGGGTGCACAGTGCTCAGTACTCAGGGTGCTGGGTGCTCAGTGCTCAGTGTGCTGGGTGCTCAGTGCTCAGGGTGCTGGGTGCTCAGTGCTCAGGGTGCTGGGTGCTCAGTGCTCAGGGTGCTGGGTACTCAGTGCTCGGGGTGCTGGGTGCTCAGTACTCAGGGTGCTGGGTGCTCAGTACTCAGGGTGCTCAGTGCTCAGTACTCAGGGTGCTCAGTGCTCAGTACTCAGGGTGCTCAGTGCTCAGGGTGCTGGGTGCTCAGTGCTCGGGGTGCTGGGTGCTCAGTCCTCAGGGTGCTGGTTGCTCAGTGCTCAGGGTGCTCGGTGCTCAGTGCTCAGGGTGCTGGGTGCTCAGTACTCAGGGTGCTGGGTGCTCAGTGCTCGGGGTGCTGGGTGCTCAGTACTCAGGGTGCTGGGTGCTCAGTGCTCAGGGTGCTGGGTGCTCAGTGCTCAGGGTGCTCGGTGCTTAGTACTCAGGGTGCTGGGTGCTCAGTACTCAGGGTGCTGGGTGCTCAGTGCTCAGGGTGCTGGGTGCTCAGTGCTCAGGGTGCTGGGTGCTCAGTACTCAGGGTGCTGGGTGCTCAGTTCTCGGGGTGCTGGGTGCTCAGTACTCAGGGAGCTGTGTGCTTAGTACTCAGGGTGCTGGGTGCTCAGTACTCGGGTGCTGGGTGCTCAGTGCTCAGGGTGCTGGGTGCTCAGTGCTTGGGGTGCTGGGTGCTCAGTGCTCAGTACTCAGGGTGCTGGGGGCTCAGTGCTCGGGGTGCTGGGTGCTCAGTGCTCAGTACTCAGGGTGCTGGGTGCTCAGTGCTCAGGGTGCTGGGTGCTCAGTGCTCAGGGTGCTGGGTGCTCAGTGCTCAGGGTGCTGGGTGCTCAGTACTCAGGGTGCTCGGTGCTTAGTACTCAGGGTGCTGGGTGCTCAGTACTCCGGGTGCTGGGTGCTCAGTGCTCAGTACTCAGGGTGCTGGGTGCTCAGTACTCAGGGTGATGGGTGCTCAGTGCTCGGGGTGCTGGGTGCTCAGTGCTCGGGGTGCTCGGTGCTCAGTACTCAGGGTGCTGGGTGCTCAGTGCTCGGGGTGCTCAGTACTCAGGGTGCTGTGTGTTCAGTGCTCAGGGTGCTGGGTGCTCAGTACTCAGGGTGCTCGGTGCTTAGTACTCAGGGTGCTGGGTGCTCAGTACTCCGGGTGCTGGGTGCTCAGTGCTCGGGGTGCTCAGTGCTCAGTGCTCAAGGTGCTGGGTGCTCAGTACTCAGGGTGATCATTGCTCAGGGTACTGGGTTCTCAGTACTCAGGGTGCTGGGTGCTCAGTACTCAGGGTGCTCAGTGCTCAGTACTCAGGGTGCTCAGTGCTCAGTACTAAGGGTGCTCATTGCTCAGGGTGCTGGGTGCTCAGTGCTCAGGGTGCTGGTTGCTCAGTGCTCAGGGTGCTGGGTGCTCAGTACTCAGGGTTTTCGGTGCTCAGTACTCCGGGTGCTCAGTGCTCAGTACTCAGGGTGCTGGGTGCTCAGTGCTCAGGGTGCTGGGTGCTCAGTACTCAGGGTGCTGGGTGCTCGGTGCTCAGTACGCTGGGTGCTCAGTACTCAGGTTTCTCTGTACTCAGTACTCAGGGTGCTGGGTGCTCAGTACTCAGGGTGCTCGGTGCTCAGTACTCAGGGTGCTGGGTGCTCAGTGCTCAGGGTGCTGGGTGCTCAGTACTCAGGGTGCTGGGTGCTCAGTGCTCGGGGTGCTCGGTGCTCAGTACGCTGGGTGCTCAGTACTCAGGGTGCTGGGTGCTCAGTACTCAGGGTGCTGTGTGCTGAGTACTCAGGGTGCTGGGTGCTTAGTACTCAGGGTGCTGGGTGCTTAGTACTCAGGGTGCTGGCTGCTCAGTGCTCAGGGTGCTCGGTGCTCAGTGCTCGGGGTGCTGGGTGCTCAGTACTCAGGGTGCTCAGTGCTCAGTGCTCTGGGTGCTTGGTGCTCTGTGCTCGGGGTGCTGGGTGCTCATTGCTCAGGGTGCTGGGTGCTCAGTTCTCAGGGTGCTCAGTGCTCAGTGCTCGGGGTGCTGGGTGCTCAGTGCTCGGGGTGCTGGGTGCTCAGTGCTCAGGGTGCTGGGTGCTCAGTGCCCAGGGTTCTGGGTGCTCAGTGCTCGGGGCGCTGGGTACTCAGTGCTCGGGGTGCTCGGAGCTCAGTACTCAGTGTGCTGGGTGCTCAGTGCTCGGGGTGCTCGGTGCTCAGTACTCGGGGTGCTGGGTGCTCAGTGCTCGGGGTGCTCGGTGCTCAGTACGTTGGGTGCTCACTACTCAGGGTGCTGGGTGCTCAGTGCTCAGGGTGCTGGGTGCTGAGTGCTCAGGGTGCTGGGTGATCAGTGCTCAGGGTGCTGGGTGCTCAGTACTCAGGGTGCTGGGTGCACAGTGCTCGGGGTGCTGGGTGCTCAGTGCTCAGGGTGCTGGGTGCTCAGTGCTCAGGGTGCTGGGTGCTCAGTACTCGGGGTGCTGGGTGCTCAGTACTCAGGGTGCTGGGTGCTCAGTACTCAGGGTGCTGGGTGATCAGTACTCGGGTGCTGGGTGCTCAGTGCTCAGAGTGCTGGGTGCTCAGTGCTCGGGGTGCTGGGTGCTCAGTGCTCAGTACTCAGGGTGCTGGGTGCTCAGTGCTCTTGGTGCTGGGTGCACAGTGCTCAGTACTCAGGGTGCTGGGTGCTCAGTGCTCAGTGTGCTGGGTGCTCAGTGCTCAGGGTGCTGGGTGCTCAGTGCTCAGGGTGCTGGGTGCTCAGTGCTCAGGGTGCTGGGTACTCAGTGCTCGGGGTGCTGGGTGCTCAGTACTCAGGGTGCTGGGTGCTCAGTACTCAGGGTGCTCAGTGCTCAGTACTCAGGGTGCTCAGTGCTCAGTACTCAGGGTGCTCAGTGCTCAGGGTGCTGGGTGCTCAGTGCTCTGGGTGCTGGGTGCTCAGTCCTCAGGGTGCTGGGTGCTCAGTGCTCAGGGTGCTCGGTGCTCAGTGCTCAGGGTGCTGGGTGCTCAGTACTCAGGGTGCTGGGTGCTCAGTGCTCGGGGTGCTGGGTGCTCAGTACTCAGGGTGCTGGGTGCTCAGTGCTCAGGGTGCTGGGTGCTCAGTGCTCAGGGTGCTCGGTGCTTAGTACTCAGGGTGCTGGGTGCTCAGTACTCAGGGTGCTGGGTGCTCAGTGCTCAGGGTGCTGGGTGCTCAGTGCTCAGGGTGCTGGGTGCTCAGTACTCAGGGTGCTGGGTGCTCAGTTCTCGGGGTGCTGGGTGCTCAGTACTCAGGGAGCTGTGTGCTTAGTACTCAGGGTGCTGGGTGCTCACTACTCGGGTGCTGGGTGCTCAGTGCTCAGGGTGCTGGGTGCTCAGTGCTTGGGGTGCTGGGTGCTCAGTGCTCAGTACTCAGGGTGCTGGGGGCTCAGTGCTCGGGGTGCTGGGTGCTCAGTGCTCAGTACTCAGGTTGCTGGGTGCTCAGTGCTCAGGGTGCTGGGTGCTCAGTGCTCAGGGTGCTGGGTGCTCAGTGCTCAGGGTGCTGGGTGCTCAGTACTCAGGGTGCTCGGTGCTTAGTACTCAGGGTGCTGGGTGCTCAGTACTCCGGGTGCTGGGTGCTCAGTGCTCAGTACTCAGGGTGCTGGGTGCTCAGTACTCAGGGTGCTGGGTGCTCATTGCTCGGGGTGCTGGGTGCTCAGTGCTCGGGGTGCTCGGTGCTCAGTACTGAGGGTGCTGGGTGCTCAGTGCTCGGGGTGCTCAGTACTCAGGGTGCTGTGTGTTCAGTGCTCAGGGTGCTGTGTGCTCAGTACTCAGGGTGCTCGGTGCTTAGTACTCAGGGTGCTGGGTGCTCAGTACTCCGGGTGCTGGGTGCTCAGTGCTCGGGGTGCTGGGTGCTCAGTGCTCAAGGTGCTGGGTGCTCAGTACTCAGGGTGATCATTGCTCAGGGTGCTGGGTGCTCAGTACTCAGGGTGCTGGGTGCTCAGTACTCAGGGTGCTCAGTGCTCAGTACTCAGGGTGCTCAGTGCTCAGTACTAAGGGTGCTCAGTGCTCAGGGTGCTGGGTGCTCAGTGCTCAGGGTGCTGGTTGCTCAGTGCTCAGGGTGCTGGGTGCTCAGTACTCAGGGTTTTCGGTGCTCAGTACTCCGGGTGCTCAGTGCTCAGTACTCAGGGTGCTGTGTGCTCAGTGCTCAGGGTGCTGGGTGCTCAGTACTCAGGGTGCTGGGTGCTCGGTGCTCAGTATGCTGGGTGCTCAGTACTCAGGTTTCTGGGTACTCAGTACTCAGGGTGCTGGGTGCTCAGTACTCAGGGTGCTCGGTGCTCAGTACTCAGGGTGCTGGGTGCTCAGTGCTCAGGGTGCTGGGTGCTCAGTACTCAGGGTGCTGGGTGCTCAGTGCTCGGGGTGCTTGGTGCTCAGTACGCTGGGTGCTCAGTACTCAGGGTGCTGGGTGCTCAGTACTCAGGGTGCTGTGTGCTCAGTACTCAGGTTGCTGGGTGCTTAGTACTCAGGGTGCTGGGTGCTTAGTACTCAGGGTGCTGGCTGCTCAGTGCTCAGGGTGCTCGGTGCTCAGTGCTCGGGGTGCTGGGTGCTCAGTACTCAGGGTGCTCAGTGCTCAGTGCTCTGGGTGCTGGGTGCTCTGTGCTCGGGGTGCTGGGTGCTCATTGCTCAGGGTGCTGGGTGCTCAGTTCTCAGGGTGCTCAGTGCTCAGTGCTCGGGGTGCTGGGTGCTCAGTGCTCGGGGTGCTGGGTGCTCAGTGCTCAGGGTGCTGGGTGCTCAGTGCCCAGGGTTCTGGGTGCTCAGTGCTCGGGGCGCTTTGTACTCAGTGCTCGGGGTGCTCGGAGCTCAGTACTCAGTGTGCTGGGTGCTCAGTGCTCGGGGTGCTCGGTGCTCAGTACTCGGGGTGCTGGGTGCTCAGTGCTCGGGGTGCTCGGTGCTCAGTAATTTGGGTGCTCACTACTCAGGGTGCTGGGTGCTCAGTGCTCAGGGTGCTGGGTGCTGAGTGCTCAGGGTGCTGGGTGCTCAGTGCTCAGGGTGCTGGGTGCTCAGTGCTCGGGGTGCTCAGTGCTCAGTGCTCAAGGTGCTGGGTGCTCAGTACTCAGGGTGATCATTGCTCAGGGTACTGGGTTCTCAGTACTCAGGGTGCTGGGTGCTCAGTACTCAGGGTGCTCAGTGCTCAGTACTCAGGGTGCTCAGTGCTCAGTACTAAGGGTGCTCATTGCTCAGGGTGCTGGGTGCTCAGTGCTCAGGGTGCTGGTTGCTCAGTGCTCAGGGTGCTGGGTGCTCAGTACTCAGGGTTTTCGGTGCTCAGTACTCCGGGTGCTCAGTGCTCAGTACTCAGGGTGCTGGGTGCTCAGTGCTCAGGGTGCTGGGTGCTCAGTACTCAGGGTGCTGGGTGCTCGGTGCTCAGTACGCTGGGTGCTCAGTACTCAGGTTTCTCTGTACTCAGTACTCAGGGTGCTGGGTGCTCAGTACTCAGGGTGCTCGGTGCTCAGTACTCAGGGTGCTGGGTGCTCAGTGCTCAGGGTGCTGGGTGCTCAGTACTCAGGGTGCTGGGTGCTCAGTGCTCGGGGTGCTCGGTGCTCAGTACGCTGGGTGCTCAGTACTCAGGGTGCTGGGTGCTCAGTACTCAGGGTGCTGTGTGCTGAGTACTCAGGGTGCTGGGTGCTTAGTACTCAGGGTGCTGGGTGCTTAGTACTCAGGGTGCTGGCTGCTCAGTGCTCAGGGTGCTCGGTGCTCAGTGCTCGGGGTGCTGGGTGCTCAGTACTCAGGGTGCTCAGTGCTCAGTGCTCTGGGTGCTTGGTGCTCTGTGCTCGGGGTGCTGGGTGCTCATTGCTCAGGGTGCTGGGTGCTCAGTTCTCAGGGTGCTCAGTGCTCAGTGCTCGGGGTGCTGGGTGCTCAGTGCTCGGGGTGCTGGGTGCTCAGTGCTCAGGGTGCTGGGTGCTCAGTGCCCAGGGTTCTGGGTGCTCAGTGCTCGGGGCGCTGGGTACTCAGTGCTCGGGGTGCTCGGAGCTCAGTACTCAGTGTGCTGGGTGCTCAGTGCTCGGGGTGCTCGGTGCTCAGTACTCGGGGTGCTGGGTGCTCAGTGCTCGGGGTGCTCGGTGCTCAGTACGTTGGGTGCTCACTACTCAGGGTGCTGGGTGCTCAGTGCTCAGGGTGCTGGGTGCTGAGTGCTCAGGGTGCTGGGTGATCAGTGCTCAGGGTGCTGGGTGCTCAGTACTCAGGGTGCTGGGTGCACAGTGCTCGGGGTGCTGGGTGCTCAGTGCTCAGGGTGCTGGGTGCTCAGTGCTCAGGGTGCTGGGTGCTCAGTACTCGGGGTGCTGGGTGCTCAGTACTCAGGGTGCTGGGTGCTCAGTACTCAGGGTGCTGGGTGATCAGTACTCGGGTGCTGGGTGCTCAGTGCTCAGAGTGCTGGGTGCTCAGTGCTCGGGGTGCTGGGTGCTCAGTGCTCAGTACTCAGGGTGCTGGGTGCTCAGTGCTCTTGGTGCTGGGTGCACAGTGCTCAGTACTCAGGGTGCTGGGTGCTCAGTGCTCAGTGTGCTGGGTGCTCAGTGCTCAGGGTGCTGGGTGCTCAGTGCTCAGGGTGCTGGGTGCTCAGTGCTCAGGGTGCTGGGTACTCAGTGCTCGGGGTGCTGGGTGCTCAGTACTCAGGGTGCTGGGTGCTCAGTACTCAGGGTGCTCAGTGCTCAGTACTCAGGGTGCTCAGTGCTCAGTACTCAGGGTGCTCAGTGCTCAGGGTGCTGGGTGCTCAGTGCTCTGGGTGCTGGGTGCTCAGTCCTCAGGGTGCTGGGTGCTCAGTGCTCAGGGTGCTCGGTGCTCAGTGCTCAGGGTGCTGGGTGCTCAGTACTCAGGGTGCTGGGTGCTCAGTGCTCGGGGTGCTGGGTGCTCAGTACTCAGGGTGCTGGGTGCTCAGTGCTCAGGGTGCTGGGTGCTCAGTGCTCAGGGTGCTCGGTGCTTAGTACTCAGGGTGCTGGGTGCTCAGTACTCAGGGTGCTGGGTGCTCAGTGCTCAGGGTGCTGGGTGCTCAGTGCTCAGGGTGCTGGGTGCTCAGTACTCAGGGTGCTGGGTGCTCAGTTCTCGGGGTGCTGGGTGCTCAGTACTCAGGGAGCTGTGTGCTTAGTACTCAGGGTGCTGGGTGCTCACTACTCGGGTGCTGGGTGCTCAGTGCTCAGGGTGCTGGGTGCTCAGTGCTTGGGGTGCTGGGTGCTCAGTGCTCAGTACTCAGGGTGCTGGGGGCTCAGTGCTCGGGGTGCTGGGTGCTCAGTGCTCAGTACTCAGGTTGCTGGGTGCTCAGTGCTCAGGGTGCTGGGTGCTCAGTGCTCAGGGTGCTGGGTGCTCAGTGCTCAGGGTGCTGGGTGCTCAGTACTCAGGGTGCTCGGTGCTTAGTACTCAGGGTGCTGGGTGCTCAGTACTCCGGGTGCTGGGTGCTCAGTGCTCAGTACTCAGGGTGCTGGGTGCTCAGTACTCAGGGTGCTGGGTGCTCATTGCTCGGGGTGCTGGGTGCTCAGTGCTCGGGGTGCTCGGTGCTCAGTACTGAGGGTGCTGGGTGCTCAGTGCTCGGGGTGCTCAGTACTCAGGGTGCTGTGTGTTCAGTGCTCAGGGTGCTGTGTGCTCAGTACTCAGGGTGCTCGGTGCTTAGTACTCAGGGTGCTGGGTGCTCAGTACTCCGGGTGCTGGGTGCTCAGTGCTCGGGGTGCTGGGTGCTCAGTGCTCAAGGTGCTGGGTGCTCAGTACTCAGGGTGATCATTGCTCAGGGTGCTGGGTGCTCAGTACTCAGGGTGCTGGGTGCTCAGTACTCAGGGTGCTCAGTGCTCAGTACTCAGGGTGCTCAGTGCTCAGTACTAAGGGTGCTCAGTGCTCAGGGTGCTGGGTGCTCAGTGCTCAGGGTGCTGGTTGCTCAGTGCTCAGGGTGCTGGGTGCTCAGTACTCAGGGTTTTCGGTGCTCAGTACTCCGGGTGCTCAGTGCTCAGTACTCAGGGTGCTGTGTGCTCAGTGCTCAGGGTGCTGGGTGCTCAGTACTCAGGGTGCTGGGTGCTCGGTGCTCAGTATGCTGGGTGCTCAGTACTCAGGTTTCTGGGTACTCAGTACTCAGGGTGCTGGGTGCTCAGTACTCAGGGTGCTCGGTGCTCAGTACTCAGGGTGCTGGGTGCTCAGTGCTCAGGGTGCTGGGTGCTCAGTACTCAGGGTGCTGGGTGCTCAGTGCTCGGGGTGCTTGGTGCTCAGTACGCTGGGTGCTCAGTACTCAGGGTGCTGGGTGCTCAGTACTCAGGGTGCTGTGTGCTCAGTACTCAGGTTGCTGGGTGCTTAGTACTCAGGGTGCTGGGTGCTTAGTACTCAGGGTGCTGGCTGCTCAGTGCTCAGGGTGCTCGGTGCTCAGTGCTCGGGGTGCTGGGTGCTCAGTACTCAGGGTGCTCAGTGCTCAGTGCTCTGGGTGCTGGGTGCTCTGTGCTCGGGGTGCTGGGTGCTCATTGCTCAGGGTGCTGGGTGCTCAGTTCTCAGGGTGCTCAGTGCTCAGTGCTCGGGGTGCTGGGTGCTCAGTGCTCGGGGTGCTGGGTGCTCAGTGCTCAGGGTGCTGGGTGCTCAGTGCCCAGGGTTCTGGGTGCTCAGTGCTCGGGGCGCTTTGTACTCAGTGCTCGGGGTGCTCGGAGCTCAGTACTCAGTGTGCTGGGTGCTCAGTGCTCGGGGTGCTCGGTGCTCAGTACTCGGGGTGCTGGGTGCTCAGTGCTCGGGGTGCTCGGTGCTCAGTAATTTGGGTGCTCACTACTCAGGGTGCTGGGTGCTCAGTGCTCAGGGTGCTGGGTGCTGAGTGCTCAGGGTGCTGGGTGCTCAGTGCTCAGGGTGCTGGGTGCTCAGTACTCAGGGTGCTGGGTGCACAGTGCTCGGGGTGCTGGGTGCTCAGTGCTCAGGGTGCTGGGTGCTCAGTGCTCAGGGTGCTGGGTGCTCAGTACTCGGGGTGCTGGGTGCTCAGTACTCAGGGTGCTGGGTGCTCAGTACTCAGGGTGCTGGGTGATCAGTACTCGGGTGCTGGGTGCTCAGTGCTCAGAGTGCTGGGTGCTCAGTGCTCGGGGTGCTGGGTGCTCAGTGCTCAGTACTCAGGGTGCTGGGTGCTCAATGCTCTTGGTGCTGGGTGCACAGTGCTCAGTACTCAGGGTGCTGGGTGCTCAGTGCTCAGCGTGCTGGGTGCTCAGTGCTCAGGGTGCTCAGTGCTCAGGGTGCTGGGTACTCAGTGCTCGGGGTGCTGGGTGCTCAGTACTCAGGGTGCTGGGTGCTCAGTACTCAGGGTGCTCAGTGCTCAGTACTCAGGGTGCTCAGTGCTCAGTACTCAGGGTGCTCAGTGCTCAGGGTGCTGGGTGCTCAGTGCTCGGGGTGCTGGGTGCTCAGTCCTCAGGTTGCTGGGTGCTCAGTGCTCAGCCTGCTCGGTGCTCAGTGCTCAGGGTGCTATGTGCTCAGTACTCAGGGTGCTGGGTGCTCAGTGCTCGGGGTGCTGGGTGCTCAGTACTCAGGGTGCTGGGTGCTCAGTGCTCAGGGTGCTGGGTGCTCAGTGCTCAGGGTGCTCGGTGATTAGTACTCAGGGTGCTGGGTGCTCAGTACTCAGGGTGCTGGGTGCTCAGTGCTCAGGGTGCTGGGTGCTCAGTGCTCAGGGTGCTGGGTGCTCAGTACTCAGGGTGCTGGGTGCTCAGTTCTCGGGGTGCTGGGTGCTCAGTACTCAGGGAGCTGGGTGCTCAGTACTCAGGGTGCTGGGTGCTCAGTACTCGGGTGCTGGGTGCTCAGTGCTCAGGGTGCTGGTTGCTCAGTGCTCGGGGTGCTGGGTGCTCAGTGCTCAGTACTCAGGGTGCTGGGTGCTCAGGGCTCGGGGTGCTGGGTGGTCAGTGCTCAGTACTCAGGGTGCTGGGTGCTCAGTGCTCGGGGTGCTTGATGCTCAGTACTCAGGGTGCTGGGTGCTCAGTGCTCAGTACACAGGGTGCTGGGTGCTCAGTGCTCGGGGTGCTGGGTGCTCAGTGCTCAGTACTCAGGGTGCTGGGTGATCAGTGCTCGGGGTGCTTGATGCTCAGTACTCAGGGTGCTGGGTGCTCAGTGCTCAGGGTGCTGGGTGCTCAGTACTCAGGGTGCTGGGTGCTCAGTACTCAGTATGCTGGGTGCTCAGTACTCGGGGTGCTCACTACTCAGGGTGCTGTGTGTTCAGTGCTCAGTGTACTGGGTGCTCAGTACTCAGGGTGCTCAGTGCTCGGGGTGCTTGATGCTCAGTACTCAGGGTGCTGGGTGCTCAGTGCTCAGGTTGCTGGGTGCTCAGTACTCAGGGTGCTGGGTGCTCAGTACTCAGTATGCTGGGTGCTCAGTGCTCGGGGTGCTCAGTACTCAGGGTGCTGTGTGTTCAGTGCTCAGGGTACTGGGTGCTCAGTACTCAGGGTGCTCAGTGCTTGGGGTGCTGGGTGCGCAGCACTCAGGCTGTTGGGTGCTCAGTACTCAGGGTGCTCAGTGCTTGGGGTGCTGGGTGCTCAGTACTCAGGGTGCTCAGTGCTTGGGGTGTTGGGTGCTCAGTACTCAGGGTGCTGGGTGCTCAGTGCTCAGGGTGCTGGGTGCTCAGTACTCAGGGTGCTGGATGCTCATTACTCAGGGTGCTAGGTGCTCAGTGTTCGGGGTGCTGGGTGCTCAGTGCTCGGGGTGCTGGGTGCTCAGTGCTCAGGGTGCTGGGTGCTCAGTGCTCAGGTTTCTGGGTGCTCAGTGCTCGGGGCGCTGGGTGCTCAGTGCTCAGGGTGCTCGGTGCTCAGTGCTCAGGGTGCTGGGTGCTCAGTACTCAGGGTGCTGGGTGCTCAGTGCTCAGGGTGCTGGGTGCTCAGTGCTCAGGGTGCTCGGTGCTTAGTACTCGGGGTGCTGGGTGCTCAGTACTCAGGGTTCTGGGTGCTCAGTGCTCAGGGTGCTGGGTGCTCAGTGCTCAGGGTGCTGGGTGCTCAGTACTCAGGGTGCTGGGTGCTCAGTACTCAGGGTGCTGGGTGCTCAGTTCTCAGGGTGCTGGGTGCTCAGTGCTCAGGGTGCTCGGTGCTCAGTGCTCAGGGTGCTGGGTGCTCAGTGCTCAGCGTGCTGGGTACTCAGTGCTCGGGGTGCTGGGTGCTCAGTGCTCGGGGTGCTCAGTGCTCAGTACGTTGGGTGCTCACTACTCAGGGTGCTGGGTGCTCAGTGCTCAGGGTGCTGGGTGCTGAGTGCTCAGGGTGCTGGGTGCTCAGTGCTCAGGGTGCTGGGTGCTCAGTGCTCAGAGTGCTGGGTGCTCAGTACTCAGGGTGCTGGGTGCACAGGGCTCGGGGTGCTGGGTGCTCAGTGCTCAGGGTGCTGGGTGCTCAGTGCTCAGGGTGCTGGGTGCTCAGTACTCGGGGTGCTGGGTGCTCAGTACTCAGGGTGCTGGGTGCTCAGTACTCAGGGTGCTGGGTGATCAGTACTCGGGTGCTGGGTGCTCAGTGCTCAGAGTGCTGGGTGCTCAGTGCTCGGGGTGCTGGGTGCTCAGTGCTCAGTACTCAGGGTGCTGGGTGCTCAGTGCTCTTGGTGCTGGGTGCACAGTGCTCAGTACTCAGGGTGCTGGGTGCTCAGTGCTCAGGGTGCTGGGTGCTCAGTGCTCAGCGTGCTGGGTGCTCAGTGCTCAGGGTGCTGGGTGCTCAGTGCTCAGGGTGCTGGGTACTCAGTGCTCGGGGTGCTGGGTGCTCAGTACTCAGGGTGCTGCGTGCTCAGTACTCAGGGTGCTCAGTGCTCAGTACTCAGGGTGCTCAGTGCTCAGTACTCAGGGTGCTGGGTGCTCAGTGCTCGGGGTGCTGGGTGCTCAGTGCTCAGTACTCAGGGTGCTGGGTGATCAGTGCTCGGGGTGCTTGATGCTCAGTACTCAGGGTGCTGGGTGCTCAGTGCTCAGGGTGCTGGGTGCTCAGTACTCAGGGTGCTGGGTGCTCAGTACTCAGTATGCTGGGTGCTCAGTACTCGGGGTGCTCACTACTCAGGGTGCTGTGTGTTCAGTGCTCAGGGTACTGGGTGCTCAGTACTCAGGGTGCTCAGTGCTCGGGGTGCTTGATGCTCAGTACTCAGGGTGCTGGGTGCTCAGTGCTCAGGGTGCTGGGTGCTCAGTACTCAGGGTGCTGGGTGCTCAGTACTCAGTATGCTGGGTGCTCAGTGCTCGGGGTGCTCAGTACTCAGGGTGCTGTGTGTTCAGTGCTCAGGGTACTGGGTGCTCAGTACTCAGGGTGCTCAGTGCTTGGGGTGCTGGGTGCGCAGCACTCAGGCTGTTGGGTGCTCAGTACTCAGGGTGCTCAGTGCTTGGGGTGCTGGGTGCTCAGTACTCAGGGTGCTCAGTGCTTGGGGTGTTGGGTGCTCAGTACTCAGGGTGCTGGGTGCTCAGTGCTCAGGGTGCTGGGTGCTCAGTACTCAGGGTGCTGGATGCTCATTACTCAGGGTGCTAGGTGCTCAGTGTTCGGGGTGCTGGGTGCTCAGTGCTCGGGGTGCTGGGTGCTCAGTGCTCAGGGTGCTGGGTGCTCAGTGCTCAGGTTTCTGGGTGCTCAGTGCTCGGGGCGCTGGGTGCTCAGTGCTCAGGGTGCTCGGTGCTCAGTGCTCAGGGTGCTGGGTGCTCAGTGCTCAGGGTGCTGGGTGCTCAGTGCTCAGGGTGCTCGGTGCTTAGTACTCGGGGTGCTGGGTGCTCAGTACTCAGGGTTCTGGGTGCTCAGTGCTCAGGGTGCTGGGTGCTCAGTGCTCAGGGTGCTGGGTGCTCAGTACTCAGGGTGCTGGGTGCTCAGTACTCAGGGTGCTGGGTGCTCAGTTCTCAGGGTGCTGGGTGCTCAGTGCTCGGGGTGCTGGGTGCTCAGTGCTCGGGGTGCTCGGTGCTCAGTGCTCAAGGTGCTGGGTGCTCAGTGCTCAGGGTGCTGGGTGCTCAGTACTCAGGGTGCTGGGTGCTCAGTACTCAGTATGCTGGGTGCTCAGTGCTCGGGGTCCTGGGTGCTCAGTGCTCAGTACTCAGGGTGCTGGGTGCTCAGTGCTCGGCGTGCTTGATGCTCAGTACTCAGGGTGCTGGGTGCTCAGTGCTCAGGGTGCTGGGTGCTCAGTACTCAGGGTGCTGGGTGCTCAGTACTCAGTATGCTGGGTGCTCAGTGCTCGGGGTGCTCAGTACTCAGGGTGCTGTGTGTTCAGTGCTCAGGGTACTGGGTGCTCAGTACTCAGGGTGCTCAGTGCTTGGGGTGCTGGGTGCGCAGTACTCAGGGTGTTGGGTGCTCAGTACTCAGGGTGCTCAGTGCTTGGGGTGCTGGGTGCTCAGTACTCAGGGTGCTCAGTGCTTGGGGTGTTGGGTGCTCAGTACTCAGGGTGCTGGGTGCTCAGTGCTCAGGGTGCTGGGTGCTCAGTACTCAGGGTGCTGGGTGCTCATCACTCAGGGTGCTAGGTGCTCAGTGTTCGGGGTGCTGGGTGCTCAGTGCTCGGGGTGCTGGGTGCTCAGTACTCGGGGGGCTCGGTGCTCAGTACGTTGGGTGCTCACTAATCAGGGTGCTGGGTGCTCAGTGCTCAGGTAGCTGGGTGCTCAGTGCTCAGGGTGCTGGGTGCTCAGTGCTCAGGGTGCTGGGTGCTCAGTGCTCAGGGTGCTGGGTGCGCAGTGCTCAGGGTGCTGGGTGCTCAGTGCTCAGGGTGCTGGGTGCTCAGTGCTCAGGGTGCTGGTTGCTCAGTGCTCGGGGCGCTGGGTGCTCAGTGCTCGGGGTGCTCGGAGCTCAGTACTCAGTGTGCTGGGTGCTCAGTGCTCGGGGTGCTCGGTGCTCAGTACTCAGGGTGCTGGGTGCTCAGAGCTCGGGGTGGTCGGTGCTCAGTACGTTGGGTGCTCACTACTCAGGGTGCTGGGTGCTCAGTGCTCAGGGTGCTGGGTGCTCAGTGCTCAGGGTGCTTGGTGCTCAGTACTCAGGGTGCTGGGTGCGCAGTGCTCGGGGTGATGGGTGGTCAGTGCTCAGGGTGCTGGGTGCTCAGTGCTCAGGGTGCTGGGTGCTCAGTACTCGGGGAGCTGGGTGCTCAGTACTCAGGGTGCTGGGTGCTCAGTACTCAGGGTGCTGGGTGATCAGTACTCGGGTGCTGGGTGCTCAGTGCTCAGAGTGCTGGGTGCTCAGTGCTTGGGGTGCTGGGTGCTCAGTGCTCAGTACTCAGGGTGCTGGGTGCTCAGTGCTCTTGGTGCTGGGTGCACAGTGCTCAGTACTCAGGGTGCTGGGTGCTCAGTGCTCAGGGTGCTGGGTGCTCAGTGCTCAGGGTGCTGGGTGCTCAGTGCTCAGGGTGCTGGGTGCTCAGTGCTCAGCGTGCTGGGTACTCACTGCTCGGGGTGCTGGGTGCTCAGTGCTCGGGGTGCTCGGTGCTCAGTACGTTGGGTGCTCACTACTCAGGGTGCTGGGTGCTCAGTGCTCAGGGTGCTGGGTGCTGAGTGCTCACTGTGCTGGGTGCTCAGTGCTCAGGGTGCTGGGTGCTCAGTGCTCAGGGTGCTGGGTGCTCAGTACTCAGGGTGCTGGGTGCACAGGGCTCGGGGTGCTGGGTGCTCAGTGCTCAGGGTGCTGGGTGCTCAGTGCTCAGGGTGCTGGGTGTTCAGTACTCGGTGTGCTGGGTGCTCAGTACTCAGGGTGCTGGGTGCTCAGTACTCAGGGTGCTGGGTGATCAGTACTCGGGTGCTGGGTGCTCAGTGCTCAGAGTGCTGGGTGCTCAGTGCTCGGGGTGCTGGGTGCTCAGTGCTCAGTACTCAGGGTGCTGGGTGCTCAGTGCTCTTGGTGCTGGGTGCACAGTGCTCAGTACTCAGGGTGCTGGGTGCTCAGTGCTCAGGGTGCTGGGTGCTCAGTGCTCAGCGTGCTGGGTGCTCAGTGCTCAGGGTGCTGGGTGCTCAGTGCTCAGGGTGCTGGGTACTCAGTGCTCGGGTTGCTGGGTGCTCAGTACTCAGGGTGCTGCGTGCTCAGTACTCAGGGTGCTCAGTGCTCAGTACTCAGGGTGCTCAGTGCTCAGTACTCAGGGTGCTCAGTGCTCAGGGTGCTGGGTGCTCAGTGCTCGGGGTGCTGGGTGCTCAGTCCTCAGGGTGCTGGGTGCTCAGTGCTCAGGCTGCTCGGTGCTCAGTGCTCAGGGTGCTGGGTGCTCAGTACTCAGGGTGCTGGGTGCTCAGTGCTCAGGGTGCTGGGTGCTCAGTACTCATGGTGCTCTGTGCTCAGTGCTCAGGGTGCTGGGTGCTCAGTGCTCAGGGTGCTCGGTGCTTAGTACTCAGGGTGCTGGGTGCTCAGTACTCAGGGTGCTGGGTGCTCAGTGCTCAGGGTGCTGGGTGCTCAGTGCTCAGGGTGCTGGGTGCTCAGTACTCAGGGTGCTGGGTGCTCAGTTCTCGGGGTGCTGGGTGCTCAGTACTCAGGGAGCTGGGTGCTCAGTACTCAGGGTGCTGGGTGCTCAGTACTTGGGTGCTGGGTGCTCAGTGCTCGGGGTGCTGGGTGGTCAGTGCTCAGTACTCAGGGTGCTGGGTGCTCAGTGCTCGGGGTGCTTGATGCTCAGTACTCAGGATGCTGGGTGCTCAGTGCTCAGTACACAGGGTGCTGGGTGCTCAGTGCTCGGGGTGCTGGGAGCTCAGTGCTCAGTACTCAGGGTGCTGGGTGCTCAGTGCTCGGGGTGCTTGATGCTCAGTACTCAGGGTGCTGGGTGCTCAGTGCTCAGGTTGCTGGGTGCTCAGTACTCAGGGTGCTGGGTGCTCAGTACTCAGTATGCTGGGTGCTCAGTACTCGGGGTGCTGGGTGCTCAGTACTCAGTATGCTGGGTGCTCAGTGCTCGGGGTGCTCAGTACTCAGGGTGCTGTGTGTTCAGTGCTCAGGGTACTGGGTGCTCAGTACTCAGGGTGCTCAGTGCTTGGGGTGCTGGGTGCGCAGCACTCAGGCTGTTGGGTGCTCAGTACTCAGGGTGCTCAGTGCTTGGGGTGCTGGGTGCTCAGTACTCAGGGTGCTCAGTGCTTGGGGTGTTGGGTGCTCAGTACTCAGGGTGCTGGGTGCTCAGTGCTCAGGGTGCTGGGTGCTCAGTACTCAGTGTGCTGGATGCTCATTACTCAGGGTGCTAGGTGCTCAGTGTTCGGGGTGCTGGGTGCTCAGTGCTCGGGGTGCTGGGTGCTCAGTGCTCAGGGTGCTGGGTGCTCAGTGCTCAGGTTTCTGGGTGCTCAGTGCTCGGGGCGCTGGGTGCTCAGTGCTCAGGGTGCTCGGTGCTCAGTGCTCAGGGTGCTGGGTGCTCAGTACTCAGGGTGCTGGGTGCTCAGTGCTCAGGGTGCTGGGTGCTCAGTGCTCAGGGTGCTCGGTGCTTAGTACTCGGGGTGCTGGGTGCTCAGTACTCAGGGTTCTGGGTGCTCTGTGCTCAGGTTGCTGGGTGCTCAGTGCTCAGGGTGCTGGGTGCTCAGTACTCAGGGTGCTGGGTGCTCAGTACTCAGGGTGCTGGGTGCTCAGTTCTCAGGGTGCTGGGTGCTCAGTGCTCGGGGTGCTGGGTGCTCAGTGCTCGGGGTGCTCGGTGCTCAGTGCTCAAGGTGCTGGGTGCTCAGTGCTCAGGGTGCTGGGTGCTCAGTACTCAGGGTGCTGGGTGCTCAGTACTCAGTATGCTGGGTGCTCAGTGCTCGGGGTCCTGGGTGCTCAGTGCTCAGTACTCAGGGTGCTGGGTGCTCAGTGCTCGGGGTGCTTGATGCTCAGTACTCAGGGTGCTGGGTGCTCAGTGCTCAGGGTGCTGGGTGCTCAGTACTCAGGGTGCTGGGTGCTCAGTACTCAGTATGCTGGGTGCTCAGTGCTCGGGGTGCTCAGTACTCAGGGTGCTGTGTGTTCAGTGCTCAGGGTACTGGGTGCTCAGTACTCAGGGTGCTCAGTGCTTGGGGTGCTGGGTGCGCAGTACTCAGGGTGTTGGGTGCTCAGTACTCACGGTGCTCAGTGCTTGGGGTGCTGGGTGCTCAGTACTCAGGGTGCTCAGTGCTTGGGGTGTTGGGTGCTCAGTACTCAGGGTGCTGGGTGCTCAGTGCTCAGGGTGCTGGGTGCTCAGTACTCAGGGTGCTGGGTGCTCATCACTCAGGGTGCTAGGTGCTCAGTGTTCGGGGTGCTGGGTGCTCAGTGCTCGGGGTGCTGGGTGCTCAGTACTCAGGGTGCTCTGTGCTCAGTACGTTGGGTGATCACTAATCAGGTTGCTGGGTGCTCAGTGCTCAGGGTGCTGGGTGCTCAGTGCTCAGGGTGCTGGGTGCTCAGTGCTCAGGGTGCTGGGTGCTCAGTGCTCAGGGTGCTGGGTGCTCAGTGCTCGGGGTGCTCGGAGCTCAGTGCTCAGGGTGCTGGGTGCTCAGTGCTCGGGGTGCTCGGTGCTCAGTACTCAGGGTGCTGGGTGCTCAGAGCTCGGGGTGCTCGGTGCTCAGTACGTTGGGTGCTCACTACTCAGGGTGCTGGGTGCTCAGTGCTCAGGGTGCTGGGTGCTGAGTGCTCAGGGTGCTGGGTGCTCAGTGCTCAGGGTGCTTGGTGCTCAGTACTCAGGGTGCTGGGTGCGCAGTGCTCGGGGTGATGGGTGCTCAGTGCTCAGGGTGCTGGGTGCTCAGTGCTCAGGGTGCTGGGTGCTCAGTACTCGGGGAGCTGGGTGCTCAGTACTCAGGGTGCTGGGTGCTCAGTACTCAGGGTGCTGGGTGATCAGTACTCGGGTGCTGGGTGCTCAGTGCTCAGAGTGCTGGGTGCTCAGTGCTTGGGGTGCTGGGTGCTCAGGGCTCAGTACTCAGGGTGCTGGGTGCTCAGTGCTCTTGGTGCTGGGTGCACAGTGCTCAGTACTCAGGGTGCTGGGTGCTCAGTGCTCAGGGTGCTGGGTGCTCAGTGCTCAGGGTGCTGGGTGCTCAGTGCTCAGGGTGCTGGGTGCTCAGTGCTCAGGGTGCTGGGTACTCAGTGCTCGGGGTGCTGGGTGCTCAGTGCTCGGGGTGCTCGGTGCTCAGTACGTTGGGTGCTCACTATTCAGGGTGCTGGGTGCTCAGTGCTCAGGGTGCTGGGTGCTGAGTGCTCAGGGTGCTGGGTGCTCAGTGCTCAGGGTGCTGGGTGCTCAGTGCTCAGGGTGCTGGGTTCTCAGTACTCAGGGTGCTGGGTGCACAGGGCTCGGGGTGCTGGGTGCTCAGTGCTCAGGGTGCTGGGTGCTCAGTGCTCAGGGTGCTGGGTGCTCAGTACTCGGGGTGCTGGGTGCTCAGTACTCAGGGTGCTGGGTGCTCAGTACTCAGGGTGCTGGGTGATCAGTACTCGGGTGCTGGGTGCTCAGTGCTCAGAGTGCTGGGTGCTCAGTGCTCGGGGTGCTGGGTGCTCAGTGCTCAGTACTCAGGGTGCTGGGTGCTCAGTGCTCTTGGTGCTGGGTGCACAGTGCTCAGTACTCAGGGTGCTGTGTGCTCAGTGCTCAGGGTGCTGGGTGCTCAGTGCTCAGCGTGCTGGGTGCTCAGTGCTCAGGGTGCTGGGTGCTCAGTGCTCAGGGTGCTGGGTACTCAGTGCTCGGGGTGCTGGGTGCTCAGTACTCAGGGTGCTGGGTGCTCAGTACTCAGGGTGCTCAGTGCTCAGTACTCAGGGTGCTCAGTGCTCAGTACTCAGGGTGCTCAGTGCTCAGGGTGCTGGGTGCTCAGTGCTCGGGGTGCTGGGTGCTCAGTCCTCAGGGTGCTGGGTGCTCAGTGCTCAGGGTGCTCGGTGCTCAGTGCTCAGGGTGCTGGGTGCTCAGTACTCAGGGTGCTGGGTGCTCAGTGCTCAGGGTGCTGGGTGCTCAGTACTCAGGGTGCTGGGTGCTCAGTGCTCAGGGTGCTGGGTGCTCAGTGCTCAGGGTGCTCGGTGCTTAGTACTCAGGGTGCTGGGTGCTCAGTACTCAGGGTGCTGGGTGCTCAGTGCTCAGGGTGCTGGGTGCTCAGTGCTCAGGGTGCTGGGTGCTCAGTACTCAGGGTGCTGGGTGCTCAGTTCTCGGGGTGCTGGGTGCTCAGTACTCAGGGAGCTGGGTGCTCAGTACTCAGGGTGCTGGGTGCTCAGTACTCGGGTGCTGGGTGCTCAGTGCTCAGGGTGCTGGGTGCTCAGTGCTCGGGGTGCTGGATGCTCAGTGCTCAGTACTCAGGGTTCTGGGTGCTCAGTGCTCGGGGTGCTGGGTGCTCAGTGCTCAGGGTGCTGGGTGCTCAGTACTCAGGGTGCTGGGTGCTCAGTTCTCGGGGTGCTGGGTGCTCAGTACTCAGGGAGCTGGGTGCTCAGTACTCAGGGTGCTGGGTGCTCAGTACTCGGGTGCTTGATGCTCAGTACTCAGGGTGCTGGGTGCTCAGTGCTCAGGGTGCTGGGTGCTCAGTACTCAGGGTGCTGGGTGCTCAGTCCTCAGTATGCTGGGTGCTCAGTGCTCGGGGTGCTCAGTACTCAGGGTGCTGTGTGTACAGTGCTCAGGGTACTGGGTGCTCAGTACTCAGGGTGCTCAGTGCTTGGGGTGCTGGGGGCGCAGCACTCAGGGTGTTGGGTGCTCAGTACTCAGGGTGCTCAGTGCTTGGGGTGCTGGGTGCTCAGTACTCAGGGTGCTCAGTGCTTGGGGTGTTGGGTGCTCAGTACTCAGGGTGCTGGGTGCTCAGTGCTCAGGGTGCTGGGTGCTCAGTACTCAGGGTGCTGGGTGCTCATTACTCAGGGTGCTAGGTGCTCAGTGTTCGGGGTGCTGGGTGCTCAGTGCTCGGGGTGCTGGGTGCTCAGTGCTCAGGGTGCTGGGTGCTCAGTGCTCAGGTTTCTGGGTGCTCAGTGCTCGGGGCGCTGGGTGCTCAGTGCTCAGGGTGCTCGGTGCTCAGTGCTCAGGGTGCTGGGTGCTCAGTACTCAGGGTGCTGGGTGCTCAGTGCTCGGGGTGCTGGGTGCTCAGTACTCAGGGTGCTGGGTGCTCAGTGCTCAGGTTGCTGGGTGCTCAGTGCTCAGGGTGCTCGGTGCTTAGTACTCGGGGTGCTGGGTGCTCAGTACTCAGGGTTCTGGGTGCTCAGTGCTCAGGGTGCTGGGTGCTCAGTGCTCAGGGTGCTGGGTGCTCAGTACTCAGGGTGCTGGGTGCTCAGTACTCAGGGTGCTGGGTGCTCAGTTCTCAGGGTGCTGGGTGCTCAGTGCTCTGGGTGCTGGGTGCTCAGTGCTCGGGGTGCTCGGTGCTCAGTGCTCAAGGTGCTGGGTGCTCAGTGCTCAGGGTGCTGAGTGCTCAGTACTCAGGTTGCTGGGTGCTCAGTACTCAGTATGCTGGGTGCTCAGTGCTCGGGGTCCTGGGTGCTCAGTGCTCAGTACTCAGGGTGCTGGGTGCTCAGTGCTCGGGGTGCTTGATGCTCAGTACTCAGGGTGCTGGGTGCTCAGTGCTCAGGGTGCTGGGTGCTCAGTACTCAGGGTGCTGGGTGCTCAGTACTCAGTATGCTGGGTGCTCAGTGCTCGGGGTGCTCAGTACTCAGGGTGCTGTGTGTTCAGTGCTCAGGGTACTGGGTGCTCAGTACTCAGGGTGCTCAGTGCTTGGGGTTCTGGGTGCGCAGTACTCAGGGTGTTGGGTGCTCAGTACTCAGGGTGCTCAGTGCTTGGGGTGCTGGGTGCTCAGTACTCAGGGTGCTCAGTGCTTGGGGTGTTGGGTGCTCAGTACTCAGCGTGCTGGGTGCTCAGTGCTCAGGGTGCTGGGTGCTCAGTACTCAGGGTGCTGGGTGCTCATTACTCAGGGTGCTAGGTGCTCAGTGTTCGGGGTGCTGGGTGCTCAGTGCTCGGGGTGCTGGGTGCTCAGTACTCGGGGTGCTCGGTGCTCAGTACGTTGGGTGCTCACTAATCAGGGTGCTTGGTGCTCAGTGCTCAGGGTGCTGGGTGCTCAGTGCTCAGGGTGCTGGGTGCTCAGTGCTCAGGGTGCTGGGTGCTCAGTGCTCAGGTTGCTGGGTGCGCAGTGCTCAGGGTGCTGGGTGCTCAGTGCTCAGGGTGCTGGGTGCTCAGTGCTCAGGGTGCTGGGTGCTCAGTGCTCGGGGCGCTTGGTGCTCAGTGCTTGGGGTGCTCGGAGCTCAGTACTCAGTGTGCTGGGTGCTCAGTGCTCGGGGTGCTCGGTGCTCAGTACTCAGGGTGCTGGGTGCTCAGAGCTCGGGGTGCTCGGTGCTCAGTACGTTGGGTGCTCACTACTCAGGGTGCTGGGTGCTCAGTGCTCAGGGTGCTGGGTGCTGAGTGCTCAGGGTGCTGGGTGCTCAGTGCTCAGGGTGCTTGGTGCTCAATACTCAGGGTGCTGGGTGCGCAGTGCTCGGGGTGATGGGTGCTCAGTGCTCAGGGTGCTGGGTGCTCAGTGCTCAGGGTGCTGGGTGCTCAGTACTCGGGGTGCTGGGTGCTCAGTACTCAGGGTGCTGGGTGCTCAGTACTCAGGGTGCTGGGTGATCAGTACTCGGGTGCTGGGTGCTCAGTGCTCAGAGTGCTGGGTGCTCAGTGCTTGGGGTGCTGGGTGCTCAGTGCTCAGTACTCAGGGTGCTGGGTGCTCAGTGCTCTTGGTGCTGGGTGCACAGTACTCAGTACTCAGGGTGCTGGGTGCTCAGTGCTCAGGGTGCTGGGTGCTCAGTGCTCAGGGTGCTGGGTGCTCAGTGCTCAGGGTGCTGGGTGCTCAGTGCTCAGGGTGCTGGGTACTCAGTGCTCGGGGTGCTGGGTGCTCAGTACTCAGGGTGCTGGGTGCTCAGTACTCAGGGTGCTCAGTGCTCAGTACTCAGGGTGCTCAGTGCTCAGTACTCAGGGTGCTCAGTGCTCAGGGTGCTGGGTGCTCAGTGCTCGGGGTGCTGGGTGCTCAGTCCTCAGGGTGCTGGGTGCTCAGTGCTAAGGGTGCTCGGTGCTCAGTGCTCAGGGTGCTGGGTGCTCAGTACTCAGGGTGCTGGGTGCTCAGTGCTCAGGGTGCTGGGTGCTCAGTACTCAGGGTGCTGGGTGCTCAGTGCTCAGGGTGCTGGGTGCTCAGTGCTCAGGGTGCTCGGTGCTTAGTACTCAGGGTGCTGGGTGCTCAGTACTCAGGGTGCTGGGTGCTCAGTGCTCAGGGTGCTGGGTGCTCAGTGCTCAGGGTGCTGGGTGCTCAGTACTCAGGGTGCTGGGTGCTCAGTTCTCGGGGTGCTGGGTGCTCAGTACTCAGGGAGCTGGGTGCTCAGTACTCAGGGTGCTGGGTGCTCAGTACTCGGGTGCTGGGTGCTCAGTGCTCAGGGTGCTGGGTGCTCAGTGCTTGGGGTGCTGGGTGCTCAGTGCTCAGTACTCAGGGTGCTGGGGGCTCAGTGCTCGGGGTGCTGGGTGCTCAGTGCTCAGTACTCAGGGTGCTGGGTGCTCAGTGCTCAGGGTGCTGGGTGCTCAGTGCTCAGGGTGCTGGGTGCTCAGTGCTCAGGGTGCTGGGTGCTCAGTACTCAGGGTGCTCGGTGCTTAGTACTCAGGGTGCTGGGTGCTCAGTACTCCGGGTGCTGGGTGCTCAGTGCTCAGTACTCAGGGTGCTGGGTGCTCAGTACTCAGGGTGCTGGGTGCTCAGTGCTCGGGGTGCTGGGTGCTCAGTGCTCGGGGTGCTCGGTGCTCAGTACTCAGGGTGCTGGGTGCTCAGTGCTCGGGGTGCTCAGTACTCAGGGTGCTGGGTGCTCAGTGCTCAGGGTGCTGGGTGCTCAGTGCTTAGGGTATTGGGTGCTCAGTGCTCAGGGTGCTGGGTGCTCAGTACTCAGGGTGCTCGGTGCTTAGTACTCAGGGTGCTGGGTGCTCAGTACTCCGGGTGCTGGGTGCTCAGTGCTCAGTACTCAGGGTGCTGGGTGCTCAGTACTCAGGGTGCTGGGTGCTCAGTGCTCGGGGTGCTGGGTGCTCAGTGCTCGGGGTGCTCGGTGCTCAGTACTCAGGGTGCTGGGTGCTCAGTACTCAGGGTGCTCGGTGCTTAGTACTCAGGGTGCTGGGTGCTCAGTACTCCGGGTGCTGGGTGCTCAGTGCTCGGGGTGCTCAGTGCTCAGTGCTCAAGGTGCTGGGTGCTCAGTACTCAGGGTGATCATTGCTCAGGGTGCTGGGTGCTCAGTACTCAGGGTGCTGGGTGCTCAGTACTCAGGGTGCTCAGTGCTCAGTACTCAGGGTGCTCAGTGCTCAGTACTAAGGGTGCTCAGTGCTCAGGGTGCTGGGTGCTCAGTGTTCGGGGTGCTCGGTGCTCAGTACTCAGGGTGCTGTGTGCTCAGTGCTCATGGTGCTGGGTGTTCAGTGCTCAGGGTGCTGGTTGCTCAGTGCTCAGGGTGCTGGGTGCTCAGTACTCAGGGTTTTCGGTGCTCAGTACTCGGGGTGCTCAGTGCTCAGTACTCAGGGTGCTGGGTGCTCAGTGCTCAGGGTGCTGGGTGCTCAGTACTCAGGGTGCTGGGTGCTCGGTGCTCAGTACGCTGGGTGCTCAGTACTCAGGTTGCTGGGTACTCAGTACTCAGCGTGCTGGGTGCTCAGTACTCAGGGTGCTCGGTGCTCAGTACTCAGGGTGCTGGGTGCTCAGTGCTCAGGGTGCTGGGTGCTCAGTACTCAGGGTGCTGGGTGCTCAGTGCTCGGGGTGCTCGGTGCTCAGTAAGCTTGGTGCTCAGTACTCAGGGTGCTGGGTGCTCAGTACTCAGGGTGCTGTGTGCTCAGTACTCAGGGTGCTGGGTGCTTAGTACTCAGGGTGCTGGGTGCTTAGTACTCAGGGTGCTGGCTGCTCAGTGCTCAGGGTGCTCGATGCTCAGTGCTCGGGGTGTTGGGTGCTCAGTACTCAGGGTGGTCAGTGCTCAGTGCTCTGGGTGCTGGGTGCTCTGTGCTCGGGGTGCTGGGTGCTCATTCCTCAGGGTGCTGGGTGCTCAGTACGTTGGGTGCTCACTACTCAGGGTGCTGGGTGCACAGTGCTCAGTGTGCTGGGTGCTGAGTGCTCAGGGTGCTGGGTGCTCAGTGCTCAGGGTGCTGGGTGCTCAGTACTCAGGGAGCTGGGTGCGCAGTGCTCGGGGTGCTGGGTGCTCAGTGCTCAGGGTGCTGGGTGCTCAGTGCTCAGGGTGCTGGGTGCTCAGTACTCGGGGTGCTGGGTGCTCAGTACTCAGGGTGCTGGGTGCTCAGTACTCAGGGTGCTGGGTGATCAGTACTCGGGTGCTGGGTGCTCAGTGCTCAGAGTGCTGGGTGCTCAGTGCTTGGGGTGCTGGGTGCTCAGTGCTCAGTACTCAGGGTGCTGGGTGCTCAGTGCTCTTGGTGCTGGGTGCACAGTGCTCAGTACTCAGGGTGCTGGGTGCTCAGTGTTCAGGGTGCTGGGTGCTCAGTGCTCAGGGTGCTGGGTGCTCAGTGCTCAGGGTGCTGGGTGCTCAGTGCTCAGGTTGCTGGGTACTCAGTGCTCGGGGTGCTGGGTGCTCAGTACTCAGGTTGCTGGGTGCTCAGTACTCAGGGTGCTCAGTGCTCAGTACTCAGGGTGCTCAGTGCTCAGTACTCAGTGTGCTCAGTGCTCAGGGTGCTGGGTGCTCAGTGCTCGGGGTGCTGGGTGCTCAGTCCTCAGGGTGCTGGGTGCTCAGTGCTCAGGGTGTTCGGTGCTCAGTGCTCAGGGTGCTGGGTGCTCAGTACTCAGGGTGCTGGGTGCTCAGTGCTCGAGGTGCTGGGTGCTCAGTACTCAGGGTGCTGGGTGCTCAGTGCTCAGGGTGCTGGGTGCTCAGTGCTCAGGGTGCTCGGTGCTTAGTACTCAGGGTGCTGGGTGCTCAGTACTCAGGGTGCTGGGTGCTCAGTGCTCAGGGTGCTGGGTGCTCAGTGCTCAGGGTGCTGGGTGCTCAGTACTCAGGGTGCTGGGTGCTCAGTTCTCGGGGTGCTGGGTGCTCAGTACTCAGGGAGCTGGGTGCTCAGTACTCAGGGTGCTGGGTGCTCAGTACTCGGGTGCTGGGTGCTCAGTGCTCAGGGTGCTGGGTGCTCAGTGCTTGGGGTGCTGGGTGCTCAGGGCTCAGTACTCAGGGTGCTGGGGGCTCAGTGCTCAGGGTGCTGGGTGCTCAGTGCTCAGTACTCAGGGTGCTGGGTGCTCAGTGCTCAGGGTGCTGGGTGCTCAGTGCTCAGGGTGCTGGGTGCTCAGTGCTCAGGGTGCTGGGTGCTCAGTGCTCAGGGTGCTGGGTACTCAGTGCTCGGGGTGCTGGGTGCTCAGTACTCAGGGTGCTGGGTGCTCAGTACTCAGGGTGCTCAGTGCTCAGTACTCAGGGTGCTCAGTGCTCAGTACTCAGGGTGCTCAGTGCTCAGGGTGCTGGGTGCTCAGTGCTCGGGGTGCTGGGTGCTCAGTCCTCAGGGTGCTGGGTGCTCAGTGCTAAGGGTGCTCGGTGCTCAGTGCTCAGGGTGCTGGGTGCTCAGTACTCAGGGTGCTGGGTGCTCAGTGCTCAGGGTGCTGGGTGCTCAGTACTCAGGGTGCTGGGTGCTCAGTGCTCAGGGTGCTGGGTGCTCAGTGCTCAGGGTGCTCGGTGCTTAGTACTCAGGGTGCTGGGTGCTCAGTACTCAGGGTGCTGGGTGCTCAGTGCTCAGGGTGCTGGGTGCTCAGTGCTCAGGGTGCTGGGTGCTCAGTACTCAGGGTGCTGGGTGCTCAGTTCTCGGGGTGCTGGGTGCTCAGTACTCAGGGAGCTGGGTGCTCAGTACTCAGGGTGCTGGGTGCTCAGTACTCGGGTGCTGGGTGCTCAGTGCTCAGGGTGCTGGGTGCTCAGTGCTTGGGGTGCTGGGTGCTCAGTGCTCAGTACTCAGGGTGCTGGGGGCTCAGTGCTCGGGGTGCTGGGTGCTCAGTGCTCAGTACTCAGGGTGCTGGGTGCTCAGTGCTCAGGGTGCTGGGTGCTCAGTGCTCAGGGTGCTGGGTGCTCAGTGCTCAGGGTGCTGGGTGCTCAGTACTCAGGGTGCTCGGTGCTTAGTACTCAGGGTGCTGGGTGCTCAGTACTCCGGGTGCTGGGTGCTCAGTGCTCAGTACTCAGGGTGCTGGGTGCTCAGTACTCAGGGTGCTGGGTGCTCAGTGCTCGGGGTGCTGGGTGCTCAGTGCTCGGGGTGCTCGGTGCTCAGTACTCAGGGTGCTGGGTGCTCAGTGCTCGGGGTGCTCAGTACTCAGGGTGCTGGGTGCTCAGTGCTCAGGGTGCTGGGTGCTCAGTGCTTAGGGTATTGGGTGCTCAGTGCTCAGGGTGCTGGGTGCTCAGTACTCAGGGTGCTCGGTGCTTAGTACTCAGGGTGCTGGGTGCTCAGTACTCCGGGTGCTGGGTGCTCAGTGCTCAGTACTCAGGGTGCTGGGTGCTCAGTACTCAGGGTGCTGGGTGCTCAGTGCTCGGGGTGCTGGGTGCTCAGTGCTCGGGGTGCTCGGTGCTCAGTACTCAGGGTGCTGGGTGCTCAGTACTCAGGGTGCTCGGTGCTTAGTACTCAGGGTGCTGGGTGCTCAGTACTCCGGGTGCTGGGTGCTCAGTGCTCGGGGTGCTCAGTGCTCAGTGCTCAAGGTGCTGGGTGCTCAGTACTCAGGGTGATCATTGCTCAGGGTGCTGGGTGCTCAGTACTCAGGGTGCTGGGTGCTCAGTACTCAGGGTGCTCAGTGCTCAGTACTCAGGGTGCTCAGTGCTCAGTACTAAGGGTGCTCAGTGCTCAGGGTGCTGGGTGCTCAGTGTTCGGGGTGCTCGGTGCTCAGTACTCAGGGTGCTGTGTGCTCAGTGCTCATGGTGCTGGGTGTTCAGTGCTCAGGGTGCTGGTTGCTCAGTGCTCAGGGTGCTGGGTGCTCAGTACTCAGGGTTTTCGGTGCTCAGTACTCGGGGTGCTCAGTGCTCAGTACTCAGGGTGCTGGGTGCTCAGTGCTCAGGGTGCTGGGTGCTCAGTACTCAGGGTGCTGGGTGCTCGGTGCTCAGTACGCTGGGTGCTCAGTACTCAGGTTGCTGGGTACTCAGTACTCAGGGTGCTGGGTGCTCAGTACTCAGGGTGCTCGGTGCTCAGTACTCAGGGTGCTGGGTGCTCAGTGCTCAGGGTGCTGGGTGCTCAGTACTCAGGGTGCTGGGTGCTCAGTGCTCGGGGTGCTCGGTGCTCAGTAAGCTTGGTGCTCAGTACTCAGGGTGCTGGGTGCTCAGTACTCAGGGTGCTGTGTGCTCAGTACTCAGGGTGCTGGGTGCTTAGTACTCAGGGTGCTGGGTGCTTAGTACTCAGGGTGCTGGCTGCTCAGTGCTCAGGGTGCTGGATGCTCAGTGCTCGGGGTGTTGGGTGCTCAGTACTCAGGGTGGTCAGTGCTCAGTGCTCTGGGTGCTGGGTGCTCTGTGCTCGGGGTGCTGGGTGCTCATTCCTCAGGGTGCTGGGTGCTCAGTACGTTGGGTGCTCACTACTCAGGGTGCTGGGTGCACAGTGCTCAGTGTGCTGGGTGCTGAGTGCTCAGGGTGCTGGGTGCTCAGTGCTCAGGGTGCTGGGTGCTCAGTACTCAGGGAGCTGGGTGCGCAGTGCTCGGGGTGCTGGGTGCTCAGTGCTCAGGGTGCTGGGTGCTCAGTGCTCAGGGTGCTGGGTGCTCAGTACTCGGGGTGCTGGGTGCTCAGTACTCAGGGTGCTGGGTGCTCAGTACTCAGGGTGCTGGGTGATCAGTACTCGGGTGCTGGGTGCTCAGTGCTCAGAGTGCTGGGTGCTCAGTGCTTGGGGTGCTGGGTGCTCAGTGCTCAGTACTCAGGGTGCTGGGTGCTCAGTGCTCTTGGTGCTGGGTGCACAGTGCTCAGTACTCAGGGTGCTGGGTGCTCAGTGTTCAGGGTGCTGGGTGCTCAGTGCTCAGGGTGCTGGGTGCTCAGTGCTCAGGGTGCTGGGTGCTCAGTGCTCAGGTTGCTGGGTACTCAGTGCTCGGGGTGCTGGGTGCTCAGTACTCAGGGTGCTGGGTGCTCAGTACTCAGGGTGCTCAGTGCTCAGTACTCAGGGTGCTCAGTGCTCAGTACTCAGTGTGCTCAGTGCTCAGGGTGCTGGGTGCTCAGTGCTCGGGGTGCTGGGTGCTCAGTCCTCAGGGTGCTGGGTGCTCAGTGCTCAGGGTGTTCGGTGCTCAGTGCTCAGGGTGCTGGGTGCTCAGTACTCAGGGTGCTGGGTGCTCAGTGCTCGAGGTGCTGGGTGCTCAGTACTCAGGGTGCTGGGAGCTCAGTGCTCAGGGTGCTGGGTGCTCAGTGCTCAGGGTGCTCGGTGCTTAGTACTCAGGGTGCTGGGTGCTCAGTACTCAGGGTGCTGGGTGCTCAGTGCTCAGGGTGCTGGGTGCTCAGTGCTCAGGGTGCTGGGTGCTCAGTACTCAGGGTGCTGGGTGCTCAGTTCTCGGGGTGCTGGGTGCTCAGTACTCAGGGAGCTGGGTGCTCAGTACTCAGGGTGCTGGGTGCTCAGTACTTGGGTGCTGGGTGCTCAGTGCTCAGGGTGCTGGGTGCTCAGTGCTTGGGGTGCTGGGTGCTCAGGGCTCAGTACTCAGGGTGCTGGGGGCTCAGTGCTCAGGGTGCTGGGTGCTCAGTGCTCAGTACTCAGGGTGCTGGGTGCTCAGTGCTCAGGGTGCTGGGTGCTCAGTGCTCAGGGTGCTGGGTGCTCAGTGCTCAGGGTGCTGGGTGCTCAGTACTCAGGGTGCTCGGTGCTTAGTACTCAGGGTGCTGGGTGCTCAGTACTCCGGGTGCTGGGTGCTCAGTGCTCAGTACTCAGGGTGCTGGGTGCTCAGTACTCAGGGTGCTGGGTGCTCAGTGCTCAGGGTGCTGGGTGCTCAGTGCTCGGGGTGCTCGGTGCTCAGTACTCAGGGTGCTGGGTGCTCAGTGCTCAGGGTGCTCAGTACTCAGGGTGCTGTGTGTTCAGTACTCAGGGTGCTGGGTGCTCAGTACTCAGGGTGCTCGGTGCTTAGTACTCAGGGTGCTGGGTGCTCAGTACTCCGGGTGCTGGGTGCTCAGTGCTCGGGGTGCTCAGTGCTCAGTGCTCAAGGTGCTGGGTGCTCAGTACTCAGGGTGATCATTGCTCAGGGTGCTGGGTGCTCAGTACTCAGGGTGCTGGGTGCTCAGTACTCAGGGTGCTCAGTGCTCAGTACTCAGGGTGCTGGGTGCTCAGTGTTCAGGGTGCTCGGTGCTCAGTACTCAGGGTGCTGGGTGCTCAGTGCTCATGGTGCTGGGTGCTCAGTGCTCAGGGTGCTGGTTGCTCAGTGCTCAGGGTGCTGGGTGCTCAGTACTCAGGGTTTTCGGTGCTCAGTACTCCGGGTGCTCAGTGCCCAGTACTCAGGGTGCTGGGTGCTCAGTGCTCAGGGTGCTGGGTGCTCAGTACTCAGGGTGCTGGGTGCTCGGTGCTCAGTACGCTGGGTGCTCAGTACTCAGGTTGCTGGGTACTCAGTACTCAGGGTGCTGGGTGCTCAGTACTCAGGGTGCTCGGTGCTCAGTACTCAGGGTGCTGGGTGCTCAGTGCTCAGGGTGCTGGGTGCTCAGTACTCAGGGTGCTGTGTGCTCAGTACTCAGGGTGCTGGGTGCTTAGTACTCAGGGTGCTGGGTGCTTAGTACTCAGGGTGCTGGCTGCTCAGTGCTCAGGGTGCTCGGTGCTCAGTGCTCGGGGTGCTGGGTGCTCAGTACTCAGGGTGCTCAGTGCTCAGTGCTCTGGGTGCTGGGGGCTCTGTGCTCGGGGTGCTGGGTGCTCAGTGCTCAGGGTGCTGGGTGCTCAGTTCTCAGGGTGCTCAGTGCTCAGTGCTCGGGGTGCTGGGTGCTCTGTGCTCGGGGTGCTGGGTGCTCAGTGCTCAGGGTGCTGGGTGCTCAGTGCTCAGGGTTCTGGGTGCTCAGTGCTCGGGGCGCTGGGTACTCAGTGCTCGGGGTGCTCAGAGCTCAGTACTCAGTGTGCTGGGTGCTCAGTGCTCGGGGTGCTCGGTGCTCAGTACTCAGGGTGCTGGGTGCTCAGTGCTTGGGGTGCTCGGTGCTCAGTACGTTGGGTGCTCACTACTCAGGGTGCTGGGTGCTCAGTGCTCAGGGTGCTGGGTACTGAGTGCTCAGGGTGCTGGGTGCTCAGTACTCAGGGTGCTCGGTGCTTAGTACTCAGGGTGCTGGGTGCTCAGTACTCCGGGTGCTGGGTGCTCAGTGCTCGGGGTGCTCAGTGCTCAGTGCTCAAGGTGCTGGGTGCTCAGTACTCAGGGTGATCATTCCTCAGGGTGCTGGGTGCTCAGTACTCAGGGTGCTGGGTGCTCAGTACTCAGGGTGCTCAGTGCTCAGTACTCAGGGTGCTCAGTGCTCAGTACTAAGGGTGCTCAGTGCTCAGGGTGCTGGGTGCTCAGTGTTCGGGGTGCTCGGTGCTCAGTACTCAGGGTGCTGTGTGCTCAGTGCTCATGGTGCTGGGTGTTCAGTGCTCAGGGTGCTGGTTGCTCAGTGCTCAGGGTGCTGGGTGCTCAGTACTCAGGGTTTTCGGTGCTCAGTACTCGGGGAGCTCAGTGCTCAGTACTCAGGGTGCTGGGTGCTCAGTGCTCAGGGTGCTGGGTGCTCAGTACTCAGGGTGCTGGGTGCTCGGTGCTCAGTACGCTGGGTGCTCAGTACTCAGGTTGCTGGGTACTCAGTACTCAGGGTGCTGGGTGCTCAGTACTCAGGGTGCTCGGTGCTCAGTACTCAGGGTGCTGGGTGCTCAGTGCTCAGGGTGCTGGGTGCTCAGTACTCAGGGTGCTGGGTGCTCAGTGTTCGAGGTGCTCGGTGCTCAGTACGCTTGGTGCTCAGTACTCAGGGTGCTGGGTGCTCAGTACTCAGGGTGCTGGGTGCTCAGTGCTCGGGGTGCTCGGTGCTCAGTACGTTGGGTGCTCACTACTCAGGGTGCTGGGTGCTCAGTGCTCAGGGTGCTGGGTGCTGAGTGCTCAGGGTGCTGGGTGCTCAGTGCTCAGGGTGCTGGGTGCTCAGTACTCAGGGTGCTGGGTGCGCAGTGCTCGGGGTGCTGGGTGCTCAGTGCTCAGGGTGCTGGGTGCTCAGTGCTCAGGGTGCTGGGTGCTCAGTACTCGGGGTGCTGGGTGCTCAGTACTCAGGGTGCTGGGTGCTCAGTACTCAGGGTGCTGGGTGATCAGTACTCGGGTGCTGGGTGCTCAGTGCTCAGAGTGCTGAGTGCTCAGTGCTTGGGGTGCTGGGTGCTCAGTGCTCAGTACTCAGGGTTCTGGGTGCTCAGTGCTCTTGGTGCTGGGTGCACAGTGCTCAGTACTCAGGGTGCTGGGTGCTCAGTGCTCAGGGTGCTGGGTGCTCAGTGCTCAGGGTGCTGGGTGCTCAGTGCTCAGGGTGCTGGGTGCTCAGTGCTCAGGGTGCTGGGTACTCAGTGCTCGGGGTGCTGGGTGCTCAGTACTCAGGGTGCTGGGTGCTGAGTACTCAGGGTGCTCAGTGCTCAGTACTCAGGGTGCTCGGTGCTCAGTACTCAGTGTGCTCAGTGCTCAGGGTGCTGGGTGCTCAGTGCTCGGGGTGCTGGGTGCTCAGTCCTCAGGGTGCTGGGTGCTCAGTGCTCAGGGTGCTCGGTGCTCAGTGCTCAGGGTGCTGGGTGCTCAGTACTCAGGGTGCTGGGTGCTCAGTGCTCGGGGTGCTGGGTGCTCAGTACTCAGGGTGCTGGGTGCTCAGTGCTCAGGGTGCTGGGTGCTCAGTGCTCAGGGTGCTCGGTGCTTAGTACTCAGGGTGCTGGGTGCTCAGTACTCAGGGTGCTGGGTGCTCAGTGCTCAGGGTGCTGGGTGCTCAGTGCTCAGGGTGCTGGGTGCTCAGTACTCAGGGTGCTGTGTGCTCAGTTCTCGGGGTGCTGGGTGCTCAGTACTCAGGGAGCTGGGTGCTCAGTACTCAGGGTGCTGGGTGCTCAGTACTCGGGTGCTGGGTGCTCAGTGCTCAGGGTGCTGGGTGCTCAGTGCTTGGGGTGCTGGGTGCTCAGGGCTCAGTACTCAGGGTGCTGGGGGCTCAGTGCTCAGGGTGCTGGGTGCTCAGTGCTCAGTACTCAGGGTGCTGGTTGCTCAGTGCTCAGGGTGCTGGGTGCTCAGTGCTCAGGGTGCTGGGTGCTCAGTGCTCAGGGTGCTGGGTGCTCAGTACTCAGGGTGCTCGGTGCTTAGTACTCAGGGTGCTGGGTGCTCAGTACTCCGGGTGCTGGGTGCTCAGTGCTCAGTACTCAGGGTGCTGGGTGCTCAGTACTCAGGGTGCTGGGTGCTCAGTGCTCGGGGTGCTGGGTGCTCAGTGCTCGGGGTGCTCGGTGCTCAGTACTCAGGGTGCTGGGTGCTCAGTGCTCAGGGTGCTCAGTACTCAGGGTGCTGTGTGTTCAGTACTCATGGTGCTGGGTGCTCAGTACTCAGGGTGCTCGGTGCTTAGTACTCAGGGTGCTGGGTGCTCAGTACTCCGGGTGCTGGGTGCTCAGTGCTCGGGGTGCTCAGTGCTCATTGCTCAAGGTGCTGGGTGCTCAGTACTCAGGGTGATCATTGCTCAGGGTGCTGGGTGCTCAGTACTCAGGGTGCTGGGTGCTCAGTACTCAGGGTGCTCAGTGCTCAGTACTCAGGGTGCTGGGTGCTCAGTGTTCAGGGTGCTCGGTGCTCAGTACTCAGGGTGATGGGTGCTCAGTGCTCATGGTGCTGGGTGCTCAGTGCTCAGGGTGCTGGTTGCTCAGTGCTCAGGGTGCTGGGTGCTCAGTACTCAGGGTTTTCGGTGCTCAGTACTCCGGGTGCTCAGTGCCCAGTACTCAGGGTGCTGGGTGCTCAGTGCTCAGGGTGCTGGGTGCTCAGTACTCAGGGTGCTGGGTGCTCGGTGCTCAGTACGCTGGGTGCTCAGTACTCAGGTTGCTGGGTACTCAGTACTCAGGGTGCTGGGTGCTCAGTACTCAGGGTGCTCGGTGCTCAGTACTCAGGGTGCTGGGTGCTCAGTGCTCAGGGTGCTGGGTGCTCAGTACTCAGGGTGCTGTGTGCTCAGTACTCAGGGTGCTGGGTGCTTAGTACTCAGGGTGCTGGGTGCTTAGTACTCAGGGTGCTGGCTGCTCAGTGCTCAGGGTGCTCGGTGCTCAGTGCTCGGGGTGCTGGGTGCTCAGTACTCAGGGTGCTCAGTGCTCAGTGCTCTGGGTGCTGGGTGCTCTGTGCTCGGGGTGCTGGGTGCTCAGTGCTCAGGGTGCTGGGTGCTCAGTTCTCAGGGTGCTCAGTGCTCAGTGCTCGGGGTGCTGGGTGCTCTGTGCTCGTGGTGCTGGGTGCTCAGTGCTCAGGGTGCTGGGTGCTCAGTGCTCAGGGTTCTGGGTGCTCAGTGCTCGGGGCGCTCCGTACTCAGTGCTCGGGGTGCTCGGAGCTCAGTACTCAGTGTGCTGGGTGCTCAGTGCTCGGGGTGCTCGGTGCTCAGTACTCAGGGTGCTGGGTGCTCAGTGCTTGGGGTGCTCGGTGCTCAGTACGTTGGGTGCTCACTACTCAGGGTGCTGGGTGCTCAGTGCTCAGGGTGCTGGGTACTGAGTGCTCAGGGTGCTGGGTACTGAGTGCTCAGGGTGCTGGGTGCTCAGTGCTCAGGGTGCTGGGTGCTCAGTACTCAGGGTGCTGGGTGCTCAGTACTCGGGGTGCTGGGTGCTCAGTACTCAGGGTGCTGGGTGCTCAGTACTCAGGGTGCTGGGTGATCAGTACTCGGGTGCTGGGTGCTCAGTGCTCAGAGTGCTGGGTGCTCAGTGCTTGGGGTGCTGGGTGCTCAGTGCTCTTGGTGCTGGGTGCACAGTGCTCAGTACTCAGGGTGCTGGGTGCTCAGTGCTCAGGGTGCTGGGTGCTCAGTGCTCAGGGTGCTGGGTGCTCAGTGCTCAGGGTGCTGGGTGCTCAGTGCTCAGGGTGCTGGGTACTCAGTGCTCGGGGTGCTGGGTGCTCAGTACTCAGGGTGCTGGGTGCTCAGTACTCAGGGTGCTCAGTGCTCAGTACTCAGGGTGCTCGGTGCTCAGTACTCAGTGTGCTCAGTGCTCAGGGTGCTGGGTGCTCAGTGCTCGGGGTGCTGGGTGCTCAGTCCTCAGGGTGCTGGGTGCTCAGTGCTCAGGGTGCTCGGTGCTCAGTGCTCAGGGTGCTGGGTGCTCAGTACTCAGGGTGCTGGGTACTCAGTGCTCGGGGTGCTGGGTGCTCAGTACTCAGGGTGCTGGGTGCTCAGTGCTCAGGGTGCTGGGTGCTCAGTGCTCAGGGTGCTCGGTGCTTAGTACTCAGGGTGCTGGGTGCTCAGTACTCAGGGTGCTGGGTGCTCAGTGCTCAGGGTGCTGGGTGCTCAGTGCTCAGGGTGCTGGGTGCTCAGTACTCAGGGTGCTGGGTGCTCAGTTCTCGGGGTGCTGGGTGCTCAGTACTCAGGGAGCTGGGTGCTCAGTACTCAGGGTGCTGGGTGCTCAGTACTCGGGTGCTGGGTGCTCAGTACTCAGGGTGCTGGGGGCTCAGTGCTCAGGGTGCTGGGTGCTCAGTGCTCAGTACTCAGGGTGCTGGGTGCTCAGTGCTCAGGGTGCTGGGTGCTCAGTGCTCAGGGTGCTGGGTGCTCAGTGCTCAGGGTGCTGGGTGCTCAGTACTCAGGGTGCTCAGTGCTTAGTACTCAGGGTGCTGGGTGCTCAGTACTCCGGGTGCTGGGTTCTCAGTGCTCAGTACTCAGGGTGCTGGGTGCTCAGTACTCAGGGTGCTGGGTGCTCAGTGCTCGGGGTGCTGGGTGCTCAGTGCTCGGGGTGCTCCGTGCTCAGTACTCAGGGTGCTGGGTGCTCAGTGCTCAGGGTGCTCAGTACTCAGGGTGCTGTGTGTTCAGTACTCAGGGTGCTGGGTGCTCAGTACTCAGGGTGCTCGGTGCTCAGTACTCAGGGTGCTGGGTGCTCAGTGCTCAGGGTGCTGGGTGCTCAGTACTCAGGGTGCTGTGTGCTCAGTACTCAGGGTGCTGGGTGCTTAGTACTCAGGGTGCTGGGTGCTTAGTACTCAGGGTGCTGGCTGCTCAGTGCTCAGGGTGCTCGGTGCTCAGTGCTCGGGGTGCTGGGTGCTCAGTACTCAGGGTGCTCAGTGCTCAGTGCTCTGGGTGCTGGGTGCTCTGTGCTCGGGGTGCTGGGTGCTCAGTGCTCAGGGTGCTGGGTGCTCAGTTCTCAGGGTGCTCAGTGCTCAGTGCTCGGGGTGCTGGGTGCTCTGTGCTCGGGGTGCTGGGTGCTCAGTGCTCAGGGTGCTGGGTGCTCAGTGCTCAGGGTTCTGGGTGCTCAGTGCTCGGAGCGCTGGGTACTCACTGCTCGGGGTGCTCGGAGCTCAGTACTCAGTGTGCTGGGTGCTCAGTGCTCGGGGTGCTCGGTGCTCAGTACTCAGGGTACTGGGTGCTCAGTGCTTGGGGTGCTCGGTGCTCAGTACGTTGGGTGCTCACTACTCAGGGTGCTGGGTGCTCAGTGCTCAGGGTGCTGGGTACTGAGTGCTCAGGGTGCTGGGTGCTCAGTGCTCAGGGTGCTGGGTGCTCAGTGCTCGGGCTGCTGGGTGCTCAGTGCTCAGTACTCAGGGTGCTGGGTGCTCAGTGCTCAGGGTGCTGGGTGCTCAGTGCTCAGAGTGCTGGGTGCTCAGTGCTCTTGGTGCTGGGTGCACAGTGCTCAGTACTCAGGGTGCTGGGTGCTCAGTGCTCAGGGTGCTAGGTGCTCAGTGCTCAGCGTGCTGGGTGCTGAGTGCTCAGGGTGCTGGGTGCTCAGTGCTCAGGTTGCTGGGTACTCAGTGCTCGGGGTGCTGGGTGCTCAGTACTCAGGGTGCTGGGTGCTCAGTACTCAGGGTGCTCAGTGCTCAGTACTCAGGGTGCTGGGTGCTCAGTGCTCAGGGTGCTCGGTGCTTAGTACTCAGGGTGCTGGGTGCTCAGTACTCAGGGTGCTGGGTGCTCAGTGCTCAGGGTGCTGGGTGCTCAGTGCTCAGGGTGCTGGGTGCTCAGTACTCAGGGTGCTGGGTGCTCAGTTCTAGGGGTGCTGGGTGCTCAATACTCAGGGAGCTGGGTGCTCAGTACTCAGGGTGCTGGGTGCTCAGTACTCGGGTGCTGGGTGCTCAGTGCTCAGGGTGCTGGGTGCTCAGTGCTCGGGGTGCTGGGTGCTCAGTGCTCAGTACTCAGGGTGCTGGGTGCTCAGTGCTCGGGGTGCTGGGTGGTCAGTGCTCAGTACTCAGGGTGCTGGGTGCTCAGTGCTCGGGGTGCTTGATGCTCAGTACTCAGGGTGCTGGGTGCTCAGTGCCCAGTACACAGGGTGCTGGGTGCTCAGTGCTCGGGGTGCTGGGTGCTCAGTGCTCAGTACTCAGGGTGCTGGGTGCTCAGTGCTCGGGGTGCTTGATGCTCAGTACTCAGGGTGCTGGGTGCTCAGTGCTTAGGGTGCTGGGTGCTCAGTACTCAGGGTGCTGGGTGCTCAGTACTCAGTATGCTGGGTGCTCAGTGCTCGGGGTGCTCAGTACTCAGGGTGCTGGGTGCTCAGTACTCAGGGTGCTGGGTGCTCAGTGCCCAGTACACAGGGTGCTGGGTGCTCAGTGCTCGGGGTGCTGGGTGCTCAGTGCTCAGTACTCAGGGTGCTGGGTGCTCAGTGCTCGGGGTGCTTGATGCTCAGTACTCAGGGTGCTGGGTGCTCAGTGCTCAGGGTGCTGGGTGCTCAGTGCTCGGGGTGCTTGATGCTCAGTACTCAGGGTGCTGGGTGCTCAGTGCTCAGGGTGCTGGGTGCTCAGTACTCAGGGTGCTGGGTGCTCAGTACTCAGTATGCTGGGTGCTCAGTGCTCGGGGTGCTCAGTACTCAGGGTGCTGTGTGTTCAGTGCTCAGGGTACTGGGTGCTCAGTACTCAGGGTGCTCAGTGCTTGGGGTGCTGGGTGCGCATTACTCAGGGTGTTGGGTGCTCAGTACTCAGGGTGCTCAGTGCTTGGGGTGCTGCGTGCTCAGTACTCAGGGTGCTCAGTGCTTGGGGTTTTGGGTGCTCAGTACTCAGGGTGCTGGGTGCTCAGTGCTCAGGGTGCTGGGTGCTCAGTACTCAGGGTGCTGGGTGCTCATTACTCAGGGTGCTAGGTGCTCAGTGTTCGGGGTGCTGGGTGCTCAGTGCTCGGGGTGCTGGGTGCTCAGTGCTCAGGGTGCTGGGTGCTCAGTGCTCAGGTTTCTGGGTGCTCAGTGCTCGGGGCGCTGGGTGCTCAGTGCTCGGGGTGCTCGGAGCTCAGTACTCAGGGTGCTGGGTGCTCAGTGCTTGGGGTGCTCGGTGCTGAGTACTCAGGGTGCTGGGTGCTCAGTGCTCGGGGTGCTCGGTGCTCAGTACGTTGGGTGCTCACTACTCAGGGTGCTGGGTGCTCAGTGCTCAGGGTGCTGGGTGCTCAGTGCTCAGGGTGCTGGGTGCTCAGTACTCAGGGTGCTGGGTGCGCAGTGCTCGGGGTGATGGGTGCTCAGTGCTCAGGGTGCTGGGTGCTCAGTGCTGAGGGTGCTGGGTGCTCAGTACTCAGGGTGCTGGGTGATCAGTACTCGGGTGCTGGGTGCTCAGTGCTCAGAGTGCTGGGTGCTCAGTGCTTGGGGTTCTGGGTGCTCAGTGCTCAGTACTCAGGGTGCTGGGTGCTCAGTGCTCTTGGTGCTGGGTGCACAGTGCTCAGTACTCAGCGTGCTGGGTGCTCAGTGCTCAGGGTGCTGGGTGCTCAGTGCTCAGGGTGCTGGGTGCTCAGTGCTCAGGGTGCTGGGTGCTCAGTGCTCAGGGTGCTGGGTACTCAGTGCTCGGGGTGCTGGGTGCTCAGTACTCAGGGTGCTGGGTGCTCAGTACTCAGGGTGCTCAGTGCTCAGTACTCAGGGTGCTCAGTGCTCAGTACACAGGGTGATCAGTGCTCAGGGTGCTGGGTGCTCAGTGCTCGGGGTGCTGGGTGCTCAGTCCTCAGGGTGCTGGGTGCTCAGTGCTCAGGGTGCTCGGTGCTCAGTGCTCAGGCTGCTGGGTGCTCAGTACTCAGGGTGCTGGGTGCTCAGTGCTCGGTGTGCTGGGTGCTCAGTACTCAGGGTGCTGGGTGCTCAGTGCTCAGGGTGCTGGGTGCTCAGTGCTCAGGGTGCTCGGTGCTTAGTACTCAGGGTGCTGGGTGCTCAGTACACAGGGTGCTGGGTGCTCAGTGCTCAGGGTGCTGGGTGCTCAGTGCTCAGGGTGCTGGGTGCTCAGTACTCATGGTGCTGGGTGCTCAGTTCTCGGGGTGCTGGGTGCTCAGTACTCAGGGAGCTGGGTGCTCAGTACTCAGGGTGCTGGGTGCTCAGTACTCGGGTGCTGGGTGCTCAGTGCTCAGGGTGCTGGGTGCTCAGTGCTTGGGGTGCTGGGTGCTCAGTGCTCAGTACTCAGGGTGCTGGGGGCTCAGTGCTCGGGGTGCTGGGTGCTCAGTGCTCAGTACTCAGGGTGCTGGGTGCTCAGTGCTCAGGGTGCTGGGTGCTCAGTGCTCAGGGTGCTGGGTGCTCAGTACTCCGGGTGCTCGGTGCTTAGTACTCAGGGTGCTGGGTGCTCAGTACTCCGGGTGCTGGGTGCTCAGTGCTCGGCGTGCTCAGTGCTCAGTGCTCAAGTTGCTGGGTGCTCAGTACTCAGGGTGATCATTGCTCAGGGTGCTGGGTGCTCAGTACTCAGGGTGCTGGGTGCTCAGTACTCAGGGTGCTCAGTGCTCAGTACTCAGGGTGCTCAGTGCTCAGTACTAAGGGTGCTCAGTGCTCAGGGTGCTGGGTGCTCAGTGTTCGCGGTGCTCGGTGCTCAGTACTCAGGGTGCTGGGTGCTCAGTGCTCATGGTGCTGGGTGCTCAGTGCTCAGGGTGCTGGTTGCTCAGTGCTCAGGGTGCTGGGTGCTCAGTACTCAGGGTTTCCGGTGCTCAGTACTCGGGGTGCTCAGTGCTCAGTACTCAGGGTGCTGGGTGCTCAGTGCTCAGGGTGCTGGGTGCTCAGTACTCAGGGTGCTGGGTACTCGGTGCTCAGTACGCTGGGTGCTCAGTACTCAGGTTGCTGGGTACTCAGTACTCAGGGTGCTGGGTGCTCAGTACTCAGGGTGCTCGGTGCTCAGAACTCAGGGTGCTGGGTGCTCAGTGCTCAGGGTGCTGGGTGCTCAGTACTCAGGGTGCTGGGTGCTCAGTGCTCGGGGTGTTCGGTGCTCAGTACGCTGGGTGCTCAGTACTCAGGGTGCTGGGTGCTCAGTACTCAGGGTGCTGTGTGCTCAGTACTCAGGGTGCTGGGTGCTTAGTACTCAGGGTGCTGGGTGCTTAGTACTCAGGGTGCTGGCTGCTCAGTGCTCAGGGTGCTCGGTGCTCAGTGCTCGGGGTGCTGGGTGCTCAGTACTCAGGGTGCTCAGTGCTCAGTGCTCTGGGTGCTGGGTGCTCTGTGCTCGGGGTGCTGGGGGCTCATTGCTCAGGGTGCTGGGTGCTCAGTACTCAGGGTGCTCAGTGCTCAGTGCTCGGGGTGCTGGGTGCTCAGTGTTCGGGGTGTTGGGTGCTCAGTGCTCAGGGTGCTGGGTGCACAGTGCTCAGGGTTCTGGGTGCTCAGTGCTCGGGGCGCTGGGTACTCAGTGCTCGGGGTGCTCGGAGCTCAGTACTCAGTGTGCTGGGTGCTCAGTGCTCGGGGTGCTCTGTGCTCAGTACTCAGGGTGCTGGGTGCTCAGTGCTCGGGGTGCTCGGTGCTCAGTACGTTGGGTGCTCACTACTCAGGGTGCTGGGTGCTCAGTGCTCAGGGTGCTGGGTGCTGAGTGCTCAGGGTGCTGGGTGCTCAGTGCTCAGGGTGCTGGGTGCTCAGTACTCAGGGTGCTGGGTGCGCAGTGCTCGGGGTGCTGGGTGCTCAGTGCTCAGGGTGCTGGGTGCTCAGTGCTCAGGGTGCTGGGTGCTCAGTACTCGGGGTGCTGGGTGCTCAGTACTCAGGGTGCTGGGTGCTCAGTACTCAGGGTGCTGGGTGATCAGTACTCGGGTGCTGGGTGCTCAGTGCTCAGAGTGCTGGGTGCTCAGTGCTCGGGGTGCTGGGTGCTCAGTGCTCAGTACTCAGGGTGCTGGGTGCTCAGTGCTCTTGGTGCTGGGTGCACAGTGCTCAGTACTCAGGGTGCTGGGTGCTCAGTGCTCAGGGTGCTGGGTGCTCAGTGCTCAGGGTGCTGGGTGCTCAGTGCTCAGGGTGCTGGGTGCTCAGTGCTCAGGGTGCTGGGTACTCAGTGCTCGGGGTGCTGGGTGCTCAGTACTCAGGGTGCTGGGTGCTCCGTACTCAGGGTGCTCAGTGCTCAGTACTCAGGGTGCTCAGTGCTCAGTACTCAGGGTGCTCAGTGCTCAGGGTGCTGGGTGCTCAGTGCTCGGGGTGCTGGGTGCTCAGTCCTCAGGGTGCTGGGTGCTCAGTGCTCAGGGTGCTCGGTGCTGAGTGCTCAGTGTGCTGGGTGCTCAGTACTCAGGGTGCTGGGTGCTCAGTGCTCGGGGTGCTGGGTGCTCAGTACTCAGGGTGCTGGGTGCTCAGTGCTCAGGGTGCTGGGTGCTCAGTGCTCAGGGTGCTCGGTGCTTAGTACTCAGGTTGCTGGGTGCTCAGTACTCAGGGTGCTGGGTGCTCAGTGCTCAGGGTGCTGGGTGCTCAGTGCTCAGGGTGCTTTGTGCTCAGTACTCAGGGTGCTGTGTGCTCAGTTCTCGGGGTGCTGGGTGCTCAGTACTCAGGGAGCTGGGTGCTCAGTACTCAGGGTGCTGGGTGCTCAGTACTCGGGTGCTGGGTGCTCAGTGCTCAGGGTGCTGGGTGCTCAGTGCTCGGGGTGCTGGGTGCTCAGTGCTCAGTACTCAGGGTGCTGTGGGCTCAGTGCTCGGGGTGCTGGGTGCTCAGTGCTCAGTACTCAGGGTGCTGGGTGCTCAGTGCTCAGGGAGCTGGGTGCTCAGTGCTCAGGGTGCTGGGTGCTCAGTGCTCAGGGTGCTGGGTGCTCAGTACTCAGGGTGCTCGGTGCTTAGTACTCAGGGTGCTGGGTGCTCAGTACTCCGGGTGCTGGGTGCTCAGTGCTCAGTACTCAGGGTGCTGGGTGCTCAGTACTCAGGGTGCTGGGTGCTCAGTGCTCGGGGTGCTGGGTGCTCAGTGCTCGGGGTGCTCGGTGCTCAGTACTCAGGGTGCTGGGTGCTCAGTGCTCGGGGTGCTCAGTACTCAGCGTGCTGTGTGTTCAGTGCTCAGGGTGCTGGGTGCTCATTACTCAGGGTGCTCGGTGCTTAGTACTCAGGGTGCTGGGTGCTCAGTACTCCGGGTGCTGGGTGCTCAGTGCTCGGGGTGCTCGGTGCTCAGTGCTCAAGGTGCTGGGTGCTCAGTACTCAGGGTGATCATTGCTCAGGGTGCTGGGTGCTCAGTACTCAGGGTGCTGGGTGCTCAGTACTCAGGGTGCTCAGTGCTCAGTACTCAGGGTGCTCAGTACTCAGTACTAAGGGTGCTCAGTGCTCAGGGTGCTGGGTGCTCAGTGTTCGGGGTGCTCGGTGCTCAGTACTCAGGGTGCTGGGTGCTCAGTGCTCATGGTGCTGGGTGCTCAGTGCTCAGGGTGCTGGTTGCTCAGTGCTCAGGGTGCTGGGTGCTCAGTACTCATGGTGCTCGGTGCTCGGTGTGCTGGGTGCTCAGTGCTCGGGGTTTTCGGTGCTCAGTACTCGGGGTGCTCAGTGCTCAGTACTCAGGGTGCTGGGTGCTCAGTGATCAGGGTGCTGGGTGCTCAGTACTCAGGGTGCTGGGTGCTCGGTGCTCAGTACGCTGGGTGCTCAGTACTCAGGTTGCTGGGTGCTCAGTACTCAGGGTGCTGGGTGCTCAGTACTCAGGGTGCTCAGTGCTCAGTACACAGGGTGCTGGGTGCTCAGTGCTAGGGTTGCTGGGTGCTCAGTGCTCAGTATTCAGGGTGCTGGGTGCTCAGTGCTCAGGGTGCTGAGTGCTCAGTACTCAGCTTGCTGGGTGCTCAGTACTCAGGGTGCTGGGTGCTCAGTGCTCAGGGTGCTGGGTGCTCCGTGCTCAGGGTGCTGGGTGCTCAGTGCTCAGGGTGCTGGGTGCTCAGTACTCAGCGTGCTGGGTGCTCAGTACTCAGGGTGCTGGGTGCTCAGTGCTCAGGGTGCTGAGTGCTCAGTACTCAGCGTGCTGGGTGCTCAGTACTCAGGGTGCTGGGTGCTCAGTGCTCAGGGTGCTGGGTGCTCAGTACTCAGGGTGCTGGGTGCTCAGTGCTCAGGGTGCTGGGTGCTCAGTGCTCAGGGTGCTGGGTGCTCAGTGCTCGGGGAGCTCGGTGCTCAGTACTCAGGGTGCTGTGTGCTCAGTACTCAGTGCTCGGGGTCCTGGGTGCTCCGTGCTCGGGGTGCTGGGTGCTCAGTACTCAGGGTGCTGGGTGCTCATTCTCGGGGTGCTGGGTGCTCAGTGCTCGGTGTGCTGGGTGCTCAGTGCTCAGGGTGCTGGGGGCTCAGTACTCAGGGTGCTGGGTGCTCAGTACTCAGGGTGCTCGGTTCTCAGTACTCAGGGTGCTGGGTGCTCATTCTCGGGGTGCTGGGTGCTCAGTGCTCGGGTTGCTGGGTGATCAGTACTCAGGGTGCTGGGGGCTCAGTACTCAGGGTGCTGGGTGCTCAGTACTCAGGGTGATCTGTTCTCAGTACTCAGGGTGCTGGGTGCTCAGTGCTCGGGGTGCTGGGTGCTCAGTACTCGGGGTGCTCAGTACTCAGGGTACTGGGTGCTCAGTACTCAGGGTTCTGGGTGCTCAGTGCTCAGGATGCTCGGTGCTCAGTACTCGGGGTGCTGGGTGCTCAGTACTCGGGGTGCTGGGTGCTCAGTGCTCAGGGTGCTGGGTGCTCAGTACTCAGCGTGCTGGGTGCTCAGTACTCAGGGTGCTGGGTGCTCAGTGCTCAGGGTGCTGAGTGCTCAGTACTCAGCGTGCTGGGTGCTCAGTACTCAGGGTGCTGGGTGCTCAGTGCTCAGGGTGCTGGGTGCTCAGTACTCAGGGTGCTGGGTGCTCAGTGCTCAGGGTGCTGGGTGCTCAGTGCTCAGGGTGCTGGGTGCTCAGTGCTCGGGGAGCTCGGTGCTCAGTACTCAGGGTGCTGTGTGCTCAGTACTCAGTGCTCGGGGTCCTGGGTGCTCCGTGCTCGGGGTGCTGGGTGCTCAGTACTCAGGGTGCTGGGTGCTCATTCTCGGGGTGCTGGGTGCTCAGTGCTCGGTGTGCTGGGTGCTCAGTGCTCAGGGTGCTGGGGGCTCAGTACTCAGGGTGCTGGGTGCTCAGTACTCAGGGTGCTCGGTTCTCAGTACTCAGGGTGCTGGGTGCTCATTCTCGGGGTGCTGGGTGCTCAGTGCTCGGGTTGCTGGGTGATCAGTACTCAGGGTGCTGGGGGCTCAGTACTCAGGGTGCTGGGTGCTCAGTACTCAGGGTGATCTGTTCTCAGTACTCAGGGTGCTGGGTGCTCAGTGCTCGGGGTGCTGGGTGCTCAGTACTCGGGGTGCTCAGTACTCAGGGTACTGGGTGCTCAGTACTCAGGGTTCTGGGTGCTCAGTGCTCAGGATGCTCGGTGCTCAGTACTCGGGGTGCTGGGTGCTCAGTACTCGGGGTGCTGGGTGCTCAGTGCTCAGGGTGCTGGGTGCTCAGTGCTCGGGGAGCTGGGTGCTCAGTGCTGAGGGTGCTGGCTGCTAAGTGCTCAGGGTGCTGGGTGCTCAGTACTCAGGGTGCTAGGTGCTCAGTACTCAGGGTGCTCAGTGCTCAGTACTCAGCGTGCTGGGTGCTCAGTGCTCGGGGTGCTCGGTGATCAGTACTCAGGGTGCTGGGTGCTCAGTGCTCAGGGTGCTGAGTACTCAGTACTCAGGGTGCTGGGTGCTCAGTGCTCAGGGTGCTGGGTGCTCAGTGCTCAGGGTGCTGGGTGCTCAGTGCTCGGGGTGCTGGGTGCTCAGTGCTCGGGGTGCTGGGTGCTCAGTGCTCGGGGTGCTGGGTGCTCAGTGCTCAGGGTGCTGGGTGCTCAGTACTCAGGGTGCTGGGGGCTCAGTACTCAGGGTGCTGGGTGCTCAGTGTTCAGGGTGCTGGGTGCTCAGTCCTCAGGGTGCTGGGTGCTCAGTACTCAGGGTGTTCGGTGCTCAGTACTCAGGGTGCTCAGTGCTCAGTACTCAGGGTGCTGGTTGCTCAGTGCTCGGGGTGCTCGGTGCTCAGTACTCAGGGTGCTGGGTGCTCAGTACTCAGGGTGCTGGGTGCTCAGTACTCAGGGTGCTGGGTGCTCAGTACTCAGGGTGCTGGGTGCTCAGTATTCAGGGTGCTGGGTGCTCAGTGCTCAGGGTGCTGGGTGCTCAGTACTCAGGGTGCTTGGTGCTCAGTACTTAGTGTGCTCGGTGCTCAGTACTCAGTGTGCTGGGTGCTCAGTGCTCAGGGTTCTTTGTACTCAGTACTCAGGGTTCTGGGTGCTCAGTACTCAGGGTGCTAGGTGCTCAGTGCTCAGGGTGCTGGGTGCTCAGCGCTCAGGGTGCTGGGTGCTCAGTACTCAGGGTGCTGGGTGCTCAGTGCTCAGGGTGATCGGTGCTCAGTACTCAGGGTGCTCAGTACTCAGGGTGCTGGGTTCTCAGTGCTCAGGGTGCTGGGTGCTCAGTACTCAGGGTGCTGGGTGCTCAGTGCTCGGTGTGCTGGGTGCTCAGTGCTCAGGGTGCTCAGTGCTCAGGGTGCTGAGTGCTCAGTGCTCGGGGTGCTCGGTGCTCAGGGTGCTGGGTGATCAGTCCTCAGGGTGCTCAGTGCTCAGGGTGCTGGGTGCTCAGTGCTCGGGGTGCTCGGTGCTCAGTACTCAGGGTGCTGGGTGCTCAGTACTCATGGTGCTGGGTGCTCAGTACTCAGGGGGCTGGGTGCTCAGTGCTCAGGGTGCTGGGTGCTCAGTGCTCAGGGCGCTAGGTGCTCAGTGCTCGGGGTGCTGGGTGCTCAGTGCTCGGGGTGCTGGGTGGTCAGTGCTCATTGATCAGGGTGCTGGGTGCTCAGTGCTCAGTGCTCAGGGTGCTGGGTGCTCAGTACTCAGGGTGCTGGGTGCTCAGTACTCAGGGTGCTGGGTGCTCAGTGATCAGGGTGCTGGGTGCTCAGTACTCTGGGTGTTGGGTGCTCAGTACTCAGGGTGCTGGGTGCTCAGTGCTCCGGGTGCTCGGTGCTCAGTACTCAAGGTGCTGGGTGCTCAGTGCTCAGGGTGCGGGGTGCTCAGTCTTCGGGGTGCTCCGTGCTCAGTGCTCAGGGTGCTGGGTGATCAGTGCTCGGGGTGCTCGGTGCTCAGTACTCAAGGTGCTCAGTGCTGAGTGCTCAGGGTGCTGGGTGTTCAGTACTCAGGGTGCTCAGTGCTCAGTGCTCAGGGTGCTGGGTGCTCAGTACTCAGGGTGCTGGGTGCTCAGTGCTCGGGGTGCTGGGTGCTCAGAGCTCAGGGTGATCAGTGCTCAGTACTCAGGGTGCTGGGTTCTCAGTGCTCTGGGTGCTGGGTGCTCAGTCCTAAGGGTGCTCAGTACTCAGGATGCTCTGTGCTCAGTGCTCAGTACTCAGGGTGCTCTGTACTCAGGGTGCTGGGTGCTCAGTGCTCGGGGTGCTGGGTGCTCAGTACTCAGGGTGCTGGGTGCTCAGTACTCAGGGTGCTGGGTGCTCAGTGCTTGGGGTGCTGGGTGCTCACTGCTCAGAGTGATCGGTGCTCAGTGCTCAGGCTGCTGGGTGCTCAGTGCTCGGGGTGCTGGGTGCTCAGTGCTCAGTGCTCAGGGTGCTGGGTGCTCAGTGCTCAGTGCTCAGGGTGCTGGGTGTTCAGTACTCAGGGTGCTCGGTGCTCAGTGCTCAGGGTGCTAGGTGCTCAGTACTCAGGGTGCTGGGTGCTCAGTGCTCGGGGTGCTGGGTGCTCAGTACTCAGGGTGCTGGGTGCTCAGTACTCAGGGTGCTGGGTGCTCAGTGCTCAGGGTGCTGGGTGCTCAGTACTCAGGGTGCTGGGTGCTCAGTGCTCAGGGTGCTGGGTGCTCAGTGCTCTGGGTGCTGGGTGCTCATTGCTCAGGGTGCTGGGTGCTCAGTGCTCAGGGTGCTGGGTGCTCAGTGATCGCGGTGTTGGGTGCTGAGTGCTCAGGGTGCTGAGTGCTCAGTGCTCGGGGTGCTCGGTGCTCAGTGCGCAGGGTCCTGGGTGCTCAGTACTCAGGGTGCTGGGTGCTTAGTAATCAGGGTGCTCAGTGCTCAGTACACAGGGTGCTGGGTGCTCAGTGCTCGGGGTGCTGGGTGCTCAGTGCTCAGTACTCAGGGTGCTGGGTGCTCAGTGCTCAGGGTGCTGAGTGCTCAGTACTCAGCGTGCTGGGTGCTCAGTACTCAGGGTGCTGGGTGCTCAGTGCTCAGGGTGCTGGGTGCTCAGTGCTCAGGGTGCTGGGTGCTCAGTGCTCGGGGAGCTCGGTGCTCAGTACTCAGGGTGCTGGGTGCTCAGTACTCAGTGATCGGGGTACTGGGTGCTCCGTGCTCGGGGTGATCTGTTCTCAGTACTCAGGGTGCTGGGTGCTCAGTGCTCGGGGTGCTGGGTGCTCAGTACTCGGGGTGCTCAGTACTCAGGGTACTGGGTGCTCAGTACTCAGGGTGCTGGGTGCTCAGAGGTCGGGGTGCTCGGTGCTCAGTCCTCGGGGTGCTGGGTGCTCAGTGCTCAGGGTGCTGGGTGCTCAGTGCTCGGGGTGCTGGGTGCTCAGTGCTGAGGGTGCTGGCTGCTCAGTGCTCAGGGTGCTGGGTGCTCAGTACTCAGGGTGCTAGGTGCTCAGTACTCAGGGTGCTCAGTGCTCAGTACTCAGCGTGCTGGGTGCTCAGTGCTCAGGGTCCTCGGTGCTCAGTACTCAGGGTGTTCAGTGCTCAGTACTCAGCGTGCTTTGTGCTCAGTGCTCAGGGTGCTGGGTGCTCAGTACTCAGGGTGCTGGGAGCTCAGTATTCAGGGTGCTGGGTGCTCAGTACTCAGGGTGCTGGGTGCTCAGTGCACGGGGTGCTCGGTGATCAGTACTCAGGGTGCTGGGTGCTCAGTGCTCAGGGTGCTGAGTACTCAGTACTCAGGGTGCTGGGTGCTCAGTGCTCAGGGTGCTGGGTGCTCAGTGCTCAGGGTCCTGGGTGCTCAGTGCTCGGGGTGCTGGGTGCTCAGTGCTCGGGGTGCTGGGTGCTCAGTGCTCAGGGTGCTGGGTGCTCAGTACTCAGGGTGCTGGGTGCTCATTACTCAGGGTGCTGGGTGCTCAGTGCTCAGGGTGCTGGGTGCTCAGTCCTCAGGGTGCTGGGTGCTCAGTACTCAGGGTGTTCGGTGCTTAGTACTCAGGGTGCTCAGTGCTCAGTACTCAGGGTGCTGGTTGCTCAGTGCTCGGGGTGCTCGGTGCTCAGTATTCAGGGTGCTGGGTGCTCAGTACTCAGGGTGCTGGGTGCTCCGTACTCAGGGTGCTGGGTGCTCAGTACTCAGGGTTCTGGGTGCTCAGTACTCAGGGTGCTGGGTGCTCAATGCTCAGGGTGCTGGGTGCTCAGTGCTCAGGGTGCTGGGTGCTCAGTACTCAGGGTACTGGGTGCTCAGTGCTCAGGGTGATCGGTGCTCAGTACTCAGGGTGCTCAGTACTCAGGGTGCTGGGTGCTCAGTACTCAGGGTGCTGGGTGCTCAGTGCTCAGGGTGCTGGGTGCTCAGTGCTCTGGGTGCTGGGTGCTCAGTGCTCAGGGTGCTGAGTGCTCAGTGCTCAGGGTGCTGGGTGCTCAGTGATCGGGGTGATGGGTGCTGAGTGCTCAGGGTGCGGGGTGCTCAGTGCTCGGGGTGCTCGGTGCTCAGTGCTCAGGGTCCTGGGTGCTCAGTACTCAGGGTGCTGGGTTCTTAGTAATCAGGGTGCTCAGTGCTCAGTACACAGGGTGCTGGGTGCTCAGTGCTTAGAGTGTTGGGTGCTCAGTACTCAGGGTGCTGGGTGCTCAGTGCTCAGTGCTCAGGGTGCTCAGTGCTCAGGGTGCTGGGTGCTCAGGGTGCTGGGTGCTCAGGGTGCTGGGTGCTCAGTGCTCGGGGTGCTGGGTGCTCAGTGCTCAGTGCTCAGGGTGCTGGGTGCTCAGTGCTCAGTGCTCAGGGTGCTGGGTGTTCAGTACTCAGGGTGCTCGGTGCTCAGTGCTCAGGGTGGTAGGTGCTCAGTACTCAGGGTGCTGGGTGCTCAGTGCTCGGGGTGCTGGGTGCTCAGTACTCAGGGTGCTGGGTGCTCAGTACTCAGGGTGCTGGGTGCTCAGTGCTCAGGGTGCTCCGTGCTCAGTACTCAGGGTGCTCGGTGCTCAGTACTCAGGGTGCTGGGTGATCAGTGCTCAGGGTGCTGGGTGCTCAGTGCTCAGGGTGCTGGGTGCTCAGTGCTCAGGGTGCTGGGTGCTCAGTGCTCAGGGTGCTGGGTGCTCAGTGATCGGGGTGATGGGTGCTGAGTGCTCAGGGTGCTGAGTGCTCAGTGCTCGGGTTGCTCGGTGCTCAGTGCTCAGGGTCCTGGGTGGTCAGTACTCAGGGTGCTGGGTGCTTAGTAATCAGGGTGCTCAGTGCTCAGTACACAGGGTGCTGTGTGCTCAGTGCTCGGGGTGCTGGGTGCTCAGTGCTCAGTACTCAGGGTGCTGGGTGCTCAGTGCTCAGGGTGCTGAGTGCTCAGTACTCAGCGTGCTGGGTGCTCAGTACTCAGGGTGCTGGGTGCTCAGTGCTCAGGGTGCTGGGTGCTCAGTGCTCAGGGTGCTGGGTGCTCAGTGCTCGGGGAGCTCGGTGCTCAGTACTCAGGGTGCTCAGTACTCAGTGCTCGGGGTCCTGGGTGCTCCGTGCTCTGGGTGATCTGTTCTCAGTACTCAGGGTGCTGGGTGCTCAGTGCTCGGGTTGCTGGGTGCTCAGTACTCGGGGTGCTCAGTACTCAGGGTACGGGGTGCTCAGTACTCAGGGTGCTCAGTGCTCAGGGTGCTGGGTGCTCAGGGTGCTGGGTGCTCAGTGCTCGGGGTGCTGGGTGCTAAGTGCTCAGTGCTCAGGATGCTGGGTGCTCAGTGCTCAGTGCTCAGGGTGCTGGGTGTTCAGTACTCAGGGTGCTCGGTGCTCAGTGCTCAGGGTGCTAGGTGCTCAGTACTCAGGGTGCTGGGTGCTCAGTGCTCAGTGTAATCAGTGCTCAGTACTCAGGGTGCTGGGTGCTCAGTACTCAGGGTGCTGGGTGCTCAGTGCTCAGGGTGCTGGGTGCTCAGTACTCAGGGTGCTGGGTGCTCAGTACTCAGGGTGCTCCGTGCTCAGTACTCAGGGTGCTGGGTGCTCAGTGCTCAGGGTGCTTTGTACTCAGTACTCAGGGTTCTGGGTGCTCAGTACTCAGGGTGCTGGGTGCTCAATGCTCAGGGTGCTGGGTGCTCAGTGCTCAGGGTGCTGGGTGCTCAGTACTCAGGGTGCTGGGTGCTCAGTGCTCAGGGTGATCGGTGCTCAGTACTCAGGGTGCTCAGTACTCAGGGTGCTGGGTGCTCAGTACTCAGGGTGCTGGGTGCTCAGTGCTCAGGGTGCTGGGTGCTCAGTGCTCTGGGTGCTGGGTGCTCAGTGCTCAGGGTGCTGGGTGCTCAGTGCTCAGGGTGCTGGGTGCTCAGTGATCGGGGTGATGGGTGCTGAGTGCTCAGGGTGCTGGGTGCTCAGTGCTCGGGGTGCTCTGTGCTCAGTGCTCAGGGTCCTGGGTGCTCAGTACTCAATGTGCTGGGTGCTTAGTAATCAGGGTGCTCAGTGCTCAGGACACAGGGTGCTGGGTGATCAGTGCTCGGGGTGCTGGGTGCGGAGTGCTCAGTACTCAAGGTGCTGGGTGCTCAGTGCTCAGGGTGCTGGGTGCTCAGTGCTCAGGGTGCTGGGTGCTCAGTGCTCGGGGAGCTCGGTGCTCAGTACTCAGGGTGCTGGGTGCTCAGTACTCAGTGCTCGGGGTCCTGGGTGCTCCGTGCTCGGGGTGCTGGGTGCTCAGTACTCAGGGTGCTGGGTGCTCATTCTCGGGGTGCTGGGTGCTCAGTGCTCGGGGTGCTGGGTGCTCAGTACTCAGGGTGCTGGGGGCTCAGTACTCAGGGTGCTGGGTGCTCAGTACTCAGGGTGCTCGGTTCTCAGTACTCAGGGTGCTGGGTGCTCATTCTCGGGGTGCTGGGTGCTCAGTGCTCGGGGTGCTGGGTGCTCAGTACTCAGGGTGCTGGGGGCTCAGTACTCAGGGTGCTGGGTGCTCAGTACTCAGGGTAATCTGTTCTCAGTACTCAGGGTGCTGGGTGCTCAGTGCTCGGGGTGCTGGGTGCTCAGTACTCAGGGTGCTGGGTGCTCAGTGCTCGGGTTGCTGGGTGCTCAGTGCTCAGGGTGCTGGGTGCTCAGTGCTCAGTGTGCTGGGTGCTCAGTACTCAGGGTGCTGGGTGCTTAGTACTCAGGGTGCTCAGTGCTCAGTACACAGGGTGCTGGGTGCTCAGTGCTCGGGGTGCTGGGTGCTCAGTGCTCAGTACTCAGGGTGCTGGGTGCTCAGTGCTCAGGGTGCTGGGTGCTCAGTACTCAGCGTGCTGGGTGCTCAGTACTCAGGGTGCTGGGTGCTCAGTGCTCAGGGTGCTGGGTGCTCAGTCCTCAGGGTGCTGGGTGCTCAGGGATCGGGGTGCTGGGTGCTCAGTACTCAGGGTGCTCAGAGCTCGGTTAGCTCGGTGCTCAGTACTCAGGGGGCTGGGTGCTCAGTACTCAGTTATCGGGGTCCTGGGTGCTCCGTGCTCGGGGTGCTGGGTGCTCAGTGCTCTGGGTGCTGGGTGCTCAGTACTCAGGGTGCTGGGTGCTCAGTACTCAGGGTGCTGGGTGCTCAGTGCTCAGCGTGCTGTGTGCTCAGTACTCAGGGTGCTGGGTGCTCAGTACTCAGGGTGCTCGGTGCTCAGTACTCAGGGTGCTGGGTCCTCAGTGCTCAGGGTGCTGGGTACTCAGTACTCAGGGTGCTGGGTGCTCAGTACTCAGGGTGCTGGGTGCTCAGTGCTCAGGGTGCTGGGTGCTCAGTGCTCAGGGTGCTGGGTGCTCAGTACTCAGGGTGCTGGGTGCTCAGTGCTCAGGGTGATCGGTGCTCAGTACTCAGGGTGCTCAGTACTCAGGGTGCTGGGTGCTCAGTGCTCAGGGTGCTGGGTGCTCAGTACTCAGGGTGCTGGGTGCTCAGTGCTCGGGGTGCTGGGTGCTCAGTGCTCAGGGTGATCGGTGCTCAGTACTCAGGGTGCTGGGTGCTCAGTGCTCAGGGTGCTGGGTGCTCAGTCCTCAGGGTGCTCAGTGCTCAGGGTGCTGGGTGTTCAGTACTCATGGTGCTGGGTGCTCAGTACTCAGGGTCCTGGGTGCTCAGTGCTCAGTGTGCTGGGTGCTCAGTGCTCAGGGCGCTGGGTGCTCAGTGCTCGGGGTGCTGGGTGCTCAGTGCTCGGGGTGCTGGGTGGTCAGTGCTCAGTGCTCAAGGTGCTGGGTGCTCAGTGCTCAGTGCTCAGGGTGCTGGGTGCTCAGTACTCAGGGTGCTGGGTGCTCAGTACTCAGGGTGTTGGGTGCTCAGTACTCAGGGTGCTCAGTGCTCAGTACTCGGGGTGCTGGGTGCTCAGTGCTCAGTGTGCTCAGTGCTCAGTTCTCAGGGTGCTGGGTGCTCAGTGCTCGGGGCGCTGGGTGCTCAGTGCTCGGGGTGCTGGGTGCTCAGTACTCAGGGTGCTGTGTGCTCAGTGCTCAGTACTCAGCGTGCTGGGTGCTCAGTGCTCAGAGTGTTGGGTGCTCAGTACTCAGGGTGCTGGGTGCTCAGTGCTCAGTGCTCAGGGTGCTCAGTGCTCAGGGTGCTCAGTGCTCAGGGTGCTGTGTGCTCAGGGTGCTGGGTGCTCAGTGCTCAGGGTGCTGGGTGCTCAGTGCTCAGTGCTCAGGGTGCTGGGTGCTCAGTGCTCAGTGCTCAGGGTGCTGGGTGTTCAGTACTCAGGGTGCTCGGTGCTCAGTGCTCAGGGTGCTAGGTGCTCAGTACTCAGGGTGCTGGGTGCTCAGTGCTCGGGGTGCTGGGTGCTCAGTACTCAGGGTGCTGGGTGCTCAGTACTCAGGGTGCTGGGTGCTCAGTGCTCAGGGTGCTGGGTGCTCAGTGCTCTGGGTGCTGGGTGCTCAGTGCTCAGGGTGCTGGGTGCTCAGTGCTCAGGGTGCTGGGTGCTCAGTGATCGGGGTGATGGGTGCTGAGTGCTCAGGGTGCTGAGTGCTCAGTGCTCGGGGTGCTGGGTGCTCAGTGCTCTGGGTGCTGGGTGCTCAGTGCTCAGGGTGCTGGGTGCTCAGTGCTCAGGGTGCTGGGTGCTCAGTGATCGGGGTGATGGGTGCTGAGTGCTCAGGGTGCTGAGTGCTCAGTGCTCGGGGTGCTCGTTGCTCAGTGCTCAGGGTCCTGGGTGCTCAGTACTCAGGGTGCTGGGTGCTTAGTAATCAGGGTGCTCAGTGCTCAGTACACAGGGTGCTGGGTGCTCAGTGCTCGGGGTGCTGGGTGCTCAGTGCTGAGGGTGCTGGCTGCTCAGTGCTCAGGGTGCTGGGTGCTCAGTGCTCAGGGTGCTGAGTGCTCAGTACTCAGCGTGCTGGGTGCTCAGTACTCAGGGTGCTGGGTGCTCAGTGCTCAGGGTGCTGGGTGCTCAGTGCTCAGGGTGCTGGGTGCTCAGTGCTCGGGGAGCTCGGTGCTCAGTACTCAGGGTGCTGGGTGCTCAGTACTCAGTGCTCGGGGTCCTGGGTGCTCTGTGCTCGGGGTGATCTGTTCTCAGTACTCAGGGTGCTGGGTGCTCAGTGCTCGGGGTGCTGGGTGCTCAGTACTCGGGGCGCTCAGTACTCAGGGTACTGGATGCTCAGTACTCAGGGTGCTGGGTGCTCAGAGCTCGGGGTGCTCGGTGCTCAGTACTCGGGGTGCTGGGTGCTCAGTGCTCAGGGTGCTGGGTGCTCAGTGCTCGGGGTGCTGGGTGCTCAGTGCTGAGGGTGCTGGCTGCTCAGTGCTCAGGGTGCTGGGTGCTCAGTACTCAGGGTGCTAGGTGCTCAGTACTCAGGGTGCTCAGTGCTCAGTACTCAGCGTGCTGGGTGCTCAGTGCTCAGGGTCCTCGGTGCTCAGTACTCAGGCTGTTCAGTGCTCAGTACTCAGCGTGCTTTGTGCTCAGTGCTCAGGGTGCTGGGTGCTCAGTACTCAGGGTGCTGGGTGCTCAGTATTCAGGGTGCTGGGTGCTCAGTACTCAGGGTGCTGGGTGCTCAGTGCACGGGGTGCTCGGTGATCAGTACTCAGGGTGCTGGGTGCTCAGTGCTCAGGGTGCTGAGTACTCAGTACTCAGGGTGCTGGGTGCTCAGTACACAGGGTGCTGGGTGCTCAGTGCTCGGGGTGCTGGGTGCTCAGTGCTCAGTACTCAGGGTGCTGGGTGCTCAGTGCTCAGGGTGCTGGGTGCTCAGTACTCAGGGTGCTGGGTGCTCAGTATTCAGGGTGCTGGGTGCTCAGTACTAAGGGTGCTGGGTGCTCAGTGCTCGGGGTGCTCGGTGCTCAGTGCTCAGTGTGCTGGGTGCTCAGTACTCAGGGTGCTGGGTGCTTAGTACTCAGGGTGCTCAGTGCTCAGTACACAGGGTGCTGGGTGCTCAGTGCTCGGGGTGCTGGGTGCTCAGTGCTCAGTACTCAGGGTGCTGGGTGCTCAGTGCTCAGGGTGCTGGGTGCTCAGTACTCAGCGTGCTGGGTGCTCAGTACTCAGGGTGCTGGGTGCTCAGTGCTCAGGGTGCTGGGTGCTCAGTCCTCAGGGTGCTGGGTGCTCAGTGATCAGGGTGCTGGGTGCTCAGTACTCAGGGTGCTCAGTGCTCGGTTAGCTCGGTGCTCAGTACTCAGGGTGTTGGGTGCTCAGTACTCAGTTCTCGGGGTCCTGGGTGCTCCGTGCTCAGGTTGCTGGGTGCTCAGTGCTCTGGGTGCTGGGTGCTCAGTACTCAGGGTGCTGGGTGCTCAGTACTCAGGGTGCTGGGTGCTCAGTGCTCAGGGTGCTGTGTGCTCAGTACTCAGGGTGCTGGGTGCTCAGTACTCAGGGTGCTCGGTGCTCAGTACTCAGGGTGCTGGGTCCTCAGTGCTCAGGGTGCTGGGTACTCAGTACTCAGGGTGCTGGGTGCTCAGTACTCAGGGTGCTGGGTGCTCAGTGCTCAGGGTGCTGGGTGCTCAGTGCTCAGGGTGCTGGGTGCTCAGTACTCAGGGTGCTGGGTGCTCAGTGCTCAGGGTGATCGGTGCTCAGTACTCAGGGTGCTCAGTACTCAGGGTGCTGGGTGCTCAGTGCTCAGGGTGCTGGGTGCTCAGTACTCAGGGTGCTGGGTGCTCAGTGCTCGGGGTGCTGGGTGCTCAGTGCTCAGGGTGCTGGGTGCTCAGTACTCATGGTGCTGGGTGCTCAGTACTCAGGGTCCTGGGTGCTCAGTGCTCAGTGTGCTGGGTGCTCAGTGCTCAGGGCGCTGGGTGCTCAGTGCTCGGGGTGCTGGGTGCTCAGTGCTCGGGGTGCTGGGTGGTCAGTGCTCAGTGCTCAAGGTGCTGGGTGCTCAGTGCTCAGTGCTGAGGGTGCTGGGTGCTCAGTATTCAGGGTGCTCATTGCTCAGGGTGTTGGGTGCTCAGGGTGCTGGGTGCTCAGTGCTCGGGGTGCTGTGTGCTCAGTGCTCAGTGCTCAGGGTGCTGGGTGCTCAGTGCTCAGGGTGCTGTGTGCTCAGTGCTCAGTACTCAGCGTGCTGGGTGCTCAGTGCTCAGAGTGTTGGGTGCTCAGTACTCAGGGTGCTCGGTGCTCAGTGCTCAGTGCTCAGGGTGCTCAGTGCTCAGGGTGCTCAGTGCTCAGGGTGCTGGGTGCTCAGGGTGCTGGGTGCTCAGTGCTCGGGGTGCTGGGTGCTAAGTGCTCAGTGCTCAGGATGCTGGGTGCTCAGTGCTCAGTGCTCAGGGTGCTGGGTGTTCAGTACTCAGGGTGCTCGGTGCTCAGTGCTCAGGGTGCTAGGTGCTCAGTACTCAGGGTGCTGGGTGCTCAGTGCTCAGTGTGATCAGTGCTCAGTACTCAGGGTGCTGGGTGCTCAGTACTCAGGGTGCTGGGTGCTCAGTGCTCAGGGTGCTGGGTGCTCAGTACTCAGGGTGCTGGGTGCTCAGTACTCAGTGTGCTCCGTGCTCAGTACTCAGGGTGCTGGGTGCTCAGTGCTCAGGGTGCTTTGTACTCAGTACTCAGGGTTCTGGGTGCTCAGTACTCAGGGTGCTGGGTGCTCAATGCTCAGGGTGCTGGGTGCTCAGTGCTCAGGGTGCTGGGTGCTCAGTACTCAGGGTGCTGGGTGCTCAGTGCTCAGGGTGATCGGTGCTCAGTACTCAGGGTGCTCAGTACTCAGGGTGCTGGGTGCTCAGTACTCAGGGTGCTGGGTGCTCAGTGCTCAGGGTGCTGGGTGCTCAGTGCTCTGGGTGCTGGGTGCTCAGTGCTCAGGGTGCTGGGTGCTCAGTGCTCAGGGTGCTGGGTGCTCAGTGATCGGGGTGATGGGTGCTGAGTGCTCAGGGTGCTGGGTGCTCAGTGCTCGGGGTGCTCTGTGCTCAGTGCTCAGGGTCCTGGGTGCTCAGTACTCAATGTGCTGGGTGCTTAGTAATCAGGGTGCTCAGTGCTCAGGACACAGGGTGCTGGGTGATCAGTGCTCGGGGTGCTGGGTGCGGAGTGCTCAGTACTCAAGGTGCTGGGTGCTCAGTGCTCAGGGTGCTGGGTGCTCAGTGCTCAGGGTGCTGGGTGCTCAGTGCTCGGGGAGCTCGGTGCTCAGTACTCAGGGTGCTGGGTGCTCAGTACTCAGTGCTCGGGGTCCTGGGTGCTCCGTGCTCGGGGTGCTGGGTGCTCAGTACTCAGGGTGCTGGGTGCTCATTCTCGGGGTGCTGGGTGCTCAGTGCTCGGGGTGCTGGGTGCTCAGTACTCAGGGTGCTGGGGGCTCAGTACTCAGGGTGCTGGGTGCTCAGTACTCAGGGTGCTCGGTTCTCAGTACTCAGGGTGCTGGGTGCTCATTCTCGGGGTGCTGGGTGCTCAGTGCTCGGGGTGCTGGGTGCTCAGTACTCAGGGTGCTGGGGGCTCAGTACTCAGGGTGCTGGGTGCTCAGTACTCAGGGTAATCTGTTCTCAGTACTCAGGGTGCTGGGTGCTCAGTGCTCGGGGTGCTGGGTGCTCAGTACTCAGGGTGCTGGGTGCTCAGTGCTCGGGTTGCTGGGTGCTCAGTGCTCAGGGTGCTGGGTGCTCAGTGCTCAGTGTGCTGGGTGCTCAGTACTCAGGGTGCTGGGTGCTTAGTACTCAGGGTGCTCAGTGCTCAGTACACAGGGTGCTGGGTGCTCAGTGCTCGGGGTGCTGGGTGCTCAGTGCTCAGTACTCAGGGTGCTGGGTGCTCAGTGCTCAGGGTGCTGGGTGCTCAGTACTCAGCGTGCTGGGTGCTCAGTACTCAGGGTGCTGGGTGCTCAGTGCTCAGGGTGCTGGGTGCTCAGTCCTCAGGGTGCTGGGTGCTCAGGGATCGGGGTGCTGGGTGCTCAGTACTCAGGGTGCTCAGAGCTCGGTTAGCTCGGTGCTCAGTACTCAGGGTGCTGGGTGCTCAGTACTCAGTTATCGGGGTCCTGGGTGCTCCGTGCTCGGGGTGCTGGGTGCTCAGTGCTCTGGGTGCTGGGTGCTCAGTACTCAGGGTGCTGGGTGCTCAGTACTCAGGGTGCTGGGTGCTCAGTGCTCAGCGTGCTGTGTGCTCAGTACTCAGGGTGCTGGGTGCTCAGTACTCAGGGTGCTCGGTGCTCAGTACTCAGGGTGCTGGGTCCTCAGTGCTCAGGGTGCTGGGTACTCAGTACTCAGGGTGCTGGGTGCTCAGTACTCAGGGTGCTGGGTGCTCAGTGCTCAGGGTGCTGGGTGCTCAGTGCTCAGGGTGCTGGGTGCTCAGTACTCAGGGTGCTGGGTGCTCAGTGCTCAGGGTGATCGGTGCTCAGTACTCAGGGTGCTCAGTACTCAGGGTGCTGGGTGCTCAGTGCTCAGGGTGCTGGGTGCTCAGTACTCAGGGTGCTGGGTGCTCAGTGCTCGGGGTGCTGGGTGCTCAGTGCTCAGGGTGATCGGTGCTCAGTACTCAGGGTGCTGGGTGCTCAGTGCTCAGGGTGCTGGGTGCTCAGTCCTCAGGGTGCTCAGTGCTCAGGGTGCTGGGTGTTCAGTACTCATGGTGCTGGGTGCTCAGTACTCAGGGTCCTGGGTGCTCCGTGCTCAGTGTGCTGGGTGCTCAGTGCTCAGGGCGCTGGGTGCTCAGTGCTCGGGGTGCTGGGTGCTCAGTGCTCGGGGTGCTGGGTGGTCAGTGCTCAGTGCTCAAGGTGCTGGGTGCTCAGTGCTCAGTGCTCAGGGTGCTGGGTGCTCAGTACTCAGGGTGCTGGGTGCTCAGTACTCAGGGTGTTGGGTGCTCAGTACTCAGGGTGCTCAGTGCTCAGTACTCGGGGTGCTGGGTGCTCAGTGCTCAGTGTGCTCAGTGCTCAGTTCTCAGGGTGCTGGGTGCTCAGTGCTCGGGGCGCTGGGTGCTCAGTGCTCGGGGTGCTGGGTGCTCAGTACTCAGGGTGCTGTGTGCTCAGTGCTCAGTACTCAGCGTGCTGGGTGCTCAGTGCTCAGAGTGTTGGGTGCTCAGTACTCAGGGTGCTGGGTGCTCAGTGCTCAGTGCTCAGGGTGCTCAGTGCTCAGGGTGCTCAGTGCTCAGGGTGCTGGGTGCTCAGGGTGCTGGGTGCTCAGTGCTCAGGGTGCTGGGTGCTCAGTGCTCAGTGCTCAGGGTGCTGGGTGCTCAGTGCTCAGTGCTCAGGGTGCTGGGTGTTCAGTACTCAGGGTGCTCGGTGCTCAGTGCTCAGGGTGCTAGGTGCTCAGTACTCAGGGTGCTGGGTGCTCAGTGCTCGGGGTGCTGGGTGCTCAGTACTCAGGGTGCTGGGTGCTCAGTACTCAGGGTGCTGGGTGCTCAGTGCTCAGGGTGCTGGGTGCTCAGTGCTCTGGGTGCTGGGTGCTCAGTGCTCAGGGTGCTGGGTGCTCAGTGCTCAGGGTGCTGGGTGCTCAGTGATCGGGGTGATGGGTGCTGAGTGCTCAGGGTGCTGAGTGCTCAGTGCTCGGGGTGCTCGTTGCTCAGTGCTCAGGGTCCTGGGTGCTCAGTACTCAGGGTGCTGGGTGCTTAGTAATCAGGGTGCTCAGTGCTCAGTACACAGGGTGCTGGGTGCTCAGTGCTCGGGGTGCTGGGTGCTCAGTGCTCAGTACTCAGGGTGCTGGGTGCTCAGTGCTCAGGGTGCTGAGTGCTCAGTACTCAGCGTGCTGGGTGCTCAGTACTCAGGGTGCTGGGTGCTCAGTGCTCAGGGTGCTGGGTGCTCAGTGCTCAGGGTGCTGGGTGCTCAGTGCTCGGGGAGCTCGGTGCTCAGTACTCAGGGTGCTGGGTGCTCAGTACTCAGTGCTCGGGGTCCTGGGTGCTCTGTGCTCGGGGTGATCTGTTCTCAGTACTCAGGGTGCTGGGTGCTCAGTGCTCGGGGTGCTGGGTGCTCAGTACTCGGGGCGCTCAGTACTCAGGGTACTGGATGCTCAGTACTCAGGGTGCTGGGTGCTCAGAGCTCGGGGTGCTCGGTGCTCAGTACTCGGGGTGCTGGGTGCTCAGTGCTCAGGGTGCTGGGTGCTCAGTGCTCGGGGTGCTGGGTGCTCAGTGCTGAGGGTGCTGGCTGCTCAGTGCTCAGGGTGCTGGGTGCTCAGTACTCAGGGTGCTAGGTGCTCAGTACTCAGGGTGCTCAGTGCTCAGTACTCAGCGTGCTGGGTGCTCAGTGCTCAGGGTCCTCGGTGCTCAGTACTCAGGCTGTTCAGTGCTCAGTACTCAGCGTGCTTTGTGCTCAGTGCTCAGGGTGCTGGGTGCTCAGTACTCAGGGTGCTGGGTGCTCAGTATTCAGGGTGCTGGGTGCTCAGTACTCAGGGTGCTGGGTGCTCAGTGCACGGGGTGCTCGGTGATCAGTACTCAGGGTGCTGGGTGCTCAGTGCTCAGGGTGCTGAGTACTCAGTACTCAGGGTGCTGGGTGCTCAGTACACAGGGTGCTGGGTGCTCAGTGCTCGGGGTGCTGGGTGCTCAGTGCTCAGTACTCAGGGTGCTGGGTGCTCAGTGCTCAGGGTGCTGGGTGCTCAGTACTCAGGGTGCTGGGTACTCAGTATTCAGGGTGCTGGGTGCTCAGTACTCAGGGTGCTGGGTGCTCAGTGCTCGGGGTGCTCGGTGCTCAGTGCTCAGTGTGCTGGGTGCTCAGTACTCAGGGTGCTGGGTGCTTAGTACTCAGGGTGCTCAGTGCTCAGTACACAGGGTGCTGGGTGCTCAGTGCTCGGGGTGCTGGGTGCTCAGTGCTCAGTACTCAGGGTGCTGGGTGCTCAGTGCTCAGGGTGCTGGGTGCTCAGTACTCAGCGTGCTGGGTGCTCAGTACTCAGGGTGCTGGGTGCTCAGTGCTCAGGGTGCTGGGTGCTCAGTCCTCAGGGTGCTGGGTGCTCAGTGATCAGGGTGCTGGGTGCTCAGTACTCAGGGTGCTCAGTGCTCGGTTAGCTCGGTGCTCAGTACTCAGGGTGTTGGGTGCTCAGTACTCAGTTCTCGGGGTCCTGGGTGCTCCGTGCTCGGGTTGCTGGGTGCTCAGTGCTCTGGGTGCTGGGTGCTCAGTACTCAGGGTGCTGGGTGCTCAGTACTCAGGGTGCTGGGTGCTCAGTGCTCAGGGTGCTCAGTGCTCAGTACACAGGGTGCTGGGTGCTCAGTGCTCGGGGTGCTGGGTGCTCAGTGCTCAGTACTCAGGGTGCTGGGTGCTCAGTGCTCGGGGTGCTGGGTGCTCAGTGCTCAGGGTGCTGAGTGCTCAGTACTCAGCGTGCTGGGTGCTCAGTACTCAGGGTGCTGGGTGCTCAGTGCTCAGGGTGCTGGGTGCTCAGTGCTCAGGGTGCTGGGTGCTCAGTGCTCGGGGAGCTCGGTGCTCAGTACTCAGGGTGCTGGGTGCTCAGTACTCAGTGCTCGGGGTCCTGGGTGCTCTGTGCTCGGGGTGATCTGTTCTCAGTACTCAGGGTGCTGGGTGCTCAGTGCTCGGGGTGCTGGGTGCTCAGTACTCGGGGCGCTCAGTACTCAGGGTACTGGATGCTCAGTACTCAGGGTGCTGGGTGCTCAGAGCTCGGGGTGCTCGGTGCTCAGTACTCGGGGTGCTGGGTGCTCAGTGCTCAGGGTGCTGGGTGCTCAGTGCTCGGGGTGCTGGGTGCTCAGTGCTGAGGGTGCTGGCTGCTCAGTGCTCAGGGTGCTGGGTGCTCAGTACTCAGGGTGCTAGGTGCTCAGTACTCAGGGTGCTCAGTGCTCAGTACTCAGCGTGCTGGGTGCTCAGTGCTCAGGGTCCTCGGTGCTCAGTACTCAGGCTGTTCAGTGCTCAGTACTCAGCGTGCTTTGTGCTCAGTGCTCAGGGTGCTGGGTGCTCAGTACTCAGGGTGCTGGGTGCTCAGTATTCAGGGTGCTGGGTGCTCAGTACTCAGGGTGCTGGGTGCTCAGTGCACGGGGTGCTCGGTGATCAGTACTCAGGGTGCTGGGTGCTCAGTGCTCAGGGTGCTGAGTACTCAGTACTCAGGGTGCTGGGTGCTCAGTACACAGGGTGCTGGGTGCTCAGTGCTCGGGGTGCTGGGTGCTCAGTGCTCAGTACTCAGGGTGCTGGGTGCTCAGTGCTCAGGGTGCTGGGTGCTCAGTACTCAGGGTGCTGGGTGCTCAGTATTCAGGGTGCTGGGTGCTCAGTACTCAGGGTGCTGGGTGCTCAGTGCTCGGGGTGCTCGGTGCTCAGTGCTCAGTGTGCTGGGTGCTCAGTACTCAGGGTGCTGGGTGCTTAGTACTCAGGGTGCTCAGTGCTCAGTACACAGGGTGCTGGGTGCTCAGTGCTCGGGGTGCTGGGTGCTCAGTGCTCAGTACTCAGGGTGCTGGGTGCTCAGTGCTCAGGGTGCTGGGTGCTCAGTACTCAGCGTGCTGGGTGCTCAGTACTCAGGGTGCTGGGTGCTCAGTGCTCAGGGTGCTGGGTGCTCAGTCCTCAGGGTGCTGGGTGCTCAGTGATCAGGGTGCTGGGTGCTCAGTACTCAGGGTGCTCAGTGCTCGGTTAGCTCGGTGCTCAGTACTCAGGGTGTTGGGTGCTCAGTACTCAGTTCTCGGGGTCCTGGGTGCTCCGTGCTCGGGTTGCTGGGTGCTCAGTGCTCTGGGTGCTGGGTGCTCAGTACTCAGGGTGCTGGGTGCTCAGTACTCAGGGTGCTGGGTGCTCAGTGCTCAGGGTGCTGTGTGCTCAGTACTCAGGGTGCTGGGTGCTCAGTACTCAGGGTGCTCGGTGCTCAGTACTCAGGGTGCTGGGTCCTCAGTGCTCAGGGTGCTGGGTACTCAGTACTCAGGGTGCTGGGTGCTCAGTACTCAGGGTGCTGGGTGCTCAGTGCTCAGGGTGCTGGGTGCTCAGTGCTCAGGGTGCTGGGTGCTCAGTACTCAGGGTGCTGGGTGCTCAGTGCTCAGGGTGATCGGTGCTCAGTACTCAGGGTGCTCAGTACTCAGGGTGCTGGGTGCTCAGTGCTCAGGGTGCTGGGTGCTCAGTACTCAGGGTGCTGGGTGCTCAGTGCTCGGGGTGCTGGGTGCTCAGTGCTCAGGGTGCTGGGTGCTCAGTACTCATGGTGCTGGGTGCTCAGTACTCAGGGTCCTGGGTGCTCAGTGCTCAGTGTGCTGGGTGCTCAGTGCTCAGGGCGCTGGGTGCTCAGTGCTCGGGGTGCTGGGTGCTCAGTGCTCGGGGTGCTGGGTGGTCAGTGCTCAGTGCTCAAGGTGCTGGGTGCTCAGTGCTCAGTGCTGAGGGTGCTGGGTGCTCAGTATTCAGGGTGCTCATTGCTCAGGGTGTTGGGTGCTCAGGGTGCTGGGTGCTCAGTGCTCGGGGTGCTGTGTGCTCAGTGCTCAGTGCTCAGGGTGCTGGGTGCTCAGTGCTCAGGGTGCTGTGTGCTCAGTGCTCAGTACTCAGCGTGCTGGGTGCTCAGTGCTCAGAGTGTTGGGTGCTCAGTACTCAGGGTGCTCGGTGCTCAGTGCTCAGTGCTCAGGGTGCTCAGTGCTCAGGGTGCTCAGTGCTCAGGGTGCTGGGTGCTCAGGGTGCTGGGTGCTCAGTGCTCGGGGTGCTGGGTGCTAAGTGCTCAGTGCTCAGGATGCTGGGTGCTCAGTGCTCAGTGCTCAGGGTGCTGGGTGTTCAGTACTCAGGGTGCTCGGTGCTCAGTGCTCAGGGTGCTAGGTGCTCAGTACTCAGGGTGCTGGGTGCTCAGTGCTCAGTGTGATCAGTGCTCAGTACTCAGGGTGCTGGGTGCTCAGTACTCAGGGTGCTGGGTGCTCAGTGCTCAGGGTGCTGGGTGCTCAGTACTCAGGGTGCTGGGTGCTCAGTACTCAGTGTGCTCCGTGCTCAGTACTCAGGGTGCTGGGTGCTCAGTGCTCAGGGTGCTTTGTACTCAGTACTCAGGGTTCTGGGTGCTCAGTACTCAGGGTGCTGGGTGCTCAATGCTCAGGGTGCTGGGTGCTCAGTGCTCAGGGTGCTGGGTGCTCAGTACTCAGGGTGCTGGGTGCTCAGTGCTCAGGGTGATCGGTGCTCAGTACTCAGGGTGCTCAGTACTCAGGGTGCTGGGTGCTCAGTACTCAGGGTGCTGGGTGCTCAGTGCTCAGGGTGCTGGGTGCTCAGTGCTCTGGGTGCTGGGTGCTCAGTGCTCAGGGTGCTGGGTGCTCAGTGCTCAGGGTGCTGGGTGCTCAGTGATCGGGGTGATGGGTGCTGAGTGCTCAGGGTGCTGGGTGCTCAGTGCTCGGGGTGCTCTGTGCTCAGTGCTCAGGGTCCTGGGTGCTCAGTACTCAATGTGCTGGGTGCTTAGTAATCAGGGTGCTCAGTGCTCAGGACACAGGGTGCTGGGTGATCAGTGCTCGGGGTGCTGGGTGCGGAGTGCTCAGTACTCAAGGTGCTGGGTGCTCAGTGCTCAGGGTGCTGGGTGCTCAGTGCTCAGGGTGCTGGGTGCTCAGTGCTCGGGGAGCTCGGTGCTCAGTACTCAGGGTGCTGGGTGCTCAGTACTCAGTGCTCGGGGTCCTGGGTGCTCCGTGCTCGGGGTGCTGGGTGCTCAGTACTCAGGGTGCTGGGTGCTCATTCTCGGGGTGCTGGGTGCTCAGTGCTCGGGGTGCTGGGTGCTCAGTACTCAGGGTGCTGGGGGCTCAGTACTCAGGGTGCTGGGTGCTCAGTACTCAGGGTGCTCGGTTCTCAGTACTCAGGGTGCTGGGTGCTCATTCTCGGGGTGCTGGGTGCTCAGTGCTCGGGGTGCTGGGTGCTCAGTACTCAGGGTGCTGGGGGCTCAGTACTCAGGGTGCTGGGTGCTCAGTACTCAGGGTAATCTGTTCTCAGTACTCAGGGTGCTGGGTGCTCAGTGCTCGGGGTGCTGGGTGCTCAGTACTCAGGGTGCTGGGTGCTCAGTGCTCGGGTTGCTGGGTGCTCAGTGCTCAGGGTGCTGGGTGCTCAGTGCTCAGTGTGCTGGGTGCTCAGTACTCAGGGTGCTGGGTGCTTAGTACTCAGGGTGCTCAGTGCTCAGTACACAGGGTGCTGGGTGCTCAGTGCTCGGGGTGCTGGGTGCTCAGTGCTCAGTACTCAGGGTGCTGGGTGCTCAGTGCTCAGGGTGCTGGGTGCTCAGTACTCAGCGTGCTGGGTGCTCAGTACTCAGGGTGCTGGGTGCTCAGTGCTCAGGGTGCTGGGTGCTCAGTCCTCAGGGTGCTGGGTGCTCAGGGATCGGGGTGCTGGGTGCTCAGTACTCAGGGTGCTCAGAGCTCGGTTAGCTCGGTGCTCAGTACTCAGGGTGCTGGGTGCTCAGTACTCAGTTATCGGGGTCCTGGGTGCTCCGTGCTCGGGGTGCTGGGTGCTCAGTGCTCTGGGTGCTGGGTGCTCAGTACTCAGGGTGCTGGGTGCTCAGTACTCAGGGTGCTGGGTGCTCAGTGCTCAGCGTGCTGTGTGCTCAGTACTCAGGGTGCTGGGTGCTCAGTACTCAGGGTGCTCGGTGCTCAGTACTCAGGGTGCTGGGTCCTCAGTGCTCAGGGTGCTGGGTACTCAGTACTCAGGGTGCTGGGTGCTCAGTACTCAGGGTGCTGGGTGCTCAGTGCTCAGGGTGCTGGGTGCTCAGTGCTCAGGGTGCTGGGTGCTCAGTACTCAGGGTGCTGGGTGCTCAGTGCTCAGGGTGATCGGTGCTCAGTACTCAGGGTGCTCAGTACTCAGGGTGCTGGGTGCTCAGTGCTCAGGGTGCTGGGTGCTCAGTACTCAGGGTGCTGGGTGCTCAGTGCTCGGGGTGCTGGGTGCTCAGTGCTCAGGGTGATCGGTGCTCAGTACTCAGGGTGCTGGGTGCTCAGTGCTCAGGGTGCTGGGTGCTCAGTCCTCAGGGTGCTCAGTGCTCAGGGTGCTGGGTGTTCAGTACTCATGGTGCTGGGTGCTCAGTACTCAGGGTCCTGGGTGCTCCGTGCTCAGTGTGCTGGGTGCTCAGTGCTCAGGGCGCTGGGTGCTCAGTGCTCGGGGTGCTGGGTGCTCAGTGCTCGGGGTGCTGGGTGGTCAGTGCTCAGTGCTCAAGGTGCTGGGTGCTCAGTGCTCAGTGCTCAGGGTGCTGGGTGCTCAGTACTCAGGGTGCTGGGTGCTCAGTACTCAGGGTGTTGGGTGCTCAGTACTCAGGGTGCTCAGTGCTCAGTACTCGGGGTGCTGGGTGCTCAGTGCTCAGTGTGCTCAGTGCTCAGTTCTCAGGGTGCTGGGTGCTCAGTGCTCGGGGCGCTGGGTGCTCAGTGCTCGGGGTGCTGGGTGCTCAGTACTCAGGGTGCTGTGTGCTCAGTGCTCAGTACTCAGCGTGCTGGGTGCTCAGTGCTCAGAGTGTTGGGTGCTCAGTACTCAGGGTGCTGGGTGCTCAGTGCTCAGTGCTCAGGGTGCTCAGTGCTCAGGGTGCTCAGTGCTCAGGGTGCTGGGTGCTCAGGGTGCTGGGTGCTCAGTGCTCAGGGTGCTGGGTGCTCAGTGCTCAGTGCTCAGGGTGCTGGGTGCTCAGTGCTCAGTGCTCAGGGTGCTGGGTGTTCAGTACTCAGGGTGCTCGGTGCTCAGTGCTCAGGGTGCTAGGTGCTCAGTACTCAGGGTGCTGGGTGCTCAGTGCTCGGGGTGCTGGGTGCTCAGTACTCAGGGTGCTGGGTGCTCAGTACTCAGGGTGCTGGGTGCTCAGTGCTCAGGGTGCTGGGTGCTCAGTGCTCTGGGTGCTGGGTGCTCAGTGCTCAGGGTGCTGGGTGCTCAGTGCTCAGGGTGCTGGGTGCTCAGTGATCGGGGTGATGGGTGCTGAGTGCTCAGGGTGCTGAGTGCTCAGTGCTCGGGGTGCTCGTTGCTCAGTGCTCAGGGTCCTGGGTGCTCAGTACTCAGGGTGCTGGGTGCTTAGTAATCAGGGTGCTCAGTGCTCAGTACACAGGGTGCTGGGTGCTCAGTGCTCGGGGTGCTGGGTGCTCAGTGCTCAGTACTCAGGGTGCTGGGTGCTCAGTGCTCAGGGTGCTGAGTGCTCAGTACTCAGCGTGCTGGGTGCTCAGTACTCAGGGTGCTGGGTGCTCAGTGCTCAGGGTGCTGGGTGCTCAGTGCTCAGGGTGCTGGGTGCTCAGTGCTCGGGGAGCTCGGTGCTCAGTACTCAGGGTGCTGGGTGCTCAGTACTCAGTGCTCGGGGTCCTGGGTGCTCTGTGCTCGGGGTGATCTGTTCTCAGTACTCAGGGTGCTGGGTGCTCAGTGCTCGGGGTGCTGGGTGCTCAGTACTCGGGGCGCTCAGTACTCAGGGTACTGGATGCTCAGTACTCAGGGTGCTGGGTGCTCAGAGCTCGGGGTGCTCGGTGCTCAGTACTCGGGGTGCTGGGTGCTCAGTGCTCAGGGTGCTGGGTGCTCAGTGCTCGGGGTGCTGGGTGCTCAGTGCTGAGGGTGCTGGCTGCTCAGTGCTCAGGGTGCTGGGTGCTCAGTACTCAGGGTGCTAGGTGCTCAGTACTCAGGGTGCTCAGTGCTCAGTACTCAGCGTGCTGGGTGCTCAGTGCTCAGGGTCCTCGGTGCTCAGTACTCAGGCTGTTCAGTGCTCAGTACTCAGCGTGCTTTGTGCTCAGTGCTCAGGGTGCTGGGTGCTCAGTACTCAGGGTGCTGGGTGCTCAGTA